>NC_044254.1:1026763-1369018 GCF_003957555.1 Calypte anna | reverse complement strand
TGAGAAGTCCTCGTGTCCCCGTTGCAGAGCTCCTCTCTGCATGGTGGGCTCTGCACAACGCCTGGCAGAGAGAAATGGCACCAAAGCTGTTGATAGATCATCTGTGGAAGGCCTGAACACCAGCCAAGACAGATAAAAATAAAAGAAATTAAAATAGTTGAGTGTGTGTGTGTTTTATGAAGGGAACATTTATATTTTTAAACTAGGAGTAATTGTATTCTGTATCTGAAATGGCATCTGAAAGTGATTTAGTGGAACAATGTGGTTTCTGATTGGTGCTTGAACTAGTTCCAGAACATTTTTTATAATAAGCATCATAAAGATCCCAATTATCTGATCCTTTTTCCTAACATGGTCAGAGAGGATGTTTCCAAAGAAATGGCTTTTGGCTTGTTTTTCTCCCTCTCTCCCTCTATTTTTTTTAACTTTGTGGCACTAATCCTGCAAACATTTACATACACACTTCATCTGGTGAGTAGCCCCCACCAAGTGACCCGAGGCAGCCCTCAGCAGCACAGCTAATGGGAGAGCAAACTACTAATGTTCAGCTCTGCTAATCAGGGCAATCCAGAGACTTTCAGGAAAAGGTCTGCTTGTTCTTCTGAGTGCTGTTCAGGATGCATTTACGATTCAATAAAGGAGGCCCCAGCATTACCCAAATAATTACTTACTCAAACAAGCCTGTAAAACTCAAGGACTGCCCCAAATAAAAAGAAGGCTTCCCCTCCTCCAGTTTAATAACATAAATCTACTGAAATGCATCTTGCTGCCATAAAATCAGTTCTACATGCCTTAGACACCACTGATTTACTAAGTGGGCAGGGAGGTCAGATCTTGCTAGGGACTCAGAGGGCTGAACATATGGAGAGAAGTTTTAAATGTGGAAGTTCTGTCCACCCACAGAAATGGAAAGCAGTTCATGTTTTACCCTCTAACTTCACTCCTCCAAAGGAAGACAAATAAAAGCAACAGGCAATGCTTACAGATTCAAACAAACCCATTTTCATGATCACCCAGTAATGGGGTCAAATAACAACCCTAAACCCCACTGCCTCTCCCAAGAGGGGACTGTCCCTGCCTGCAGCATCTCCCTTGCTCTGGGTCTCTGACTTCTCAGGAACATCTCTTAGGAACTTCTTAGGAATATCTCTTCCACTTTCCATCCCAAAAAAAAACAACCCCTCTTCTTCCCTGAACTAACTAGCTTTGGTTAAGTCCTCCTTGCCACACACCACAAGGGAACCACAGGACACCAGGGGTCTGTTCTCCTTACAAGTACTGCCTCAGTTTCCCTCTGTTTTGACCAACATGGTGTTAAATGTGCTGCTGAGGACATTTGGTTGCCACTCCAACAGCCACGTGTGGTAACCAAGAACCTGCAGAGGTTATTGTATTAAAAGTGTGTGTTACATCACCCTGGGGGTACTCTTGTTCCACCCTCTCTGGAAGAAGGACACTCTTTACAGAGCAAAGAAGAAATATCCAAGAAGAGAGCAAGGGAAACTGCCAGGGAGTTGTCCTTGTACAGACTAGCTATAGTTAAGGAAGGTGTGAGGGATTAAGCAGCCTGCTTAGCATCCTGCAGCAGGGCAGCCACAGCTCCAGCACTGGGTTTGCATCAGTAGTCAACAGGAATGGGAAAACAGCTTTAAAAATATACCAACTGATTGCTTGTATGTATGAGCTCACAGAGTCCATAAACCATTCCTTGCAACACTGCTCCACACTCTCCACAAAATCACACTGAAGGCTACTGTGGTTTTGGAGAACTTTACCCCTATCTGGCACCCACCTCCCCTACAAAGTGTTATCAGACAATTCCTGGAGGGTGCTGCATCCATGCTTCTTACCTCAGCACTACACAAGGACAATGAGCTTGGGTGGTTGGATGGACCTGGAGTGTCACCTAGCTGCTACAGCCACCTCACTCTCTGGCTGTCCCTGGTCACTTGGATCATGTTCTGATGATGTGTGAACACAGAGGGGGCCAGAAATAAATAATAGGAGATGCCTTCCTCCCCTGAGCACTGAGCCTCTCATGCCAAGAAACATTCTCTCTTCTTGCTGCCTCTTTTCGTGGTGGTTTTCCTGAGACTGAAAAAGTTTCTCCACTGCAGAAGATGCAAGTACAAAAAAAAAAAAAAAAAAAATCCTGCTGACCTCAGCATTGAGTTTCATCTTTTTGAAGCTTTGTTGTGCCTCTGAGATAATTTATGAGGTGTCAGGATTTTCCGACCACAAATGTCTTGGACGAAAACCGTTTTTACACTACAGATGCCATGAAAGAGAAGCAATTTCAGTCTGTTTTTTCTATAGCACTGTCTGTGTCCACAATGAAACATGGGTTCAGAGCTCCTGGAGATTATTTGTGTAAGAGTTGTCCGGGCCAGAACTCCACTGAGACTCAGGCTGGGTCTGATTCCCCACCTTTGCCTCATTGCCCTGATCTTCTCTGTTGGGAGGGGAACTCCCATTTCCTGGTGCTGTGCCATGAAAACACGAGCTTGCCAAGTTATTCTCTCTCTGTGTGCATGTGTGTGTGTGTGTGTGTGCTGAACGATCTAGAAGTACCAGAAGCAAAAAAGATCCATTAACAAACCACAGTTTGCAACATCCACCAGGATCCCCAGATTCCTCGTCCGTGGATTTTTCTTTGCCGCCTTTTAGATTTTCGAGGGGGGGGGGGGAAAGGAAAGCAGCAAAAAAACCACCCAAAACCCAAAAAAACCCACAAGAACCCAGCTTAGCCACCTCTAATCCAGTATGCACATCAGTCTCCATGAAAGTGTTCTTGGGACGACAGCAGTATTTCCCTTGGCTGGGATGCCCAGCCTCCTGGCTCCTCCGGAGCTGCAGAGCTGTAGACATTCCGCTGAGTAGTTTGCAACCCTGCCTGCCAGGAAAAGCCAATGTCTCCATGGAGAAATCTCAGTGGAGGAGTCTGATACTCAATCAGGGATGGAAAAGAAGGGAGTTATGCCTCCCCGAGACCAAGCCCTTCCCCAAAAAAACGTCTAAGCAAGAGGGGGAAAAAAAAAATTAAAAAAAAAAAGGGATCATATTCCTACAGACGTGGGCCCAGACACCCCAGCAGGATTGGTGTGCTGTGTGTTGCTTCGTGTCAGGATGGGCCCGAGTCACAGAGATCCAGGCCAAATGTCTGTTTAAGTCAGTGGGAATCTATCAATTTTGGATCAGACCTGAAGTTTGGATCTGGAGCTGAGCTTCCAAAAGTCTGGGCACGCTTGCATCTTCTGGTGAGGGGGGCTTGGTTTGGCCCAGCTTGGAGATAGGAACCAGCTGCAAAGAGAGGACTCCAAACGTGTTCTAGGAAAGAGGTTATGCTCAACACATTCATTCCCCGTGGGCCAGATTCTGACATCTTCATTAACACTGAGCAGAACCTCACTCCATGAGCAGCTACATTGATTTGAATGGTGCTATTCAAGGAGTCAGCAAGTACCTGAGGTCAGCAAGGGTAGCACCATCTAAGGGTCACATCTGTTTGCTTCGTTGACACAAAAGAGTTTTTTCTCCTTCCTGCTATTAGCACACACTGCTACAGAAAAAGCACACTGGGTTCCCTTCTTCCTGGCACCTCTTCAGTAAAATGCTGGTTGGAGATTCTTTCTTACTGGCAGAGTGGTAAGAGGCAAAAAGAGCAGGAGGTCAGTTTATAGCTCTAACAGCTAGAAAAATCCTCCTGTGATGAAAGGAAGCTGTGATGAGGCCAGAGTTCCTTTCTGAGTATTGCCACAACCACCTTTTGTCTGCTTTCCTCCCAGACTGAAAATACTCCCTCCATGTGAAGGCAGAAGCCTACTTACACCTTTCTGCAGCCATTCCTTCCTGGCCTTCACTTCCCTGTGACAATGTCATACTCCCCAGACACACTCAGTCACTTTAAATACTAAGTCTGATGGTTTGGATCACTTTGACAGAACCAGGTAAGGGACCTGTGATTGCTTGATAGAGGCAGCCAGGCTCCTAGCTCAGTGCTTGTGCTGAGCAGGATGTGTTAGCCTCATCAGCTGCCTGTCCACCCTGAGTTCTCAGAGATCTCTGAAAAATACCTGGGAACTGGACACTTAGCTGAAGGAATCCAAGATTTAGACAGCTTGGTGACCCACACGACTTGGCAGCTCTGCTTCTAACTCACATTCAGGCTTTTGACTCATGACACCCAACACCTGCACATTGGATTTTCTTCCTTCAGGGCCAGTGATCAGTTCCTGGCCCTCCCTGTTCTAGAAATGACTCATTGCAGAAAAGCAAACCAAATTAAAATGCATTCACTCTGGATTCTCACACCATTTTCTCTATAACCACCTCAGGTCACTTCCCAGTCACATAATTAAGGTTTGTCACAGGTAGGTTTTCTTTTCCTTCTCCTTTCTCCAGGGAGGTAAGGGTATTTGCACTGTGATGTTTATTTGGGTATATAAAGAAATGACTTTGCTACTGGCAGCAGTGCTCTGGTACCTGAGAGTTGTGTGCAGTGAGCCCAAGCAATCCATGATCTCCTTTACTGAAAAAGCCTCCACACTTAGGACAGTCAGCTTCCCTCACCACTTCCAGCAGTTAGCATGATTTTTTTCAAAAAATCAGACTCTCTCCTGCCATTTTTTTTGCAGACTTATTCTACACAGTGTTCTCAGTTCTTACAAACAGGTATCCAAGAGTTTGCTGCTTTTCCAGCAGGCGCCTCAGGATTTTCTGTGGGCAGCAAATTCTCTGTTTCCTTGGTCCCCCTCAGAAAACTAACTAGAGAGCATAACGAGATAGACTGCTGCTTGTCAGGAAGGAACTGCTAGGAGAGAAGTGGCCTGATGCTCCCAGAGCCCAAGACTTTGCAACACAGGCTTCAAGTGAGCTGGAGACTGATGTATGTAAACACAGGGAGTATGAAACACAGAGAGCAGGTTAAGCTGTTTTTAAAATAGAACTAATGAAAGATCATTTCTGCCCTGAGGAGAAAGGAAGGGAATTGTATTCTTTTTGTATTACAAACGCATCCACCAAGGCATAAACAAAGCAACTTGCACAAAACCAGACAAAGGAGGTTGCAGCAGAGTCAGCAGTTTCAACTCAGGTTTCCTGTGTCCCAAACTAGCACTTTAATCATCTTCCTTCTCTGTGAGAGAGAACCGAGTATCAGAACAGAGTGATTCTCCACATTCTTCTAGCCCAAGACAGAACTGTGTCCATTGTTGGGACTTGCCCCCTAGGAGGAATTATTTCTATTCAATTTGTGTGTGTCACAGCCAGATAATGCACTGGGTGGTATTTCCCTCTTTCCCCCAATCTTTCTCTTTTATGACCACATGACTTCACCCCCTCGTGTGAGTGACAGTACCCATTAGACTAGACTCTGATGCAAACCAGCTGTGTGGAGAGAAGGGGAGGAAGGGAGTGGAGAGCAGCAATTTAGAAAACAATTAAGAACATCAATTCCAATTCATTTGCTTGGCCAGGATAAGTAATTTCTAAGAGGTAACTTGATCTGCAGCAGACTGAGATTAAAGGCGAACTCCATTATCTCTAGTTTACAGTCTGGAGGAATTTGTTTTAACTGGTTACCAAGGAGGCTGCATTAAAAAAAAAAAAAGAACCTTAGCCTAAAAATGTCTAAAAAATCCTCCTGATTTCTCCTTTTAAAGGGCACGCATGGATCTGCTAGCTCTCTCAGAGTATGGTTGCATGGTATTGCAGGGAGAAGAGTTCAGGTTTTGAAAAGGAGTCCCTAACTGTGAGAGCTCAGAGATGCATTTTATTAAAACCAATTATGCCAGTTTTAAACTGCTCTTAAGATTTTTCTGTAAAAGTGGACCAGACACATGAAGCTTGGGGTCCAGAAGCAGCTTCAGCATTCAGCAGAGGACTCAGCAAGGTCTGGAGGAGAATACAGTGAATGGAGCACTTGGCAGCCCTGTGGTTCTGTTGTGGCTCTGACACTGCCACGGTTCCTGGCTGGGAAAGGCAATTCCCTGCTCTGCTTCACCACTGGTGTGAGGGAAACAGTGCTAAAGTATCCAGACACCTCTCAGAGGTTCTGTGAGACACTGAGTCTGAACCCAGACAAGCCACAGCCAGGGGCTGGGACCCAGCAGACAACAAGTGTTCATCTGTAGTGATGCTGGCACGTGGGATGACACCAAAAACCAAACGTGTGAGTGGGAGAGCCACTGATTCTCTGCCCTGGAAAGCTTTCCCCTTCCCCTTTCCTTAGCTCTCAGTGCTTTGCCCCAACCCTGTGTCTTTGCCCCAACTCCTGCAGGCCTTGATCCCTCATCCCTGTTTTGCAAAACAGTGCTGTCAGGACCTCAGGATGCCCTGTAACCCCAGAGCATCAAAATGCTTCTCAGGCCATTGGAGTCATCACTTGGAAAGCCCTGGTACTTGTCCCAACATTTCTCTCAGGAACCCAGAAACAGCAGTAGTTGTACTTGCAGGAACACAGAGACCACATATGTCTGTGGATCTGGTGTGAGGAGGAGCTCAAGGGTGGGGTAGAAGCAGACATGGAAAAAAAACCCACCCATGAGCTGGCTCAAAGTTCTGGGTTGGCCTTGGATCTGCATTTCCCTGTCAGGACTCAGACTTCTACCTCTCCTGTGCAACTCTGTTTGTCTTAGGGACAAACTGCATCATTGCCATCAGGAGACAGCCAGCCTGCACTTCATACAGCTGCATCCCTGTGAGCTTGCTAAGACTCTGGGGTGATGTAATCACCTCCCTGGAAATAGGAGCTGAAGAATGCGATGTGACGAATCTTCCCGGACCACCAAATAAATTCAAATTAGGCTCCCAGCCCAGAAAGGTTACCCTCCCAAATAAACATGTCCCAGCCTCCCTTCCTCAACACACACTTACCTTCTTCCACAGCAGGAAGCTGAGTTCCTCACAGACTCCATTACAGACCCAGAATGAACAGGTTCTCCCAGCCAGTCAGCATCTCCCATGCAGTGATTGCTTTGGCATGGGCATCTGAGCACAGGACAGGACTGGGTATACTACAAATATTCTCCTTGCATAAACTTCTCAGTAGACTTACTTTTGTCTTGCTGCCAGGAAATGTTTTTGGGGCCTCTTGCTACACTTCACATTTCTTTAATTAGAGGGGCACGAGCAGCTTATTCTGAGATATTTACAGGGAAAACAGTGATGAGAGGAACTGAGGAACTGGAAAGACTTCTCTAAGCCCATCAGCTCTGCAACAGCACATGAGACCACCCTGTTCTACCATCCCTCTCGTGATAACCACACTTCCAAAGCTTGGAAAGGTCTGGGGGAAACTCATCATGCAAGCAAGCTTCTCCAGAGCAGGGAATGTCATGTTAGATAACCTTACAAGCTGAGATGATATAACCAACACAGTGCAGTTAGCTCCAGGGAGAGAGAGGGGCCATTCCACAGCCAACAGCAAAAAAAAAAAAAGATTGAGGGAATCAGCAGTCAGAACTGGTTGGTTGGGTGGAGCAGGATTTAAGAAAGCAAGAATATAGTCAGTCAAATTGAAGTGCAGCCAGGGAATGTGTGTTAACACCTTTCCTCTGCCAAAGAACACCACTGGGTCTGCAGTGACAGCAAATGGCCAGGGCCTTGGCCTCACAATCTGCTGAAAAATCTGCAAGGTGGGACAGGCACACCTCAGGTCATGACTGCTTTGAGGCATGAGAAAAGGCACTCAGCTGCTCTCATCTCATTTGTGTGCACAGCTCCCTGGGTTAGCACTCACCTCCCTCCTGAGGCTCAGTAACACTTTGGTAAATGCCTGCTGCTCTTAAGAGGAAGGTGATCCAGACAGGGCAAAGCACTTTGTTCTTTGTTCTGGAGAAACCAGGCTCCTTCAGAGACTCACTCATTAGGAGGGCAGCCTTTGATGGAAGGGGTAAGTGATTGCCAAAGCAAGGATTAGCTGATGGATGTCTTGAGCTACAAGGGTGTCTCATGTGGATTTGTGCAGGATTTTCACCTCAGCCACCCTTGGCTGGAACTCCTGTCCTACTGTACCAAGACACTCTCCTTGCAAGCCCTGCTCTGCCTGCAGCACCAGAGAGGCCCTGGCTGAGGGCTGGTTGCTAGCTGTGCTTCCCAGCTCCCTCCTGCAGGAAAGGTACTCAGCAAGCCAAAGAAAACCCAGCCCCAGGCTGTGAAAATCTTACCTGTTATATTCCTAGGGAAGTGGCAGCTTTGCCTGGAGACAGGACTGATCCAAGTGGGATTCCTAGCTTGGCTACTCAGGGATGGGATGCTTGGGGCCACTGGTTTTCCTTCAGTAGGGTTTCCCATATGCTCCTCTCTGCACTGCACCATTTGACACCTATGAATGAAAGTGCTATAAGTTGCTTTGTGCTTTTAGGCCTAACATTAAGTAAAAAACATTTAGAAGGCACAGTTCCAAGAGAAGTTCCTTGACTGTGGGACAGACAGCAAGTTTCTTGCTATTCCCCAGTCAAAAGGAGGAGCACAATCCCTGGTTCTCTCCTGTCTAGGATTCTGCCTCCTCCTTACTCATCACCTTGGTCTTGATCTTTTATTTCTGCACTGTGCTTCTATGGATACAATCAGGGTGTTTGTGTGCACTTATTGCTATGGCACAGGAAGGAAGGACAATCTGCAGTGGCAGGTTAGACCCACTTCTACATTCTCTAGTTCTGTGAGAATTTCCATTTTGAAAGAACAACTTTCTAACCTTGATGATGCAGCCAAGCCTTGAAGGGTGTTCACTACAAACACAGAATTATTGTATCCTAAAATGTCATTATTTGAAAGCCTTTGTCACAATGAGGATGAAAATACCCCAGCCTGTCACATCTCCTGCTTTCCATGTCAAACACCCCTCTACTTTCCCACCACCACCTTTGCAACTCCCACATGCTCAGCATGAGGCCACAGCTTCTTTCTGGCTCCTGAAGCCAGATGCCAGCTGCTGTTCTGTCCCCTCTTGTGTGACAAGCAGGGCACAAAGCTGGAGGAGACTGAAGCACTCCCTGCTGCTCTCTGTGTGCTGCCAACTACCCTCTCCCTTCCTTATCTCACAGGATTACAGACCCATCCATGGGTGGGTGTCCACTCTTCTGCCACAGGACCCACTGGAGCAGGGTATGAGTCTGTAATGTTATTGTTAGGAGGTTCCCTTGGGCTGTTTTCAGCAGAAATCTGAGTTGCTTGTTTTCCAGCAGAGGATCTGTTACAAAAGCTCCACCAAGCAGAAAGACCTTTTTTGAGAGCAAGGGCTCTGCTTACCCTGTTAATTTCAGGGAAAGTCACTGGGGAGGAGGAAGGAAGTAGTTAAATCCTTGTTTACCATACTGGAAACTAACTCCAATCCCCTCAGTTTACACAAATAAGAGAGAAAATAGCTCAGTGGTATGAGCACATGGCTATGACTAAGGCTGGCTGGGTTTGTTCCCTGTGATAATACATCCAGCTCTCCAAGGCCCCTCTTCCCTCAAGGTGAAACTCAGCTCTGTGGTCCCTGATCAGCAGAGATGGGATGCTCCTCATGTTACATTTATCCAACAGCACTGGATGGACTGTAAAGTCTTGGAAAGGCACAGACCTTGCTTCCCTGATTATTAGGCACTTGGAATAACCAGTTGGAGTTAAAAAGCTTAAGTAAGATGAGATGAGTGTACTCTGCTTTCTGGGGTTCCTTGTCCTTTCCTACCTGACAGGGGGGTGGAAAGGATCCATCTGCTAATTCTTACAGCATACTCTGGTGCTGAGATGCTGGAGGCCATAAAAACCTGACTGGAAGTAGCTCTGTCTACCTGAGAAGGCAGTGATGGAAAGTAACCCTTTCTGTGCTGGCTGTTGCATGGCTGGTGGGGATCACCCCAAAGATGTGCTCTCTTTTGTGAGGTGGTATCTCTCTCCTTGCTGAAGAGAATGCAGTCTGTTGGGGGAGACAGGACAAACCTGTCTGTGCTGAGAGAGCCCAGAAAATGGGGTAATTAGGTCCCTCTGACTGCTAGGGATGGTACACAGCCTCATCACAGGCAGGGAGCAAGCCAGAGAGCAGAGTGGTTCTGCAGAGGAGGCTCTTCAGTGGCCTACACTTTGCCTTTGGTAAGGGGTCAGGGCTGCCTCTCACCAAACCAAGGCAGCCCCAAGATGGCTCCTCTGGGAGCTGTAATGTTTCTCTTGATGGCTGCTGCTTCAGAGTCTCAGTTGATGGATCCCAGTGGGGATTTTGTTGATGGGGGTTTATTGACTTCTTGTTACCTTGAAGTTACTGCAGTGGTGGGAGTCACAGGTAACTCCTGGAGTCTGTTTATTTTATGGGTTGGATTTTTAAGAGTTTGCCAGTGGTCCCCTGATTTTAGGAGAAGCCACTTGTTTATTTAGCCAAGCTCTCACTTACTGATCCATAAATAAAAGTAGTCTGTTATTTAATAAGACCCAGCAGAGTGTCAGCTCTGGGTCACTGGTAAACTGATCAACTCAGAGTGGAAAACCCAGCTGTCAGGAAACTCATCGTGTCTGTTAGGGGGAGGTACAAGCCAAACATCAGCATAAGTTGGTCCTCTACTGAGTTTTCAGGACTATCTGTGCCTGTACCTTCTGAAAGGAAAATGCTGGAAGGTCCAAGATGGAGTAATTTCTGACAGCCTTCCCTTTGGTCCTCACTAGAGGCTTTTAGAGTTCTAAGATTTTTACAGCTGGGGTTGCAGATCCAAGTTCTGCATCTACAGGAGGAAGAACAGACTTGAATGCACTGAAGACTGATCTCACACCAGGGCTCATGGATTCTTACACACCTGAGATGGAATTCATCTCACCTCACTTAAACACCTAAGAATGACTTGTATGAATCAGACAGTCCTGGAGGCTCCTCCTGCAGTTGAGTGTATGGGATAACCACCCTGGGAAGGAAGAGATTTTCTGGGAAGAGCTGAATTCTCCCCAGCAGCATTCATGGGGAGTCTTGACAATTACCTTTATTTCAGACAAGAGCCTCTTAGATGTCCAACTTAGGTGAGAAGCATCTCACACCTGGTGTTGTGCCCTGTGATTTACATGCAGCCAAAGAGAGCCACAGGACTGTTTTGTGATCTGAGCTGATCCTCTGTACCACCTTACAAAATCTTCACATGAGTGAGAGGCTTAAGATACAAGCAACATAAACTGGAAGAGGCTAGGGCAGAGCTGGGTGGGTTTTACAACTGCAGCATGCCAAGTGTCACCCAAGGGATCCTGCCAGGGAGTCCTGAGGTGGAGCCAAGTTGGGCAGGGAACATCCCATGCTATTCCAGCAACAGTGGACCATTTCTTTGTGTGGATGGGGATCCAGACTACACAGTGTTCTCTGTGCCACTGCAGCAGTTGCTTTCTGCAAAGCTGGCAAGCCACACATATTCCAAGGACCACAGGTCACCTTGGCCACTACAAGCTGTGTCTGTTCCATCTGCATGCACACACACCTGTAAAACTGCTCACGTGTCTGTGCACTGAGAGAAATCTTCCAGAGAAAGATTCTGAAGCCAGATCTGTGTGCAGCAGATCTAGCAGGTTCTGGCCAGACTTCACTCAGAGTATTGCATCCAGTTCTGGGCTCCCCAGCTCAAGAGGGGCAGGGATTTACTTGAGAGACTACAAGGGAGGGCTATGAGGATGATGATGAAGGGACTGCGACACCTGCCTGCTGGAGAAAGGCTGAGACTTGGGGCTTCTCAGTATGGAGAGGAGAAGACTGAGGAGGGATCTAATTAATGTGTATTAATACCTGAGGGCTGGGTGTCAAGAAGGAAGGGACAACCTCTTCTCACTGCCCTGTGATAGGATGAGGGGCAACAGATTCAAGATAGAAAAAAGATAAAAACACCCCAACAGGTTGAAATGCCTGCAAATTCAACGTTTTTGGAAGAGAGATGTAGGGAAGAGAGACTTTTCACTCATTTTCTGTCTTTATTGTTGCTTCAAGCAAACACCATGTTCACCTTTCAATGCTTTGAGAAGAACACAAGCTATTCATGTCTATGAGCACACTGTTCAGCTTGAGCCCTCTCTCTGCAGGACACAGCAAGCTGGCCTCATAAGCAGGCTAACCACAAGCAGAACCTTTCAGTCTGCCCCAGGCACAACCAGAGTAAGTTTATGTCTGTCTGCAAGACACTCTGTAGTTCCTGTAGTGGCCTGGTTTGTGAAGATGTTCATCACTCATAGCTGTCACTTAGGTAAAGCTGTAATGAGAGCTGGGTCACCTTTCTGTGCCTCTGTTTGCTTATCCCAAATGCCATACAGCATGCTGCCAGGTCAAGCAGTGCACAGCATCAGACAAACAGTGTTATTTATGGTGATGATGAGAGAACATGAGCTTCATTTGGCACAAAGGTCTGGGAGTGCCTACCTGACATCAAGTGAAAGAGACAAGTATTAAACTGCATGTTTGAAACAGAGTGGGGCTAGATTATATGGACATCCAAAAGAAAAAGTCAAACTAAAAATATTTGATATGACCCTTTCAGTATTCTGAGATAGAAGATTTTAGAACATCCATTCAGTGACATGTTCCAAAGTGATGGCTCTCTCTTCCAGTTGGGAACAAAAGGACATTTGTAATGCCTGATTTGCCTTTGGAACATCAACAGCTTGAGCTCTGATGGTTGCTGGAGCTGCACAGTTGGGATTGCTGTTCAATCTGCTGTAATAATTACTTCCTTACATTATTTTGTGTGTGTGTTGCAGTAGCACTCAGGGGCTAATGTCAGGGCTTGAGGATCTCTTGGAAGGAACCTCACATTCCCATAACATCTGGCCTTCAGTCACACAGAACAGAAGCACTGGACCTGGCATGGGGAAACAAAGCATCACCAAGAGCTTTGGTGGTGACAGGGCAGAACTGTGGCCAAGCATTTATTTGAGTAGGGGTTGCCTGGGAGAAACATCTGATTGAAGGACTAATTGGGTATTTCACTAATTGTGTGTTGGTGGGGAATAAGAGCTTGAGCTTGCAGGACCTTGACCTTGCCTCAGCTGCAGTCTTGGTCTGGGATATAATTTCTGGTAACATCAAGAGAGTGAACAAGTCTTAAACCAGCACCAAGCAAATGGGTTCAAACTCCCACTGCAATCTGATCAACTAAAGACTTCTTTAAAGGTATAGTCTTAACACCCTGAAAGTTGAGGCAGAGCAGCTGAGTTGATTATCCAGTCTTTGATAAAGAGCAACTGATACAGAGATGATTTCTAAGCAAGACCTGCTTGAAATTTGTGATTCATTGTCATAAACTATTGTTAAGTGAAGAAAGTCCTGAGCATTTAAGCCAAGAATGGCCCTTACTCAAATTCCTGAACATTTAAGGGTGGCCCACACTGTCTGACTGGAGCTCTTGAATTAAAATATACCTTGGAAAAGGAGGAAACCAAAATATTATTCAGTCTGCAGCAATCTCATGTTGTTAAGTCTCTAGAGGGCTTGTGTTTCTTTACTCCTGAGGTTCATTATATCATCACTAAAGCTTTAATATTTTGCTGTGGAAGCAACATAGCCACGAAACATTAATTTCCAGGAATGTGGGAACCATGAAATATGGGGTTTTCTACTAAATTAAGATTTTACTTGTCTCTGTTCTCACATAGTTAAGGGAACCAATTTTCATTATATGTTTATGTATGTGTGTTCAGGAAATTCAAATGGGTAAGATGTAAGAAACACAGGAAGAACATTTTTACCTTGAAAAATGGACTTGACTGATAACAATATCAGTCATTTATATTCTACCTTTCATCCTAAACTACTTTAGGTTCTATATCCACCTTGGAACCCTGTCTCTCCTTACTGCACTGCACCCACTCTGGTGTGTAAGTGAACAGCTGATAGATTCTGTGTGGTAGCTGTTTTACTGTTCATTTCCCTATTTTCCACAATGTTCTCTCACCACTGCAGTGACCAACACCATCCAGGTTTGCCTGGCACAGCCAGGGTTGCACTGGGATCCCCAGCAGTCCCCAAGCACTCTGCACCATGGCAGATGTCTCTGACTGGTAGAAAAAAAAATGGTGAAGGAGAAATGATTTTGTAATCCACGTAAAGGCCTTTTGGATATCCTCCTGCCACTGCTAACCAGTGCTACTGACTGTGTGACTGATGCCTCTTCCCTGTAAAACAGATGACTGGGTTTCCTTCAGATGTCTGCACATCCCCACATGCACACAAAGCCCACAGCAGCTTTTAGCAGGCTCAGCAGAGTGGAAGCATTGTGGTGGCTTAGAGGGAATTTGAAGCACTTAGTTCTGGGGACAACTCCAAAATGTAAGTGTTCACCTAGGGGTTTTTAACAATGTTATTTATACACTAAATTGATGTCCATTGCCAGGTGATTAGAATGGAAGAATTAGCCAAAACATTCCAGAAGCCTCTGCATCATGGGAACCAGAAGTTTCCAGGTTACAGGACACACCAGGATGCTCACCAAATCACCAGGGCTGTTTTCCTTAATGCTACAATTAGCAATGGGATATTAAGGGAACAATTACTGGATAAGACTTGTCGGCAGGAAGCCCTCTGCCATAAATCCAGAATTCTCAGCATATGCAACCATCTTGCCAGAGGAGTTATGCAATTAAAATCAGAGCTGGAGATTTGTTATCAAAGGATGGCAAAGAGAACTAAAATCCAGCTGAGAGATTCCCTGATCTCGTTATCTTCAGGCTTCTACCCGAGTTAATCTAACACAGATGACAATATTGGACAGAGAAAACTCTGCCTACAGTCATGTGGAGGAGGTTTTATGGGATCCCTTTCCATCAGAACATGTTTGTTGTTTTTTTTTCTTCACAATGCAACTTTTTAAGATATCTGGTAAGTTTTGCCAGAAGTGCATTTCAGTGGAATAAAGCATGATGAAAATTCTGTCAGTCAGAAACAGTCCATTCTGTGCTTATCAGTAAATTCTACAATTTTGAACAAGCACATTTAATTTGGGGTTTGTTGCACTTAATATTGTAAGTGCAAATGATTTAAAAAGTAAAATTCAAAAGAAACATTTGACTTTGGCTGAATAAAAAACGATTGATCAGCTTTGAAGAAGTCTGTGATTGTGTGGTTTTCCTTCAGTAAGGAATTTTAAAAATGCTCCTGTTTTGTTCTCACTCAGAACTAATCAGAATTTCAAATTCTGACTTTTTTTTTTTTTTTCCAAATTAACTTCTGTGTTCCCACAGCACTTTTTGCACCTATATGAAGGGGACAAGAAGCTCACTGTGTCCTTCCTGCAAGCCTTAAGGAGATGGCATGTGTGTCAGTATTTGCAAATCCAGGCTTATACAGCTGCTGTTGGAATATAAATCAGGGATGTTTGGGGGTTACAGTAACACCCTTTGCAGTTCAGTACAGTTGTTAATTAATACAATACTGTATTAGTTCTTCTTACAGTCTTACTATTAACACCCCATGAAATCCCATTAGCTCTGCACATGGTGCCAGACTTGTTCTGAATGTGAGAAAGAAAGAAATTTACAGCATTATGAGTAATAAAGAGATGCTTTCAAGTGGTTTCCACTGTGAACATTTTGAAAAAAATGTATTTTCCAGAATGTAATTTGCAGGGCAATCTTTTTTAAAAAAAAATTCAATGTAAACATGCCTATGTTGGGCATCCAAGGGTTCCCCTGGAGTGTGAAAACCCTTCTGCCCCACTATTGTTCTGTGGCAGAAACATCAGGAGGATAAAGTAGTTCCAAAAAATTGGAAAATTAAAAAGGTTGTCCTATTGTCCAGCCTGCCAGAACTGAAACAAATTAAAAATGAAAAAAGAAAAGCTGCATAGCTGGTGCCAAGAAACAGATACAGCTTTCCTTACATTTTTCATTTAAATACTTTAAAGTACAGATAGTGATGACAGCCAAAATTTGGGTTAGGTTTTCCAGAAGCTGTTTGAATTTCCTGCTTCAGCAATCTGACAGATTCTTCTGAAATTCCAAGAAGATTCAAGTGCCATAGTAAAAACCAGGTTTATTCATGAACACCTCACACAGAACACTCCAAAATGTATTAGCCACAAAATTCAGACCTGATTATTTTCTGTTAGTTGAGTTCTGTCCAGTATTGACTCCTTAATGAAAGAGAGATCTGACAAGGAGTTATGAGAAAGACTTTAAAAAAAAAAAAAAAGGGGAGAATGGTGAAGCAGGCAGGATTTAGAAGCAGACTATGCCCTGGAGAAGCTGGCTTAGGTGTAATTCTCTTCCAGTCCTTGAGGAGTTGTTGTCCCAGAGTTGCAGGAGTAGCAGTGCATGGTTAGGAGGATTCCAGTGGATTCTTTTCTCCTTCCCAGTCCTGTGGCTTCCCCACAGTCTCTGCAGCTCTTGATGCAATCAGGACTGGCCAGGAGCCTTCTGCATGGCCAGCATCCAGACAGGGACACACTGCTCAGGGAAGCCCTCCTGCCTCTCCTCTCTCAGGATGGTGAGGCCACTCATGGCAATCAGGCTGTGCAGGATGTTCAGGTCTCGGATCACACTGCTATCCAGACAATCCAGGACACAGCCTTCCCTGGCCACATTGTCCTTGAGAATAATAACACCATTATCCTTCAAACCATCCTGGCACCGGATCAGAAACTTCAGGAGGTCTCTATCTGTCAGATAGCCTACAGATGAAAAGATGGGGAATACATTAACCATCCAGAGTCCCCTGCACACACCAGAATGGTACCTGGAGCTGAGGCTCCATGCCCTATCTATTGCAGGAGAGGTCCCAGTCCTCCAGATTTCATTATGTTCTCTTGGGCAATTCAATCAGATCAGCAGTTACAAACTCAGATCAGTATTTAGGATCCATTAGTAGCCACAGGCAAAGAGAGAAGTCAGTGGGAATAGTGGAGAAAATACTAGGTGCTGAAGGGTTCTTCAGTCTGGTGGTTAAAGTCATAATAAGAATCAGTGGCAGGAAGCTGAAGCAAAACAAATTCATATTGGGTACAAGTGACAACTGTTTAACAGTGTCAGTAATTACCCTGTGGAAACTGCCACCAGAAGGGGTGTTTACCACCTCCTGAAGTCCTCAAGTCAAGTGGGACTGACTTTCTGAAGATTTGTTTGAATTGAATACAAACTACTGGCTCAGTACAAGGCTTAAGGAGTAAATATAACAGTTTATGATATAAAACAGGTCAAACCAGATAATTCAGCTAGATAATCTTCTGTCTTCTAATGCTGCAAATCTAACTTTGCCTGACATTATGTACTCATCAAAGGAGTTCTGGATTAAAGATCCAGTGAGGAATGCAAGACTTTCCAAGTAGCAAAATAAGCTCTTGATGTTACCCCATACTGCTGTGATTTCTCCAGACACCACACAAATTTAAAAACAGTACATTCTTTTCAATATGTTACTGAGATTTTGAGTTCTATGCTTCTTTGTCAAAAATCAAAACTTCTGTTGTGGTGAGATCAATAGTTCAGGGCTGAGAGAAGAGCAAAATGAGAACTCTCACATTAAAGATCTAAAATGAATTAACAAGGACAGGTGGTCAGAAACTGAGTGAAAAACTTTAAAAAAAAAATAATTGTTTGTATTTGCTAGTCAAAATATTTAGGTTTCCTGATGGAAGATTTAAACTTTTATAAATGGAAGTTGGCATTTCAAAACCACATCTTGACATAGCATGTCAGGTTTTTTTAGCCACTCCCCCAGAAATGGAAGAAGGAAAAAAGCCCTGGGAGCTAAAGCTGAATTCTTTTCAAACTGAAGAGAAATGGCAATTTCTATATGAAATAGAAACTTGAATTTTTATCTTTTGATAAAATATGAGCCTGGGCTCATATACTTATGTAGATATAAGAGAATTCAAGATTGCAACAGCAGTATTCATGGAAGCTTCTGACCACCTAATTTGGAACGTAATGTTCTCTTCATTCAGCTTTCAGCCTTGGTTCCAAATAAAATGAGATCTTCACAGTGCTGCTCTCTGCCAGACAGCCCTGCCTTGGCTTCCACCAAAAAGAGCTGAGCTTGCTGGTATATTTCAGCCAAACTGAAGACAGGGGTAGAAGTCTGATTAATACTTGGGATCACTAAATATTTCATTGCACCTGATGGAGGCTGGAGACTCAGATCTGTGTCTATACTAAAGCAAAGGCTCCTGCTCCCCTCAGCAGCAGCTCATCCAGTCTCATACCGGATCAGATTTGCTCACAAGATAATACAGGAGTCACAGTTACTGCAATGACTGCTCAAGAAGAGCAAAAATACAAATGAAAATGGCACTGTTCTGAAGCAATTCTTGTACAGCTCTTAGGAGCTGTTCTAAGAAGCCCACTTTCATTACTTTTTAAGACTGTGTGCAGAGGACAAAAAAGCATTCTGGAATAAAACCATCTCCTGTGCTAATCTGTCTCCTTTCCTCTCTCTTTTTTTTCTGCCTAGCAGGAAATTATCCCCAGGGTTTTGGAGAGAAGGAGTTGTTCAGATCTCCTCTTGTGCTATAGAACAATGACTTCTACCAGCTGAAATTGCACCATGGCCACTTAGGTTCACAGAAAATCTTCATTCTGGAAGGACAGTTAGGAACTGGATCAGGTTTTCTGTAAAAAATAAAGGACCTTCTTTTTTTTTTTTTTGTGAAGAACATGGGACATATTATCTGATCACCAGTCTGCTTCTCTTAATGCATTCACTGGGGTGGCTGCAGGAGTAGAAACAAGTTATTTCTGACATGAGAGGCTACTGAGGGACACAGCTGAGTAAACCTCTTTGAAAAGTGTCAGTGCATGTATGAGACATAATCTTGTTCATATGTGTTGATGATTTCACCATGGCTTTTTTCAGATTGTTTTCTGAAATACCCCAAAGTCTGGACAATCATTAGATCAAGGAATCCCTGCTCACAGGTGAGGCCAACCCCATGTATCTGTCTGCAGCACTGGCAATTAAGGAGGAGGATTCCTGCTCAAGAAAATCCATATATAAGGCCCACTCCTCAGCTGCATCTTATAATGGAGGCTACTTGCCAACAATATATACATTCCTCCAGTATGTGACCAGAAATAAAAACAACTTGGCTTGTACCCACTGCACATATGGTGGGGGAAGAACTCTCAGAAGTCTCTGTGAGATATTAGGAAGCAGTCCCAAAGATCTGATAACCTCTTTTTTACAGCTGCATCACTCCTTTATTATAAACTTTAGCACAGGTTACATAGTGACCTAGGATGCTGGGCTGGATGAATCATGCTGCACTGACCTGAAACCCACTGAATCCAGATGACATCATATCTTTGTTGAGCTGGAGTGAATTCCTGGAGGCCTTTGCAGTAATACATCTCTACTCTGTCCTCTTTGCCCTGCAGGTAGTTTGGGACCTCAGCCAGGAAATTCTCCATCATATCAACCAGTTCCACACTCTTGAAAACTGGCAGCAGGACGTGCTTGCTGATACGCCCTATCCCGGAGCCGCAGTCCAGGGCACGGTTGGTGTCAGCTTTCCCCACCCCCTGTGGGATACAAGAAAAGAGTTTAAAATCTGAAAAATACCACCTGAGAGATCACAGCATCTGTCTGCTAACCAGCTATGGCCTTACTGCTGTACAAGAACTTTTTGTGTGGCAGAAGAAGAGGCATAAACTTGTACAGGCTCCCAGCTTCCTCAGAACACCCACCAGCATTTGGGAAGCCCTTGGAACTTCATCTGCCAACCGATGGTACCTCAAAGCCAACTCCATGGCTACAGGAGCCACCTTCTGAGCCCTGGGAAAGCCTCAACAAAAAAAGTAACCATATCCCAAATCCTGAAGGTGAGAAATCAATTCTGCAGCACAGAATTGGGAGGACTTTCTCCCACCAGTCTTTGGGAAGCCCTTGGAACTTCATCTGCCAACCCCTGGTACCTCAAAGCCAACTCCATGGCTACAGGAGCCACCTTCTGAGCCCTGGGAAGGCCTCAACAAAAAAAGTAACCATATCCCAAATCCTGAAGGTGAGAAGTCAATTCTGCAGCACAGAAGTCCCAAGGTGCCCGTGGACAACACCTCTGCAGAGAGCCAGCGCCCTGGAGAGCAGGAGGAGGTTTTTCCAAACAAGCTGTGTTTGAACAAAGACCTTGGTCTTGTAGGTAGCTTAAGACCACTCAAAAAAGTTTAGAGTGGAGCATATATAGGATTTCTTTTTTAGGCACAGGCACAAGAAAGATGATCAGTAAATTTTGCTCAACTGTTCTTTTTTTACTCTCTGTAAATATCACCTCTGGACAGAGATCAGACGTGAAAAAAATGTGGCACAAAGGATATGTCTAGGAGAAAACAATGAGTCTCTGTGCAAGGAGCTTTATAGTGAAAGCTGTATTTCAGCCCTAAAGCTTCCATTCTACCTATAAAAAGGCTCTTAAGGGCTTGCTGCTGTTTTGTAAAGCTGAAATTTTAAGCCTGCACATGCACAACGTGGGATTGGAGCTCCCTGGGCCAAAGTTATCTGTTAAGCAAAAATAGGAAAAGCAAATGTTTTTCCCTGTTCCCTGGAAGTGAGTATTGAAATGACAGCTCTGGGCCAAAGTCCTTGCTGCAACCTCACTGCTCTTGAAGGAAAGCAGCCCAGGTAGAGTCTTGCTCTTCCTGCTCATTGGGAGACCCCCTCTGCAATGACTGAGCATAAATCACCCAATTCCCTGCTTTGCTGGCCTTGGTTGAGTGGGACAGCCCCTCAATGCCACGACTGGCACAGCCCCTCAATGCCCAGCTGAGCACCTGGGCATAGAGGAAACGTAGAAAGAGCAGAAGGACCTCAAAGGCTCTCACCAGGGCTGCTGTCCCAATTTCTGTACCTGGAAAGAGTCACCTCCCAGTGAGGCCACAAGCCTTCAGCCCTACAGGACTCTGGAAGGGATGCCTGTTTGGGGTTAGCCAGAAAATGTGGGCTACTCTTCACATGGAGCAGGAAGGAGAGGAAGGAAGGAGAGGAGAAGGAACTGTGTCTTGGATCCTCACAAAGTGGATTTCCATACTGCTTGCTGCTGGGTTACATATGGGAATACACTGATGGGATTAAGTAGAAATCTTCCAGAAAGCTGGTGAGAAAACTGGAGGATTTACCAAAAGAGCTGACAGAATTTGACAAAAAGCCATCTAGTCCTTTGACCCTTGTGTTTCAGAGAACCTCCAGTCACAGCACTTCCACTGAAAACAGGGAATCATGGCAAGGGCCTCAGATGACACATCTCTGTTTGCCATCAAGAAGGAAATGGAACAATCAGGGGAGATGAAGCTTGAGTCCAGACTGCTCTGAAAGGGAGCAAGAGCACCAGTCAGTCAGTTGAGAAGCAAGGCAAAGCACCATGGCTCCGTTTCTAATGAAAATGTTGACATAATTCCATGTTCAGCTAATATATTTTCAGTTTGGGAGTGCTCAGAATTTTGACAGAGTATGAACATTTTCTTTGGAAGGCAATCGTTTTCCCAAAAGCCTAATTGAGTTGAAATTCAGAGTCCTTATTTTAAAAAAAAAATAGTATTAGTGAAAATTTTAAATCAGAGAACAGATCAAAATGTAAGATTCATTGCTCCTCTGATTACCTGCTTCCCATTACTCAGAATCACTATCAATTAGGACACACACACACCCAAAAATCCTTCTGTAAAGCTAAATACTGCACTCACAGATTTCCTTAGGGATAAGAAAGCTGTTCCTGTACTATTACCCCAGGTCTTGGAAAGCAGAAAGAGTGTAGATATGTAGGAGAAAAAAGAAATCAGTTTAATAAATAGATAAAAAACCACAAGGATTTTCTTTCTAAATAAAAATAAAACTAAAAATTTGCATTTTTAACCACATCTCCTCCATTCCCCTGATTAAACAAGAGAAAAATCACTTTCCAGAAGCTTTTCATTCAGCAAGCAGCCAATCAGGCAGGTGAACTGAGGGCAAGGAAAGGAGAAAGGGAGCTATAAATTTAATATAGTCTCTGTCTGTATTATTTCAAACACCTCTAGCTCACAACTGTTCCTGCATTAATGGCTTCTTTGTGTTCTTTATTTCCTTTTTTTTACACGTTACCTCCGGATTAGACACTTGGAAACACAGTGTCTGTGTAGAGATCAAGGCTTTAACTGGCTCTAACACACTGCCATAAACATGCAGTGCTACAGCTCTGCTGATAACCCCTCCAGTCTGACTGTACCTAGGACAGCCTGGAGCTTGTCTGTTCAGCACTCTTGGCTCACACAGTGTTGCTCTTGGTTTGAGTTCTGCCCACACATACATAAAACCTCTTCACTTGAGCACAGTGGCACTTTTAACTCAGTTTGACTCGCCTGGGAAGGAGACATGTTAAAATATAAGTGAAGTCCTGAGTCCTCTCTGTAATTCCTTCCATGTGCCCAAGCAAGATAAATTCTCCAATGGTAAAGAAATCTGTAGCTCAGTTTACAGTGGTGCTAAGAATCGTGCTAAGAAATGCCATACATGAAGGTATGCAACATCAGTCATGGAAGGGAAATGTCACTGTGTGGCATTTCCACACCAGCCAAACTAACTCAAGAGAGGTAATTTGAGTGGAACTGGGCAACTGGTTTTTTTAAAGAGCACTCATTTTGCCAGAAAAGAAAGTTCTGAAAGAATAAAACTCTCTGTGAAATTGATATTTCAAATCTAGAGAATAGTTATAGCCAAAAAACTTGGGAAAGAATGTTGAAAGTGTCAAGATACTTCTCTTTCATGACTTTCAAGGAAAAAAAAAACCCCAAAACAACTTGTCAACTTTCCACTTCTAAACAGCATTTTTCATTTTGGAACTGACTTGAAAATAAAAGTTTTTCAGAGGGTAAAACATAAAGAAAATCAAGCTAAATACATTAAGTTAATCTGAAGCTGGTTTTTCTATTCTCTGATGTTTGTTAAACTACTCTTTAAAAAAGAAAGTATCATCCCTAATAGGATGAAGCAATTTTTTTTGTATCTTGATCACCTTATTGGGAAAAAAATATATTATTTGTAGAGCCATAAACTTGGGAAGACATAACTCCAAGTAGCTCTGCAGTAAAGTCACTACTACAGAAACCCAGTAAATATCTGTATCTGGTTGAGTAAGATTGAAACTGCAGTAATAAGAAAGGAAAATAAACTCTAAGTAACATAACCAATTGAGTGTATCTCAAGAGAGGACAGGCTTTGACAAACTAAATCAGATTTAGCAAAATGTGCAGATTCCTTTCTGGGTTTTTTTTTCCCCCTTTGTTTGATCTTAGCCATTCAGAGTATCCTTCCTATCCCTAGCTAATAACAGGAGTAGGAACTCTGCTCTGGAGTATTTTATATCTGTCATCACACCTGATGCACTGTGCATGATTTCTCCTTGGCATATGAAGCTCTGCTGCAGTCTGTACTGCTTTCCTTTTCAGGGTTTGGAGATGGGAAAGCATAAGAATGTGATTTAAACTGACTGGTCAGGAAACTGAGTCTGTGCTGTGTGGAGGAGGTGTGAAATCTTTCCCCAGGTACACACTTATGCACCCCCTGAATTCCACAGATGTCCTTCACACAGGACTTAAATCAAATTTAAGGAATATGACTTGAGCTGGCTTCTAGGTTTATCAGTTGCATTTCCCCTCTTCTGGATGGCATTTTACCATCATGTTCAGGTCCCTCGCTGAACTCCCTTTGTATTTATTTCATAGAAATCCTGATAAGGTGAGGCTTTGAAATGCTGTGAAGCCTTTTTGCATTACTTTTTGCATTAATACAAAAGACTCTTCCTGTAAAAAATGAGGCTGTTCACCTGTGTTTTCCTGGCTCACTGC
The DNA here is from genome assembly GCF_003957555.1 of Calypte anna. Taxonomy (NCBI): domain Eukaryota; kingdom Metazoa; phylum Chordata; class Aves; order Apodiformes; family Trochilidae; genus Calypte; species Calypte anna. The sequence continues at coordinate 1,345,282 of NC_044254.1, read as the reverse complement.
CCCAAAATCCTCCCTCTTATCAGGTACAGAAAACTTTGCCCTCAGTTGCTCTTCACTGCTCTACGATTTCTGTCATGAAGCCTCAGTCATTTCCCATCCCAATCCACTTTGCCCTTTTTTATACACAACATCTAATTAAACTATTGAGCTTCCTTTCCACAGTAGATGATTAAGACTAAAAAAAGGTCAGCTAGCTATCCCAAATTTGTATGTTTGAGGAGAAAATGAAAGATCTATGGTAGCACTACCCAGAAGTAGTCATTCTGTAAGCAGCACAACTTACAAAATTTGATTTCCTATTGCTTTGTGGATTCTTAAGCATCTAATACTGCTGTTGAGCTAATTTAGTGGGTTTTCCCCTGGGAGGAGGGAGGGGCAGTCAGAAAACCATCACATTACACTTGTAAAGATTTGCAGATTCCCAAAGACACATTTAGGCATCAACAGGGTTTTCAGAGAGCTAAGTGCCAAAGTGATATTGCTATTGGAAGGGCTTTTAAAGTCCCATCTTAGGTCAAAGCAGACCTTTGAAGATGTTCACAGGCATTTAGAAGTCTTCCTGCAAAGGACCCTGGGGACACTGGAATGTTCAAGAAAAAAAAACAACCCACCTTTTCCTAATGGCTTGCCTATTCTATATACTTCTAATGCTTGGGGAGAGGGGGGAGGAAGGGGAGGGCTGGGTTTTGTTGCACCATTCTCAGAAATATCTATAAATAGGCAAAAGAGACACTTGGCATTTAGTCTCAGTTGCTTTCCCAAAGGAACAGCAGGAATTAGCAGAGAAAAATCTCCCACTGAGGCCACCAAGGGTTTTAACATGAAAGGTCCCTGCCTTGCACTGGGAATTAACTTCTCATCAAAAGGCAGCTCTAAGAACTCCTCGAACAAGCCCCTTTGCACCTTTGGTGCATGAGAAGAGAATGCAAACAAGGCAATAATCACAGTTGGCCAGGCAAAACGTGTATCCATGAGGATGCATGGTCTGGCAGGACACACTGCCAGCCCAGTGGCAGTCACTGCACAGCAAACACGACGTGTGGCATCGTTGACAACGTGTGTGCCTGGGGCCCAGTGCACGTCATTTGTGACACATCCCCACTGTTTCTTGCAAAAGATGGGATTAAATGACTCACCCCAACAAAATTCCTGAGAAACTCCCTGGAGGATTCAACGTCTATATTGGAGAGCTCAATGTAGTCTCCCATCATGCCCTCTTCTGTGGCTGGCACCTCCCGGTAGAAATGTTTGGCCCTGGCGTAGAACTGCATCTCCCCATTGATAACTTGACTTGTCAAAGCGTACAGCTTCACTGCAAGCAGATAAACCACCATTTTATTGTTAAGGACAGATACTTCTGGGTGAGATCCTTGCTCCGGAGGCAAAATGGTGATCTCTAAAACCTCCGATCAACCTTTGAAGCTGTTTCTGAAGTGGGATTGAATCCTGCACAGCTCTGAAGGGATGCATTTAGTGTGTATTTAGTACCTCCCGGGCTCAGGCATCATTTGTGTCATCACAGGTTATGTTTTTGTGTCAGTGACAAGTGGTTTCAGATTTAAAGCATGAACATGCATGCCAAAGAGAGCAAGGGGGTTGATTTGCTCCCAGAAAAGCTGTGCATGGCTTTCATTGCTATGCAGGGTCATAATTTCCACTATCAGAAACCTAATTGTTCTGCAGGTTTCCAGATATGCTTCCCAGGCACTGACAGCTGCCCAGGGAGTGCAGCAAGAAAAGGGATGAATGAGGGACTTGGCTCTGGTTTATTTTTAGTGATACTGTACAGTCTGTGGCACTACAAGAAAGCTGAACCAAAGAGCAGATGGTAGCTACAGGCCTAGAGGAGTGCACAAGGGGGGAAACAATTTAGAAGAGACAGTCCTAAGTTCTCCTGTGTCACAGATGAAGGAGTGAGTTAATCAGTGGGTGATACACTGGAGATTTCCTGGGTGCCAGAGGCATGGATGATTCTTTTCATTGCTTGACAATTTTACTGGTAACAACCCAGCAATCAGAAGTTTGAAGCTGTTTCTCTGTGAGCTTTGGGTGAAGAGCTAAGTTTCTCTGTTCTTTAAACAGCTGAGCTTTATCCCCTGCATCCTGGGTTCTTCTAGACTCAGTGTAGAGAAATATGTAACATATATACAATATCTATGTCATTCATAAAGACTTCTTTAAGCCAGGGTGGTTACTGCAGGTACACAACACCATGCAGAAATGCAGTACTGATACAGAAATGCCTTACTAAATGTCAATATTACAAAGCCTACAATAACTGATTGGAGTATTTTGGATGAGAACTTTAACAAAAGTTGGGTTTTTTTATGCTGACACAGGCAGTCCAATTTCCCAACTGTACATTATAACTGCTGCTTTCTTGACCTCCATTGCACACATCACAAATCATCATTACCTGCACAGTACCAGGTACCACCAGTAGCAGTATCCATACTCAGAGTTATGTTTTGCAGCTCAAATGTTTAGATCAAGGCAGTCATGAGCAGTTTGCTCCTCTTGGCTCTCATTCACACACACAGCTGTGCAGGCACTGTCCTGTGTGTATGACACACAGCTACTCCCAGACAGCCCTTCCAGTGAAAACACAACTCCAACCCTGCCCATGAAGTCACCTGGGAACAACTCTTTGGAACTGTCACCTTGCAGTGTGGGACCTGCTCTGCTGCAGATCCCCAGCATGCTACATGCACTGGAAATGATCCAGCAGCAACACCCTCTGGGTCAGTAACAATAGAAAGGGAGAGCTCCCCACTGTGCACACAGAGGGACCAGTGCTTTGCCATTGCATCTTTAAAATTCCATGGAACTGGAATTCCATGGGAAAGAAGGGTGTCAACAGGCCAGGCCTTGCATCTGCTGGCTGGGGAACAGGAATGATGCCCTCCACTCCACACAGGGAATCACAGAATGGGTTGGGTTGGAAGGGACCTTAAAGGTCATTCAGTCCCAACCCCCTGCATGGGCAGGGACCCCTCCCACAGCCCAGGGTGCTCCAAGCCCCATCCAACCTGGGCTGAGACACTGCCAGGGATGGGGCAGCCACAGCTTCCATGGGCATCCTGTGCTAGGGGCTCACCATCCTCAAATTAAAGAATTTCTTCATAATATCCAACCTCAATCTCCCCTCTTCCAGTTTTAACCCATTTCCCCTTGTCTTCTCCCTGCACCCCCATGTCAAAAGCCCTCCCCCAGCTTTCTTGTGGGCTTGAGGGCTCAGATGAGAGTAGAGGATGAGAGCTAGACCAGAAGCCCTGAATATAAGCTTAGAATGTATTTATTGAGGGCAAGCAAGCTCAGCAGGGAATGATAAGTGTGTGCCTGCCCATCCTCAGCAGGAGAATGACATTTTGGAGGCAAATGAGAGGGATACAAAGGAAGTAGGATGGGGAATAATTACCACCAAGGACCACTCAGAACAGAATAGTGCTATTGGGTTACACATAAGCAGCATGCCCAGCATATCCTTCATCCAACAAAAGCAGCATTACCAGCCCCTCCTGTCATCACCTGCTTAAGTCAACTGCTGAATGGATACTATTAAAGCTTTAATCCATTACACATTTATGTTATGCCTGAGAAATTTATACCACAAGAAGCCCTCAGCTCAGCAAGGGTCAAACCTGGGGGTTTTACACACTCCACTGATTATATTCACATACTCAGTAGAAACCATTTAGCTGAAGAAATTAATATGAAGGGGGCAGCAGCCAATCCCCAGCACAACTTGGCCAGGGTGGCTCCTAGAGCCTGGGAAAAAGGCTCCATCAGTGGCAGTGATTCTTTCAGGAAACAATCTCCATCTTCCCCCAGGGGTGGCACTATCTTGTTTTCTCTGTGTTGGTGTTTTCTTCCTTTCAGATGGCAGCCTGTCTGGTGGACAGACCTCAATCCCTGCGTGTTTGCTTCACAAAATTTTCCATATAACACTCTAGTGATAATTTTTAAGGCTTATTTAATGGACCTATCAAGGGACAGTGATTTATCCCATTCTGCTAGACTGAAGGCAAAGGTTGTTACAGGCTGTCTGCACACTAGGACAGGTGCTGTAGGCACCATAAACAACCAGTATTAAGAGTCCTTCTACTCAAAGCATGATTCTGACCTGAGGCAACACGTGGGGATGCTCTGCTGTTCAGGATATTTGATCTGTGGTGTGTGCCTTCAGCTTGCTCACTCACACCCAGTGTCAGGCTTGCAGAGTGCCTGCAGGGGCTTGCAAGCACACAGCAGCTGATTGCAGCTTCTCCCAGGGCAGCTGGGCCCTCTCAGCCCTGCCTTATCTGCTGGCATCCAAAGCCAGCTCTGGGCTTAGCATCCATAGGCTCTTCTATATGCATCAAACTTAACAAGCCTCTGTTTGTGCAATTCTCCCACCTGAAGGCATGCAAGGACACATGCAAGGCTGGGGGAAAGGGTGGCACTGTACCCAAAGGTGTCTCCTGCTGACCCCCACTCATGCAGCCTGTGACCTATAGAGGTGATTTCCACTTCTTGCACCCTCAGTGTTCCTCCACTCTCTCACAAATTTGCACCACTGCCAATTCTCCCAAAGCACAACCCAGTTTTCCAGACACAGCCAGTAGACCTCACCTCTGATCTGCCTCACAGCTGTACCTGGACCAGAGGGAGAAGGAGGTTTGCCAGCTGTAATGTACCCCAAAAGAGAAGCCTGAGGAGGCAGACCTGTCCTTGGTGGCAGTAAATGTTGCAGCTCTGTTCCAGCATGCCTCCCCCTTACCACAGGACCTGTCTAGCCAGAGGCACCTCCCTTCCCATGACCCATGTGGAACCATCTTGTGCATCAAGAAATGAAATATTTGTGGGGTCTGACCAAATGCACAGCCTCACTTCAATGAACTCTGCAAAGCAGGGCATAGGCAGGACAGGATGACAGAGCCTGCAAGTCTCCCAGAAACTGGGGCTGGAGGGAGCAGTTCTCTTTCCAACCCAATGTTTTCAGTGTTCAGTCAGGTGACTTTTTAAGGTTTTTTTTACGGTTTCAGGTCAGAAATGTGTTTCTAGTAAAATAAGAAGAAACTGTTCTCATGGCACACTTGGCCTCTCTGCTGAATCTGCTTAAAAGTCCCCCAAGAGGAGATGGTTAAAAGAAATCCACTGCAAAAACAGGCTGAGAACAGGAACTGGCTCCCTAAAGGTCACTCCACAGTCATGAGACATGAATAATTTGCAGTGGCAGTCTGGATGCAGAGTGGTGACCTACAGCTGAAGGCCAACCCCTGGGCTAGAGAGAGAGAATCTCTCTAAGCCCTTCTGCCCTGCAAAGTCCAAAACATGCTATCTAGAATTTTCTTATGGATTGGTTCAAAATTATTTTTCCCAGTGCATCTGATCTAAATCTCTTAAGACCACTTAACATGTAAGATTGGGTGCAATCTTACCCTGCAGCAGCCTGTCTTACAGTTCATGGTTGCAGGGGTTTACTCAGCTGAATTTCTGTGGCAGAAGTAAATGTTGTGAGTAATTTTTTTGAAGTTTTTATTTGTGAGCATTATTTCGAGGCTCCAACTTCATTCTGTGAGATACTGAACTAATTCCAGCTTGGCTGAGCATTCCCTTTTAAATGCAACATCTGCTATGTGCATCAGCTGAAAAATTAGTTCTCTGGGTTCAGGGTGGAATTCACCTTTCTACTGTGGTCTGAGAACCACTTAAATTATGTTTTCTAGAGGATGAACATCAGGCCACCCCCAAAGCAAGTTTGACTTCCAGACACGTGCCTCCCACATGGGTGTGTGTGTGTGTCTCCATGGACTGATCAGCTGAGTTTTCCATTGCAGATCTCACCCCCTTGGCACCAGGTCCCACAGCCCATGTAAACACATGCATAATTTCCAGCATCTGAGTAGCTCTATTAAAGCCCACTGGGCTTAAGGGCATTCACACACATTTAAGTACATTGCTGGATCAGGGCCTAAGGTTACTCATGTCTTTTATTTAGAAATGTTACCCTAGTCTGTAAAAGTGACATGTTTTCTCTTAAGAGGCTGTGATCCCAGATAAGCTCAAGCTCACAGGTAAACATGGCCAAGTGCTCCACCTCTGAACCTGGGAGTGTGGGTAGTGTGGGTTTAGCACAGCCTGAAACAAACTTTCTACCTGGCTGACCCTGGGCAGCACTGCGAGTTTGAATGTGAGACTTGGTTATTACTCATGCTTAGGGTTACCATTAACTGCCCTTGCTACATCACAGGCCTAGTGATGTAGCTCACTACATCAGTAGCTCACTACTACAGTACTAGTGATGTAGCCCAGTTGCTCCAGCCACTGAACAGAGATGAATCTGGATCTAGTCTTGCAGCTGGACAAGTTCAGTTCAGTTCTGCTCCATTCCATTCTGAACTGGAAAATGTCACTCTGCAGAGATGTTCAGACCCCAAACATTCTGCTTTCTCTATCACAGGATAATCCAGCTCAGAAGGGACTGGAAGAGGTCTCTGCTCCAAGCTCCTGCTCGAAGCAGGGACAAACATGAGGCCAGATGAGGTACATCTGGCTTACTCAAGGTTATTGATGAAGATGTTGAACAGGATAAGTCCCAGGACAGACTCTTCTGGTGCACCAGAAGATTGGTGCACCAGATCTGACCTCCAGATTCCAGCACTACTTCCTGAGCCAATCCCCCAACCACTTCTTACACATCTGATTGTCCACCCATCCAGAAGCTCTTTGGTGAAGTTTTAATAGCTCAGGCCACGAAAAGCCTGGCAGAGAGAATCTTTAGTCTGACAGGAACATTTTACCAAGCTTGTTGGCTGGGAATGGAAATTCAAATAAAATTCAGACAAGAAATAAAATGCAGTTTTACAATAGTGAAGAAATTATGCCTGGAAACAGCTTGATGGATGGATGGATGGATGGATGGATGGATGGATTCTCAGTCATTTGCAGCCTGTGCATCAAAGTGCTTTTGTCTTCATAAATATATACTGTGAGCCAGTCATGTTAGGAGCATGATGTAGGAACTTCTACATGAAATTCTAAGCTACATGTTCATAATGGCACCTTCCAGCCTTAAAATGATCTATCAGTACTTATACAAACAGTTAACACTGCAGGAACTCCTGCTCAGTTTCTAAAACGTTGTGTTTATTTTCAAAACAAATGAAAGAATAACATTTTCATAGACTTCTTGAGATTCAAGCAACTTATAATTGACTTTCCTTCCTTTCCATCTCTCCTTCCCTTCCATTGTTCACTGCTACCTACCACTAGGGGGACAGGGGTATTTTTCTTCCATGTTTCATTTTAAATAGCTGCAGATATTTCTGCATTTGAAAAGCCACATCAGATTTCTAAGATAACATGGAAATGTTTTTTTTCTTTACCAGACTCCTGAATTTTGCCATCTGAAGCACAGTTCTCACTGGGGTCTGCACAGTTTCACACAATCAGGGTAAGATAATCCAGTCACCTAAAAGGATCATTCCATTACAAAGGAGCTCTCAAGAATTCACTGAGTAGTTTAACAGGCTGCACAGAGACATCCTTTTCATCTTAAATTCCTACACTTCTAACATAGAGTGGAGGCTGAAGAATTCTGCTTAAAAAAGTGACATGCTATCATAATGCACACTGAAGTCAAATCTACTTTTTAAGTACACTGTCCCAGGGAAATTTTGTTTCTTATTCAGGGTCAAATTTTCATGAGAAATGAACATACATCTTCTGCATCTAAAATAAAATTTAAAAAAAAAAAAAAAAAAAAGGAAAGGAAAAAAAAAAACAAACAAGCAAAAAATGTCTTGGCAATCTGACCCAGAGGCTTTCACTGAAATTTGGCTATAAATAAAGATTTTGGAAGCATCTTCCTTCAAGATAACAAGCAGTAGGTTAGGCAGCCTGCTGCAGAGATTGGAATTACAAAGACTTGGAAAAAAAATTAAAAATCATCACCTTTCAAGCACTTGTCCAAAATGATACCAATGACAAGGCTAAGGACACACTGAGTGACAACAAAACAAGTAGCAGGCAACAGAAAGTAAGGCCCATCTGCTCTGCTAGTTCTGCACTTGTCCTTCCAACTTACAAACAGGTCAATGCTCTTTCACCCTTGTGGTCTCTTCCTTGTCCCTCTCCAACAATCTCTGGAGCATTCAGGGAAATCAGGGCACTGAATTGGAGGGAGCTGAGTGGGAGAGCACTGAATGGTTTAGCAACCTGCAGTCTCTCTAGCTGGGTCTCTCAAAACCCCTACTTGCTGTCATGAATGTGTCTGCACTCTGCCATCTGATCCCTCTGTCCAAAGCATGGTCACACGAGCACACAGACACTCCTGCCCACCAGCTACTCACCCAGGGGAAGCTTTTCCAGCAGATAAAGGTAACTCTGAAAGAAATCATTTCGGATTGCCTTATGCAAAATGAAGGACATGCTATGCCTACAGAGTTCTTCATCTGTCTTGTCCCAGCGCGACTTAAAGGCCAAATGTGCTGCTTTATAAGCCATGATGAAGACGTTTTCTGTGAAGGCTGACAGCTGCTGTGGCTGCTGCTCTCTGAAAGACCTGTCCTTCTGGAGAGGCAGAGGCAGTGTCATGAAGTTGTGGCCATGTGCTGTCATTGGATCTTGGGGTGTGTGTCAGGAGCGGGGCAGGGGGTGGAGGGAGGCGGGTGAGAGGGGAATGAGAAGTGCTGGCTGCTGGCACCAGCTCAGAGACATCTCTGGAGTGTCACCCTCTGAAAGGAGCAGGTGTTGGGAAGTGATAAAAACCCGAACCAGGAAATTGCTTAGCCAGGGTAAGAGTATATCTACTCCAAAAAAGAGTGGCTTTAATTCAATTACTAATCTTCTCAGTCTTCACTTTAAAAGAACCCAGATTTTATCTAGGCTCTCCCATCTCCCTCTTTCATATATCACAGGATGATTTTAATTCTCTGTCTTTCCCTTGCAATATGTTCTTCAGTCCAGGGCACCCAAGAGGAATACCAGAAGACAGAATGTGGACAGACCCCTACACACACTGTGCCCTAACAAACTCTGATTATAGCAAGCAAAGAGAAAGCAACAGATTCAGCCTGGTGCTTTGCCACAGTGGATGGCAGGGCAGGCTGCTCTCTCTGCACTACAATCTGCCCACATCCATTCCATCTGCTGGAATGGCACAGAGTATCTCATGAGCAGAGGCTGGGTGGAAAAAGCTGCTGTCTGGGATCATAGGAATGGTAAAGCCACGGCAGGGTAAGAAGTTTTTACTTTAGACAACACAATACACAGAAGAAAATTTCCACACTAACAAGCCATCAAGACTGCTTAAGATGTCTTCTTTATCTCTAAAAGTCCTCTCTATGAATTACTCTCCCTCATACTCACGCCTGGCATATATCGCCAGGAATAGATGTGGTTAAAGCAAGTAATTTTTATTTTATCTCTGACAACAAGCTATTAAAAGTTAAACCCCAGGATCCTGCTGATAGAAGGGGCACAGGCAGAGAGCACCTATGCAGTTACCAGGGCAGCTGCAGGTTGGGTGACAGGTGGCAACCTTTACAACTGACTTTGCTGCCTGTATTGTTCTGTCTTGGGTGCCTGGTTCAGAGCAACCCTGTAGGGCTGCCTACTACTGGTGTCACACTGGGAAACAGGAACAGGACAAGGGATGCACTAATTGTCTGCCCTGTTGAAGTCCAGACCTCTCAGTCACAATCCTCACCCACATAAACTAGGCTGGTGGGTCTAATTAGACTCAACTGACTTCAGAAGTATTATTGTGAAAATAATTTCTGTTTAAGTATGGAACTGAGGGGAAAAAAGTGTTTTGGATTGGTGAGGAAGGGAAATGTTTCTTTTTTCACCCCACAAAAAATACTGTGTCAGGCCAAACAAAATGTTCTGGTTTGTCTGCCCGGATATTTCCCTTCCTCCACTTTTTTATTTGTTTATTTGTAATTAAATTTAGGTAAACTTGGTTTCAGCATACCATTTACAAGTGCAAACAATCAGAATGTTGTTGTCACCACCAGACTAGTCAGTCTTGCAAAATCACACTGTGGCAAGAAGACCCAAGGAAAGGCAGAGCAAAACAGGTCCTTGGCCAAAGCCCCAGCCTTGGGAGAGAACTTCTGATTCCCCAGGAGAAATCCTTGCTTTGAACCCCATTTCCAAGCAAAGTTCACTGCCTGGGGGTCAGGATGACTCAAACCCTTCAGGGCATATCCTGCACAACTCCCCTGTGCTTTCTGGGTGCAGTCACAGCAGCAATCTGTTATCATTTATACAACTGGAATTTAGCAATCCGGAATGCCATCTAAAACATCAAAACACAGCGTGTGAGCCCTACGGGTAAACACATTATAATTCATGTAAATGAAACTGGCCAGACCTTTATCCCTATGGAGGGAATACACAGTTCTTTCCCTCTAATCCTTCTAGCTCTGGAGCCAACACTAAATTACATTTTTTAGGGAGTGAGTGGAGCCACTCTTAGGTGGGAGTGGGAGTCTGTCTCATCGTGTCTCAGGCACGGGGACAGTCACAGCAGGACCCTGGTTTGGGGATCCATGAACACTGTGCTAAGGTAAACAGCCATATTTGGGGAGGACTCCTGCATGCTTTGGCCATGAGGATTTGATTTGGTTCTGGCTAAGGCCTCTCAGCAGTGCTGGGGCAGAAGGGAAGGAAGGGCAGGGCTCCTGATGAAACTGCAGCAGGGGCTGCTCTGTTGCTCTTGATAAGAAGCGTGACAGCTGTGCCCACAACATCTGCTTTTCATTGAACCCTAGTGAGAGTTCCTTGCTGAGTCTCTTCCACCCCATATGTCGTGGTTTAATTGATGGAGCCTGAGAAGCTTTAGGTCCAGCATGGAATGCCATCTTCTACTGTGATATGTGACTCCAGATACAGTAAGGGCTGGGCTGCATAGAGCTCTCTTTGAAAAGCATTTCTTCTCTATATTGAATTTTGTGTATATTGCCCTCTGTTGGCTCAAGCTCACGATGAAGCTCCTTTTCTGGGTGAAAATCCTCTCAGATGGATCCTTCCCACCTAAAGCATACGACTGACCATCTGCCCAGACCAAAAAGCACCCTGCCCAGTTCTCTTGTCTCTGACAGCAACTGGCAGCAATGTGTAGGGAAACAATCTCAACTCATCAGCTAGGATGTGCGCTTCGCTGGTCCTTAGCACTTCCATGCTGCTCCCACACAGAATCAGGTATTATCCAGCACTCTTAGGAGGTTCAGGAATGACAACCCTATCGTGGGCACACCAGGGCACATACGAGTGATGTGACATCAGTGGTGATGCCAGGAAGGGACTCCAACCTGAAAACGAAACTCCAACCTGAGGAAGTAGAGAGTGCAATGGGTAACAGCAGATGAGTAGAAAGCAGTGGTGTGGGCAGACCATAGGTCAGAGAGATCACTAAATTCTCTGCAATGTCCCTCTCACTAGAGGGACTCTTCTGGCATGGAAGAATCCAGCTCTGTCACTGGGAGCTCTGTGGACTTCTTGCCATTGGATGACAAAGACCAGTTTGGCATCTCCCTGATCAGTTAGAGCAGTACATTTCACAGCAGTGAGGAGAACACCCCTTTTGTTAGAGCAGTTGAAACTAAACTGGAAAATGTGCTGTGCTCTGAACAGCATGACCCAGTTTTAGATTTGTGTCTTACTGCATCTACCTGGAGTAAGCCCCATAGCTCTTCTCACTTGCCATCCATCATGAAAGATCCACCCTGGGCAAGAAACTGCCTGTGCTGCAGCCTGTCTGGAGCTGCTCTGTGACAGCTTGGCCAGTCTGTTCATCTGGGCTGTCTGGCTGATGTGCACAGACTGACTGACCCCTTGCTGCTGCCAAAGAGCTGAACTCTGCTTAACTCTCCCTCTGCTCAGTCCCTATCATGGATCTCTCTCATCTACCTGGCAGCCAGAGCACACAAACCTCTAGAAACTTAATTAACCTTCAAACTCTGTGCACATCTTTCAATGGTGATTGCACTGGGCCAACATGTCATAGAGTTCTGGGAGGAAGAAGAGATCTGATGAATGCATGGATGGGTAGGGCAAGACAAAACTAATTATTTTCCAGAGGAAGCCAAAGAAAAAGAAGCTGAAAGGAAAAAAAAAAAGAAAAGTTGACTGTAGGGAACAACTCTGACAAGTGACCTTGAAAGGCTTCTTCCACCTTGAGATCTTAAGAAGAAATGGTCTGGCAGAAGCTCTGTGTGTGTGCACATCAGAGAAACTAAGAGGGTGTCAGGAGGTGTAAGCAGCATTTTTAGTGGAACAGTAAAAATATCACAGGTACCACAGCCCCTGCAGTTCAGATACCGTGTATCTGTGACATCCCTGCCTTGGACAGACTTCATCCTTAACTTGCTTGGGTTGCCTGGAGCTGGCCAGGAACTGTGCAGTTAAATCTTGTGCATGCCTTGAACATTAAACCCAGTTTCTGAAAAACTGAGTGATAAGTATCAAGGAGCAAGAAAAACAGATTCAGCCCAATTCCTGGACAAAGAGGAACACGGATTGCAGAGACTATAAACACACCTCTTCTTGTGAAATGCTGCTCTTACACAGAGGAGTAGCTCAAAATTTGCAAAAAACATAAAGTAGAAATCCAAATGATCAAGAGTGGAAACTATTTGCTTTGCATTAACATTTCTATCTGAGTTCTCACATTAAAAAACACTCAAAACCCAAACGTATGTGTGTTGTGCTTTGGAACCAAAAATAATCAAGACATGAAAAGTTCAAGATGGCTAAATGTTTCCTCTAGAGGCTGGGGATTAGAAGTCTGGGCAAGTAGCAGAGGAGGGGAAAAAAAGAAAGACTAAAATAAAAGAGGAAATTCTTAAGTGACCTGACAAGGGAAACTTAAATCTTATTTTTAAGGGGTGAGGTTGTACTAAAGCTTGAAAAATTAAATCCACAGCTGTCTCCAGAGGACTGTATCTCACTAAGAAAGCTTCAAGTAAGTTTATCATGTATCCAACACCTAGACATTGGACCTCAGGGACCACTAGGATAATATTTCCTCTGGATTAGCAAGAAAGCTAGAAAGTGACATTTGTATGAGACTAACTTTAGTTTAAGGGCTTTTTTTATTATAAAATGATAAATCAAGAAAGAGCATACTGGGAAGGAAAGTTCTTGCAGTTTGTAAATCTAACACATCCTCACTAGTTCTTTAAAAAAGCACTGTTATCTTCTAAATTAGTTTTATTTGGTGACATCAGTAATTTGATGTTTTTACTTCTATCATCCTCCCGGTGAGGATCAACATGTTCTTTATGGCAACATTTTTAATCTCCTAATCCCCTTTATGGGGAATGCTTCTAATTTCAGAGCCCGTGAGCACTGGCATTGAGACAACACAACATATAGAGAAAAAATTCAAGAACTAAACTAATGAAATGAAACACAGGATGGATCTGGCACAATTACAGTGCTTTCCTTCTTCTGGGATTCTTCACTACTAGCCAATAAAGCCCAGGATATACTGGAATGCTATTAATTAACTCACCTTGCTGTGCCTTGCCACAACAACTGATATGCCCCTGGTTTCCAGGGCAATCTTATGAATCATATATGAGATGGCAATCCACAGCTGGAGCTGGGTGAACTAAGGACAAGTTTAATGTGTTACTTTTGAAATCTGAAATCCAGCAGTGAACTGAGTTTTAGTGCAGAAGGCACAAAGTAAAACCCAGACATCTACACAATTGCCAACGTTGGAGTTTTGTGTGATAAAGGACTTTTTCATTTACATATTTTGCATTTTCTGTGTCTGTCTAGAACACACTGGTGTGAGGAACAGACCTCACGTCCCCACAGCAAAATGCCTACAGGCTGTGGTAGGGCTACAGGGATCTGCCATGATTCTGTTCCACCCACAAGGCACAACAGAGACAATTGTGTTTGCCAGTCCTACAAAAAATCCTGAGTTATGCATCTCTGTGCTACTCTGTGCCCATACAGATGTATATGTAGGAGGTGTAATGAATAAAAGGCACACACAGCAAAATTAAATGGGGAAAGCTAAATGAGGGGAATTATCTAAACAGCTTACAGATGGTAACTAAATTAGTTGAAAGCTGAAGGATTGTTTTTTTCAACACACAGCTCAACAGCATTGTAAAACTTCCATTATTGTAACCCAGAAGCTCATGAGAAATGGTAATTACCAGAGCTGAACTCCTGAGTTCTTGTATTTTCCTACTCATGGGCTGGCTAGACCAGCCCCCAGTCCTTCCTTCCCCAGTGCTTTCAGGACTCCTTCAAAGTGCAGTGGAGAGGATGAAGAAATATTATTTACTCCATGTTCTCTTCCACCTCTCAGGTCTCCTTTATGCCCCTTATGCACCTTGTTTTGAACATCATCCTTCCTCTCAGTCTGACACAGCACTAGCACATCACTTACCCCTTGAACTGCATGATCTGGTTGAAAGACTAGATATTTTCCCCTTGTTTGCCTTTTTTGTTGCATTCCCCAATATAGTAACACTGGAATTACAAATCAAAAATGTTTTGTGACTGTGGTATGGCACCTTTCATCATCATTTACAGAGGTTTTATCCTAAAAAAGAGGCTCCAATCTTTTATTAACGATTACTTTGGAAAATGTGTTTACATTTGAATTCAAAACTAGTAATGTCTCTCATTAATGGCAAAGGGTTGTTGGTTTGGAGGGAAGGGAGAGGAACTGCCCTAAGGTCAGAAAAACTTGAAATAGCAATCCACTTGTACATGTGGCTCTTTTCTGTCTCCTTAGTATAGTGTTTTAAGGACACCATAATCAGAGCATAGCTTAGACTTTAAACTGATGAACAATGAAGATAACTTTACACATTTCCCCTGTATTTTACTTTCATTTTTTTGTTTCCCTCGGTAGCACAGATCTGGAATCCGGGCTCAGAAATATCTCCCAAAAAGGCCTGCAAAGATCTCAGAGCAAATCAGGTATCTCTGGTTTTGTTTCTTAAGTGATCAGTTTGATGTCCTGCCTTCTAATTAATGTTCCAGCTGTGAGATGCAGCCCCCATGATGAGGCTTCACTCTCTGCATCCTGCTTGTCACTGGCTCCCAGCTGCCTGTCACATCAGTTGCAGTTTTCCTTACAGCTGCCTCCACAGGTTGCATTCTCCCAGTCTCCACCCCAGCCACCTTCCCACAGAGAGTTCTGGGAAGACCAAGCAGGGTGAAGGGGCAAGTGCACTAAATCAAACAGAAGTACTTCACCTGCTTGCATTCCTGATGAGTCTAAAACTGACTCATCAACACCCCTACATAGTGGAGTATTTCCTCTATTATTATCAACAAAAATGTAAATGAAACAAATCAGTGTAAGAACAGAAGCCATAAAAGAACATAATGTCCACTCATCACCCAAATCCTCTTACATTTAAAACCAGGAGGGACTTCCATGACCATCCAGTTGACCCTTCAGTAAAATACACACCAAAAGCCCTCATCCCTTGATGCCTGCATCTAGACCAGCCTCACTGCTACCAAGCAGAATTACTTCACCCTATAAACAGTATGAAGTCAACCTTCTTAACTGCCCAGCACTAAGAAGACTGCAAATGAAGTTTGGGCACAGCTCTTCAAGAGAAACATGGGGTGACTGAGTAGCTTTGAGACAAAAAAGGAATGGTTTCCTTGCAACTGGGACAATTCAGCCCTCTGAGATTCCTCAGGAAGACTATAATGCACATCACTGAAGATGATATTGGTGACAGGAATAATACAGGTACAAATTATTTGGCTTGGGGCAGGGGGATAGACTGAAAAAAGTTGTTTCAGCACAACATGCTATGAACTTCTGAGTCTGTTTCAGCTGGAGCACTTCTTTCACAAAGGCAAATGCCACTCCTGCCATGAAGACTGGGAATAATGGGGAAGCATCCAGGCACAAATCCTAAGGGAAGTTATTCCACTGGTCAAGTGCTAGCCCACTAAAAATGGAGATGTCAGGTCTGAATTCATCTAGCTTAAATGCACCTCCTGGTGCTTCCACCTTGCCACACTTCTCATGTGCTTTGGTTAAAATCAAGTGGAAACAAATACACAGATGCTGCTACCTCCAAAAGGAGAAGGATTTGGAGATCAAGTCTAGTGAGGTCCAGGACAGCCCAAAAATGTAACAAAAAATATTTTGGCTGTAAAGTGTTGTGCAAATGCTTCCAATTTTCTAAGGAAACACCCATTGTTTGAAATGCTTATAGTAAGTTGCAGGAGACCAAACTTTCCCTTGTGAATCTGTTTGAAAGGAGTAACTTGTGTGAAGTCAAACATCACCTGAGGAATACCACTTCAGCTGAGGTACTCATTCCTTCCTCTTCCTCTGCTTTTTCTTTTGACAAAAACTGAAAAAAATACCTAGCATTTATTTTTTATCAAAGTAGGAAGAATCTGATGCTCACAGGCAGAATCTTTGTCTTTGGGAGGAGGGATGAGGAAGAGGTGGAATTCCTGATTTATGATCAAATATAGAGTTGTTCAAGTGTAAAGGAGAACCCTCCTTGAAAACACTTAAGCTGGTGCTTAACTTTATTACTGTGGCAAAATGAAGCATGTGTTTGAGTGGTTGCAGAGTCAGAACCATAAAAAGTCATACCCTTTATAGCTATGGGTCTGCTTTCTGCCTGCTGCATCTAATAAACATTAAGGAGTGAAATTCTGTTTCATCAGGGTCAATGGTAAAACCCTGACAGACTTCAGCAGAACCAGGATTTTCCACAAGAAATCCCCATCATTGTCACTGAAGCCCACAAGACAATATTAGCAAAAAAGAAAAAAAAAAAGAGGCCATCTGCTCACTGGTGTATAGAAGCTTTTATATTTAATCTTTCTGTGTTTTCCCAAGTCCAGTTAAAATTAACCCAAACTGAAAGCACATCATTGGCTCTTTGGTTAAGGATACTGCATTTTAGGTTTTAGCAAGATTAAATGACAGAAATTCTACAGCATCATACATACTGAACACACACACACAGATGTGGTGTAGATGTGGTGTTCAGGGACATGGCTTAAGAGGTGGTGGACTTGGAAGTGTTAGGTTTATGGGGGGACTTGATCCTACAGGTCTTTTCTAACCTAAATGATTCCATGACCCTAGGAAAATACCCAACAACCTGTTCTGTGCTTCTTACAGCAAAATTCCCTCTTACAGGGCTGACCACTTAATGAAAGGAAGAGTAATAAAGCACCATTACATTACATTTTATACCGTCCAACACTTCTTAGATCAGCCTTGCTTAGGACATGAGTAAACTGGTATTTTTTCCATAAATAGCAACCCTCAAGTCAGGCACTAAGTCTGTCTGCATGGTTGCTTTTTGCCACATTACCTCTCTGCATAGGTTTTAATGAAACTTTGAAGAAATCAGACTCCAAGGAATTTTCAACATGCAGTCTTATGGTTATATACCAGAGGCCCACATAAAGCTAATTAAAGACAATGGAAACATCCTTTTTAACTTCAACATCAGGTTTAGAATCAGTACTTCTTAGTCATAAAAGTTTTTTTTTATATATATATACTAAGAGAAGGAATAGCAAGAAAAACTGAGTTACCATGATGCAGTAAGATGGCTGTTGTTTAGATGTCAAAGTATTCTCTGGTTAAGAGTATCTGGCCACATCTTAAGAAAAAAAGAAAAAAAAATCTCACTATTATGCATAAATGACAATTAAAAGAGTTTTTTGACTTTTGTTTTCCACTTTGTGGCCACATGGGCACATTGGTGGCTTATGGTCATCCTTTTATTCACCTTTCCCAGGTCCCTTTCCCCTTTGCTGCTCTCCACACCACTCTTTCTGTGAAGAAATTTTTCGAATATTCAACAAGAACCTTCCCTGGCAGAGCTTGACCCCATTTCCCCTTGTCTTCTCACTTGTCACCAAGGGAGAAGAGCCCAACACCTGCCTCACTACAACCTCCAGGAACATCGAGTCCCTTTTCATTCTGCTACCTGCAGCTTCCCGGAGCACCCCGTCTCAGACAGCTCTTTCTTGACTCCCCCAGTGCTGAAGGACCTGTGGGCCATTCCCTCTGCATGAGAACCATCCCTGCCCGGGGCCTGCAGGCCGCCATCTCCTTTCCCCTCATCCCCTCAGAGAGCGGGAAACCCCTCAGAGAGCGGGAAACCCCTCAGGGGAGCTGCGCGCTTCAGTAGCGACCCCGCGGGGGTGCTGAGGCCCTCGGTGAGGTTAGCTACACCCACAGGGAGCTTACCTAGCATGGTTCGCGGAAACCTTTGCAACCAGAGGGAGGAAAAAGGGATCACGACACCTCCAGGGGTGCCAGGAGGTACCTCAATAAAGGGACAGGGGGACTCTGAGGGCGCCTCAGCCCTGAGGGACAGCGGCTCCCTCGCGCCTGCAGGGGGCGCCGCAGCGGCGGCCGCCAGGGGAGGGCGGGAAGGGGAGGAGGGAGAGGGGAGGGGTGCGCAGTGCGCATGCGCCGAGGGGCGGCGGGGCGGGGTTCGCTCTCTCCCTGGTAACAGCCGCGCTGCGGGGCCGCGCCCTGCCCAGGCCTCCCCTCACCCCCTCACCCCACCTCACCCCCACCTTCCCGCCGCCATGCAGGGCGAGGACGCCCGGTACCTCAAGAGGTAACCGGGGAGGGTGTCCAGCGTGTGGGAGGAGGATTGCTGGGGGGCTGAGGCGCGGCAGGTTGCGGTTGGAGGGTTGAAGGGGGGGGGCTGAGACGCGGCAGGTTGTGCTGAGGGGAGTGCTGGGGGGTGCGGGGTGCTGAGGGGGGATGTGGGAGCGTTAAGGGTGTGGGGCTGAGGTGTTTTAGTGTGTGGTGGGTCTCAGTTGTGGGAGCAGAAAGGTGGCGGGGAGGTGATGGGGCGTGGGGCTGAGGTGGGGTTGCAGGTGGTGGCGGGGGTTGGGTTGGCCTGGGGTGTGAGGTTATGGGTGGGGAGAGGAGGGGAATGGGAGTTTTTTGGTAGAGGAGGGTGGAGGGATTGGGGTTGAGGAGTGGTGGGTTTGAGGAATGGCTGGAGGCGGTGGGAGGGTGATGGGGAGGTTTTGGGGTGGAGATAAGAGTTGTTGGGGGCAGGCTGAGGGGTGAGTGCCTGGGCCTGGTGTGCAGGAGGCAGTGAGGGGGGCTGGGAGGCTGAGGGAAGGTTACAGAGTTAGTTAAGGTGAGTCTGAGAGATAGGAGGGGTGTCTTGCTGGCGGTAAGGGGTGGGGGGAAGGTGGTGGTTTGGAGGGATGCAGTGGTTTGGGAGGGGCTCTTTGGGGTATTTTGTGGTGTACGTTGGGGATGAGGCACTGGGGTGGCAGCAAGTTGAGAGGAGAACAGATGCTGTGAGGAGATGAGTGGGGAGAGTCATATGGGGATTGGGGGTCCGGGTGGGTGAGGTGGTTGCTGTAATAGGCAAAAGTCAGATGGCCACCTGTAAGTAAATAAACAGCTGAAACTTCAGAGCAGTGCCTATTTTCAGCCTTGCATTTCAGTTTGTGTCATTTTATGTGATTCTGTCATTTACTTTATTTTGTATTCACCTTGCAACAACCAAAAAACATCCCCTGGGCTATTCTGCATGAGTATGCTGCTCTGGTTCCCTTCTGATAACTATTGCCCTTTCTCATCCTCCACGAGCAGTCTTCCTCCCTCCTGACTTGCTAGGATTTGTTACTGAGTTTTCAGCCTTATACATGTGGGCAATTTGTGCCATTTTAGGATAGTTTGCTTTTGCTTTTTCTCCCTCAAAAGAGTTGGTTAATAAAGGGTGTTCACACACCAGCTTTGATTGTTCTAGCTGTATAGAAAGGGCCTTCTAAGCTTTTATAGAGCAGAATTCTTGTTGACAAAGCAGTTAGTGAGATGAAGGGATGAGCTGATATGTGTGAGTGCTCTCCAGAGCATTGCTCCTTCTAGAATGTCTGTATTTTTAAATGTTTTATGAAGTGACTTACAAACTCCAAAAGGATAGAAAAATCAATAATGCAATTGGCATCTCCTGCTTGGTCTGAATATGGGGGAAGTATTTTGGGGGTAAGGAGAGAGAAGTGGCTTGTCTTGAAATAGATCTGCTGTAACATTTCTGCCCTGCAAAGCTGGACCATGTGAGAACAGACTGTAATGAAGCATCTGCTTCAAAGTGCTGCTAAATGAAAAGAAAACCACAAGCCTCTGAAAAAAATGTTTAGTGATAGATGGAGTTCTGTTACAATCTCATCAAGGAGCATGTTGGTCTTCCTTCAGCAGTGAACTATTTTTATTTGCTCTGTAGCTCTTTTATGCCCTTGTAAGGCTGATAGTTGAATTAGACTCTTGATTTCCCAGAGCAGACCTTGTTGTGGTTTGTGGGGTTTTGGGGGCAGCTTTATCTCAAGAAAAGGGTATTTTTTGCACTTGTATTCTGCAGAGGGGAGAGCAGCCACCACAACAGCTGCATAGATAGAGGCAGAGATTTCTGACATTTTGTTAAGAGAATGGTTACACCAAAGGCTGTATCTGGGTTTGCTAACTTTTCCAGCTCTGTGAGGCTGAAGTAATTTTCTCTGGTCCAAGTGACCCAGTACCAAAGCTAACTGCTACCTCATCTATGCTGATGCAGCTACTGATGAGGCCACCTGTAAATCTCTTTATTGACATGAGCTGCCATAAAAAAAACCCCATCACTCAAACCTCCAAAACAAACAGAACCCACACACACACACCAAAACCCAATCCCACATTAGGCAGTTGATTTTAATATGCAGTGTTTTTAGTGGCCTGGTTTATGGCATGACTGTACAGGCTGTATTGGCAGTACTCAGGGGGAGAGGGACAGAAATGTGTTACTTTACTCTCTGGATGTGGTTCTGCCATCAATTGAAAACAAAAGCAGGGTTTATCTTCCTGGCCTATCCTCCTGGCTCTTGTATCTGTGTGGATATGGAATTGCACAAAGGAGGAGGGTGCAGAAAAAGCCCTTTTGGCAGTGACACACCCAGGATGTTTTCCTGCAGGATGTGTTCCCAAAATATCTGTGGCTGGAGTAAAGCAGGTAAACATGCTTGACTTATACCTGTTGGTAGCAGCTGTTGATCTAGATTTCCCATGAGCCTGGCAACAGACACGAGGTGAAGAACAGTAGCAAAGAAATGTGTGCTGCAGGAGAGTAGTTATTATGAAATGAAAATGATTTGTAATTAATACTTGGTAGATTATTAACTGTTAAGAGTCCTTGAGGAAAAATTTCCATTTGTCAATTACTGCACTAGTTCAGTGCCATAAGCAGATTTCTCAATACTGACAGTGTAATGGGGAATTCACCTCTCTGTGAAATGCACTTTTTTCCTTATTGCAGTTTGTTAAGATAGTAGGGACATTTAGAAATCCAAAATTAATCCTGTAACGTCCTTGACTTCTGTGACTAAGGCTTGACCATTTGTTTGGGTGTTTATTTGGGTGAGAGTCAAGAATCTGCTCCTAACCCTGAGCTTTGGTACAGGTGTGTGAAATGAAATAAGGTGTGAAAGGAAGGCAGTGCATCTTAACAAACCAGGAGACAGATCATTAGTACTGATCTTTGTTTCTGATACATTTTATGAGTTTTTGATTGAATCAGTAATTCTTCTTTTTTTCCTTTCTTTTTTTTTTTTATGGCAGGAAGGTAAAAGGAGGCAACATAGATGTGCATCCATCAGAGAAAGCCCTCATTGTCCACTATGAAGTGGAAGCAACAATTCTGGGAGAGCTGGGAGACACCATGCTGGGGGAGCGCAAGGAATGTCAGAAAATGTAAGGTCATGGCAAGTTCTGATAGCTTTTTATGTTTTTTGGTGAAGTCCATAATTCAGTGACTCAGAGCTTCAACAGCCTGTAAGAAACATGCTCTAACTTTTGTAGAAGTTAGAGTAGCACAGGGTTTAGAAGCCAGGAAGTAACATGTGTCTAGGAAGATTACCATCTAAACCACATGTTGTAAACTGCTTTTCATCCTTGTACTTTAAGGTGTTTTGTAAAGAAAAGAAGTGATTTTTTTCCTGTTTTATATGATGGGAACTTGCAGTGGAGAAAAGTGAAGTGATTGTTTCCTACTCAGATGATGGTTACTGTTGGAGCAGGTATCACTGCTGAGCCTTCTGACAGCTTTGTGCTCTCTCTGTTAGTTCTGTTGTTTTCCACTTGTCACCCCAGTAGTGATTTCACAACAGTATCTGCATTTTAGTTCTGCCTGGTGTTTTTATATAAGAGCAATAAGACATTCCCCATTGGAAAACTTCAGAGAATTTCAGTTAACTTTAGTCTCCAAGCTGAAAGTTTGGATCTTTCCTGGGTTTGTTTAATTTCTATACTGAATCCCTTTAGTTGAAGGGACTACCTGTGTGAGTACATGTAAGAAAAATGATGGAGGAAGAAAAAGAATTTTCTCAAATTTTTGAAGATAGCAGAAGCATTAATTTGTTTTCAGATGGAACAGCATAATTTGCATCTGCAACATGGTGGAATTCCTTTTTGTCTCATCCTGTTAATGCCCACAAAGCTTTCTTGTTGCTTGTGGACGTGGCTGGAGTTCTGCCAGAGCTGTGGGGGGACTTCTGACACTGCATCTGCAGGCACTGCAAATCAGAGTAGTTTCTCCCCATAGCTATTTCTCATGTTGGATTTTTTGTGCATGTGCTACTTCTTTGCCATCCTGCTCACTTTTTTAGGTGTGTTGCAACTGAATTACTGACTGCTGTGCCTAAGGGATCTGTCCGTAGGCTGCTTGTCAGCTGACAGACAGTTATTCTCTGTCAAATATATTTGGCAGTTACATCCCATTTGAAGTTCTAGAAAGTCACTGCTTTGACATCACCTCAGACACAGGCATTTGGGTATAGAGATCATTTTTGCTTCAAGAAATACACAGCTGTGTAAACAGAAATCAAAGGACTGAAGGTACAGAAATGTCAAAGCTGACAATGGCCCTATCTGTGTTGCAGCATTCGGCTGAAGAGTCTTAATGCAAACACAGACATTGCTTCCCTGGCTCGGAAGGTGGTTGAGGAATGCAAGCTCATTCACCCCTCCAAACTTGCAGAAGTAGAACAGCTGCTGTACTACCTGCAGAACCGCAGAGATGCCTCAGCAGGAAAAGGTAAATAATAGAAGAACAAACTAGCTTGGGACTGGGGTGCATTCCACCCCACTGAAGGGGGCCTGTAAGAAAGCTGGGGTAGGGCTTTTTACACTGATCAGCTTCTTATTGCTTACAGCCTTGTGCTGGAACAGGATTTGAGTGATACAGATTCCAATATTTGGTGCAAACTCTTCATATTACCTCTGCACGTGGAAAGATTGTATGAGGATCTCCCTAGAAGGGTGTTTGTCATCACCTCTAGCTGTGTTAGTTTTGACAGTTCAGTGAGACACAAGAGGACTTTGGCTTTGTTTTTACCAGAATGTTTACTATCAGATTATTGGATATGGGTTTTGTCTGTGAGTATGCACAGCTTAACAGCAGCCATGTCTTTTTGTTCATAGAAAAGAAAGAGAAATCTAGCAAGCCCAAAGATCCACCCCCATTTGAAGGAATGGAGGTAAGTATTGGTGTTAGAGGAGAGATACAAACCCCTTACTGAGGAAGCAGTTATATAAGGGAAGGGGGGGGAGGAAATGCTGAATGCTGGGCTTCTTTTGCTTCTTGTTTTTTAAACAAAGAACTTGGTTTGGAAATGCTGCACAATGGAATAAAAATCATCTCCATAAAGGGTAAAATACTTGACTCACATACTTCCCCCTCCAACTGTAGCACCCAGCGGGACAGCAAGTGAGGTCTGGAACATCGGACAGGATGCAGGGAGTCATGTCTGAGCATCCTTTGTTTTGTGTAATTAAATCTCAGATTTCCTGGTGTTCATTGGCAGTGATTCTGGATGTGTTGTTGTTTTTTTTTCCCTGGTATTTTATTTTTTTCTTAATATCTTAACTCAAAGCTATGCACTCTTTTGTCTTGCCATTGAATAACGTTGTGATTGATTGTCTTGCCATGGCATCTCTTTTTCTCTGTGAAAACCTCACTTCTGACTGCTTTTAGATTGATGAAGTTGCCAATATCAATGACATGGATGAATACATTGAGTTATTGTATGAGGACATTCCTGACAAGGTGCGTGGCTCTGCCCTTATCCTGCAGCTGGCTAGGAATCCTGATAATTTGGAAGAACTTCTTATCAATGGTAATTTTAAAACCCAGTGGGAACTTCTTTTAATGTTGTGCTGTTTATTTGTGGTGCTTTCTTCTTAAGGGAAAAGTAGCTCACCTTCAGTTTGGCATTTTCTCTAATTTGTACTGAGAAATATAATGAACTCTACAGTCTCTACAAATGAGTGCTGCTTAGGCTGGTTTTAGATGAGCTTAATGCAGAAATCTCAATAGGCTTCCGTTGTCAAAGTACAATTTAAAGGGGATTTGGAAGTGAACACACTACAGTCAGAGGTAGGGGCCACAGTGTACTATGGAACATACAGCTGGCAGAGGCCACAAAATCTTGAGGTTGGTGGAAATCTCCAAGATGTCAGTGTCTGGTTGTAGTTTCCTTGCATGTCACCTCCTCTTATGTGACTGGATGACCAACCAGGGTATTTTGGTACTGTCTGGAAACAGAACTTGTGAGCAGTGTTACATTTTCAAGTGAGATACCTCTGAAAATCTCTCAGGAAGCTGATAGATGTAGAGTAAAGGGTATTCAGAATCTGAGTCTCACAAAACAAAAGGAGGGAAGTGAAATACTGATGTTCATCTAAATCTTGTTTCACTTCAGAAACTGCCCTGGGTGCATTGGCTAGAGTGCTGAGGGAAGACTGGAAACAAAGTGTGGAGCTTGCTACCAATATAATTTATATTTTCTTCTGCTTTTCAAGGTGAGCACAGAGTCCCAGGGTATAGGGACAAGGAACTCAATGCCTTTTTTTTTTTTTTTTTCTCACTGTACTACAAAATCTCCCTGAATCTGGAAAAATAATACCTGAAACAGAAACACTCTGATTACAGTGACAAATTTGAGGTGTGAAAAGTAGATCCCCACCCTAGTGAGGCAGTGGTGTAGAGCTGGGAGTAAACTGGTGAGGATTCTGGCCTGTGGGTTATGGGCTGAGCTGACACCTTCTGTTTCCCTCAGCATTACTGCAGGGAAGAAACTGTTTTAAACTGAAGTCACTGCCTGCTCTTACTTAGCTATGTCTGTGTTTCAGCATAGCCTGCACAGAAATAATTTGAATGGAATTCACATTGCAGCTTGATTTTAGACCTCTGCTTTTAGAGGGTTGTCTGAAGAACGGGGAATAGGAATAGTGGGGCTGATGGGAGAAGATTTTCCTTTATGTATGAAAACTGGAACTTACTTTGACTTGTAACTGCACACTGTTGCTTGTTCTCCTACAAGTTTGGAAAAAATATTCATGTTTTCAGGGATTCTTTTTTGTTGTTGGGAAGTAGTTTTCCAATAAGGAAATGTTATGATGGGGCACAGAGTAAATACCTTTTTTCATGCTTCCTGTAGTGCATTGTTGGGGCATTGCTACCATAGATGTCAAAACAGATTTGGGGTTGTTTGCATTTATTTTTTTCCTCACAGGTGTTTTTTCTTCAATGTAGTTTTTCTCAGTTTCATGGAATAATCACTCACTACAAAATTGGAGCTCTGTGTATGAATATCATAGACCATGAATTGAAGAGACATGAGCTCTGGCAGGAAGAACTTGCTAAGAAGAAGAAAGCTGATATCCTTCAGATGTTCTGGGGCAGCTTGATGACTTCTGACTTATCTTGACAGCTGTTGTTGAGTTATACAAGATGAGCATACAGTAACTTCTGTGAAAGCAGTAAAACTTATTAGAATATGCAAAATATAATTGCAAAGGTGGAAAATGCAAATTTGGGCTGCTGAAGATTAAGCTAAAGTTACCAAAGTATATGGAAAAATATATTTATTTTTCAGCAGTATGTCTTAGGAATGTTTTTTGCTGATTATTAGGACTAAAAGGAGAAAAAAGTCATGCTGTAGACTACAGGTATAGCAAGTGTTACTGATTTAGTGTCCTGTATTTCCACTGGCTGTTCCATACATCTCTAGCTTTTTACTCTTGGTTAACACCTTTGAGGACAATGGTCACCTAAAGTATATAAACTTTTATTTCACCTCCTTGACTTGTGCAATTTACTTGATGAAGATCCTGAAAATCAGACACTGAAGAAGGACTATGAGAAAACTTACAAGAAGTATCAAGGGCTGGTTGTCAAGCAGGAACAGCTACTCAGAGGTACCAAATCCAAACAGCAGATTATTTCCTTGTTGGTGTAGGTAGAGGGCTCTATAGATGCTTCTTATAATCAGGATGTCTTTAACATACTGAATGTGTGGATTAATACAGAAAAGCATTGCCAGAGAATACAAAGAAGATGAGTACTTAATCAGATTGTTAAACAGTAGGCTAATAGTTTTTAAAGTGATCTGTCAGTCTTACAGGAAAAACAGTGAAAATGATCTGCTTAACTTCTCTTTACTCATGCTGTTGGTTTGGCAGGAGTTGGGTATTTTGGTTTTGTATGTTTGATTTGTTTTATTTTAACTGAGTCTCTCTTGGCCTCTATCTGACTCGAATTGACTCTGACTTTTTTGGACTAAAATTCACCTCATGTTATACTGAAATGACTTAACTGGCAAAGCTTTCCCAGGAAAGGTTTATTAATCAGAACTGAAAAAAAATAAAGCTCCTAACGATCAGAATTTTGCACTGGGACAAGAGGAGAATGCTTCTGGAAGTCTGATTTTAAGCACCTAATGTATATAGAGAGACTTGTGTTGACTTGGGTGTGTTGGTGTGATTTGTGTTGAACTTGTAGTTGCACTTTACCTGCTCCTGAATCTTGCTGAGGATACTCGGACTGAGCTGAAGATGAGGAACAAGAACATTGTCCACATGTTGGTGAAAGCACTGGACCGGGACAATTTTGAGCTGCTCATCCTGGTTGTGTCTTTCTTGAAGAAGCTCAGCATTTTTATGGAGAACAAAAATGATATGGTAAGCAAGGATCTTAGCAGTCTACTGCAGTATTGGAAAGGGATGGACTCTGAAAACTTGTCTCCCTCTTCCCTCCAACCACAACATCTTTGTCCTCTCCTTAAATACCTGTATCAGTGATTATTCTCTATTTTTTTACTCATTTTACTAGTAACAAAAGAAGTACAACATCCAGCCATAATGTATTGAAAAACCTTTGGAGAACTGACATCCCAAAGAGTGAAGCTACCTCAAAATATAATAAATTCCAAATTTTTATATCAGCACCCCAGAGTCTTGTCATACCTCCACTTCTGGAGATGCCTGTGACTCTCCTGCAATCTAGACTCTTTTGACAGCATGTTGTTGTCTCTGCCATGTGTTCTCTTGGAAAGAGAGGTAGTAATCCTTTTGTAGTTTGCTGACAAGTTTACTTACTTCCTGGGTCAGTTTAGTCTTCAAAGGCACCTCACAAGTGTTCCTTCATGCTTCCAAGGAACTGGTGGCAGTGTTCTAGTCTGAAACTTTTTCTAGGTGAGCTGGCAAACTTCTGAAATTGTAGCAATATTTTTTTCTGTGACTTTAAGCTCTAGCCAAGAATCCCCTTTACTGATTCCCAATGGCTTTTAGTCAATATATACCTTCACTTCTGTGCCTCTGTGACAGTTTGTTGAATGAAAATGATCCACTTTCCTTGTCCAAGGGGTAACCTGAGATTAATGTTACACTTAGATTGTGAGATGAAAAGCTCTGTGTAAATGCAAGGGAAATGAATTGCATCTTTGTTACTGGAACTGTCACTCCTGTGCATATGTCCTGAGCACTGCAGACAGGAGGTATCTCCCTTATTTATATGTGGCTATCCTATTTCTTAACAAAAGTCAGACAGCAAGCAGGTGTTATTTGGGGGAATGTGGACAGTTTATCAGGTGATTGGTCATTGTTTTAGTTTATACATGTGTAGTGCCCTGAAGGACTTCATCAGGAAAAGAAAGGTTGACTTTCCAGTCCACTGACTTACAGGCACAGTTTCTGCATTCCTTGTGATTTGGTGGAAAGACAAATGAAGCCAAATGATTGAATGCATTTTATTGCAGAGTGTTTTGATTGTTTTGAAAAGATGTGGAAAGGTTTGTGTGCTTCAGGCCAGCTGTCTGTCTGGGCATTTCTTACTGATCATGAAGATGGTAGTTTATTTTCTCCACTGCATTATTAAGGAAGGCTCCCAATGAAGGAGAAGGTGTTCTAATATTTACATCAGGTAATAACACAAAAATGTAGAAGAAAAAATAATCCAGGATTAGTTGTGCAATGCCTGATTCTAAGAAAAACTGAATAACCTATGTTTATTTACTGCACATGCTTTCCTTTGGTATTCAAGTGCCATATTAAATTCAAAGCAGTGAAATAGGAGTTGTTGTTATCTGTTTTTGATCAAAGGTATGCAGTCAGTTGCTTGATTGTTGCACCAGGCTGTGTGGGGAGAGCTGTGGTTTCTTAGTGTTTATTCTGTGTGTATTTATAACTGGAGCACTAGTTACATACATGCAAAAGATTGAAGAATGCAGAGTAATTCTAAATGCCTCCTCCTGCCCAAAGAAGATTCTGGAAAATAAAACATGAATGCATTGAAAGGATTATATCAAATAAAAACAGAGAAATGTTGTTTAAAAGATCATGAAAACTTTCTGAAGTCCTGCCAGTCTTGCCAGTGCTCAGATGTCTTTGCTGACTGGTGGAGTGAACGTGATCTCATGAACTGATACCCCTTCTCAGTTCCTGGGTTCCACTTTTTAATTTGAAAGTGATACATGTTTCAAGATGACTTTCAGGCTTTTATTAAATTAAAAAATCAGGATGGCATGTCTCTTCTGAGAGCACATGCACAGTTCTGTCTTGGGGTTCATTTGAAATTCACAATGAAAGGTCTCAAATTGTTTTTGGATGCCAGTTTTCTGTCTTTCTTGGTTGGGTATCTCTGCCTCTGATGTCACTTGCTCCAGGGTTACTTGTGTTTAAGTTGAAATGGCTTTTCCGTCCCCCTCATCTTGCAGCTGATGTCTTGACCACGTTCTTGTAGTTCCAACTGTGAGGAATATTTCTAAGAAATCTGAGCTGTGCAGTTCAAAAACATTTTTCATCAACATTACCCAGTTACCCAGCCTTGAAGACTTCAGCCACAAAGACATAAGCAAACCCACTTCAGATAAATGCTCTGACAGGCACCATCATGGGTACAAATTGGATGTGTCTGTGCAAATGTGTGCATGTGAATGCATAACACTGAGAGGGCTTTTGCATTAAAGACAAAGCTGAGTTTGGGTTGATTATGGGTTTTTCTTTTTCCTTATATACAGGTTGAAGTGGATATTGTTGACAAACTCGTGAAAATGGTGCCCTGTGAACATGAAGACCTGCTGAACATCACTCTCCGACTCTTACTAAATCTCTCCTTTGACACAGGCCTGAGAAATAAAATGGTACAAGTTGGTCTGCTGCCCAAACTCACTGCACTTCTAGGTATGTTGTTTTTTATGTCCTAACATAGACACTTCAGCAGGGATAGTGAACCTGTTTGCACCATGATACAGTGTTCCTACAAGTTGTTGTCTTACTTTTCTCTTTGCCAGAAAACTTCCTCTCTACTCTGAACTCGTTATCATTTGATTCATCTTTTCAAATGGAGGTTTAAATGGAAGTTTAAAATAATGTGGTTCCCAGTAGATTTATTTCTAGGTTCAGTTAACTGTTTAATGAGTCTTCTGGTCTTTAAAAATAACTGGTAGCTACCTGAAAAGCATGTGAAATGACACATGGGTCACTTAGGAACAATCTGGCATTTACACAGAGCTTAGCTGGTGGAGATACTAACTACCTTTTTAGAATTTTTTTTAAATTAAACTCAATTCACCTGCTCCTGCTTGTTCTCTTCACGGTCCAGATAGAGAGATCAGATTTCTCATCTTTGTCAACTTCATCTCTTGGCAATACTGATTTTTTTTTAGACTTTCAACTTGACACAGTCTGTGAATTGTGTTGAGGTGATAGAAGTGCTTCAGATACAAGGCAGACTTTCTGCTGTCTGCAGTGGAAAATCATGGAGACAATAAGGAGCCTGGAAAAAGTAGGGGATTGTCCAGTGTGATCATTGTACTCTGGAGTTCTCAGGGGAGAGATCTTACTGCTCTGTGTGTTCTTTGGCTGATACTATCTCCAGGCTGCTCTGGCAGATGTCCTGACTGGGTTTGGACATAAGAATTGCTGAGTGCTCATTTTTAAGTGGGAGTTGAGGGTCTTCTAGTATGGAGCCCCTAAATATGGGAAGCAGTGATGCAAGGCATGGTTAGAGCTTTCTGAGATACATTGGATTTGGATGTAGTAACTCCAGAGCAGCTGGTGTGTCCAGATGTGACTGGAACAAGTGGAATGCAACTGTGGGTCTGTCAGCTTTTCCCCCTTGCTTTGTGTATTCTCTTAGGACTGTTTTGTCTTCTCAGATTTAACTTCAGCCTTAGGATGGCTTTATTGCTGTTCAGTGTACAAGTTAATATTGTGAAAACTTAGACTGCTTTGGCAGCCTTGATCCTGATGGTGATTAATACAACAGCTACTTGATGGATCTTGAAATGCCTCAGATCTTTTCATGCTTTCTGCCCCACAAAAACATTTGTGCTTGGTATCTTTCTCTGGGCTGAGCTAGGAAGAAGAAAAATGGCATTTGGAATCTCCTTCATATTTTTTTTTTCCTCAAGACAATGTTACTTGGCAGTAAAGCAAACTGAGAAGAGGGAGCTGGTCAGGATATATATTTTCTTTTGTTTGAGAGAGGATGTGGCTAGGTAGTCTGGTTCAGCTTGGTTTGTAAGCTTTTTGGAGCCAGAACTCTTGGCTCTTTGTACAACAGCTAGTGCTGTGGTCTAAGCCTAGGGCTTTTTTTTTTCCTTTTTCTGCATAGAAGCATATCCTGTTTGCCCTGGTTCCTTCATGCTGAATGGCTTGGTGTTTATTTTGCAGTGTAGGTAAAACCATTGCCTGTTACTTGTTTCTTGAGCCAGCTCAGTGATTCACCAGACTCTTCAGTGCGGCGATTCAGATAGTTCTCAAACACATCACTCTGTGTGTCCTTTCTCAGAATGTGTATCCTTTCTCAGAAAAGCCTGCAGCCTGACTAGTAAAATAGTCATGTGCCAGATGCCCCTTTATGCAGGCTGTGTGGGTATTAAACACATATTATTCAACTCAGTACCCTTCGGCTCACATTTGCAGGTCACCTTCAAGTGCTAACACACCTCAGCAGCTGTTGACAAGTTCCCATACAGCTCCTAATGCCAGGAGGTCAAGTTTGTTGACTCAGCCTACTGAAATGGAACATTTGTGTGTGCTGTGCCTTTGAGCCTCTAGCACTGGGGTTGAGAGGAGCATAAATTAAGTGCAGTAGGTGTTTAAGAGATGAGCCGAGAGTGCAGAGAATTCAAGGAGAGGATTAGTCAGGCAGTGGTTTGGGACTGAGCACTGACAACAGTCTGCAGTTGTGGAAGATGGGCCACATTCCCAGAGGACACTCAAGGATTTAGGAGCAGGAAGGTTCTGAGTGCAAGTGGATGCTTGAAGTGGAGTGGATGGACCAGCTTCAGATGAGGTATCAGCTGGACCAAGTCTGGCATCCAGCAGAAGAACCATCTTTCCCTCTCACTCCAGGGTGTTGAGGCTGGTGTTAAAAGCATGGACATGGGATGTTCTGCTTTGGCTTGGTTTTTATTTTAATTAGCATTTCCTTTTTAACAGTGCCAGTGCCTGCTTCCCCACGTAGCTCTGTCAGTCAGCACCACTCGCTTGCTTTCCTGGCTTCTCTTCACAAGTCTCAAAGTATTGTGTGTGACAAAGCTTGTCTTGAGTGCTCCAGGCACCCAAATTGATCAGCTGCAGCTGATCTTTGTTGTGCTCAGTCTCAAAGAACTGGGTGTACCTGGAGGAAATTTGGCTTCAGACTTGACATCAGAAGCTGAAGCAGAGCTGGGGGGGCCTATGAGATGTACCCCTCTCTGTTCAGGTTTTCCCATACACGAGCTGCTTGAAGAGGTCAGAAAAAGGATTGTCTTCATTTGTGTGACTTCAGTACTTTAAGCAAACCTTCTCATTGTTGAGAGCTTTGCAAAGAACATATTTTATACTGGTGGGTTAGCTTTAATACTTAGAAATCAGATTTTCAGAGTGGTCTTTCCTTTTTATGCATTCTCTGTGTGAATGCTTTAGGTGCAGTGTGGCTTCAGTGGATTAAGGTGAGAATTCCTGAGAATTCACAAAGTGGTTTAAGCCAGACATTTGCCTGACATGGAAAACAAAGGTTCAGTGCCCTCTAATCATCAGCTTCAAAGGAGAGACCAAAGCATTAGGCTAGAGGCTGTTCTGGGAAGGTTTGCTTCACTCTTACAGTGCTATTATTTTGCTTTGAATGGAATAATTTGAGTGAACTGGGGTAAAGGAGTGACTTGCTCCTAATCCAGTAGAGTTTGGTGGCAGTGTATTCACCTGTGGGATGTATTCTCACTGAAAGGGGGAAACACTGAGCTTAACTTCAAGAGAACAGACTCATGTCCTTCATTTATTCCTGGGAATGCTATTCTGGTGTTGGACAGAAGGGAGATGTTATCCTTTTCTCATAATTCTACCCCTGCATGTGTGATTTGTTTCTAAAGTAAATACACTGGCAGCAAACAGAAGAAAACATTGTCTGCAAGGAAGAATAAAAAAAAAACCCTCGCTTCTTGTTTGGACCAAATCCACTTTGTTTTTCAGTTAATGGGCCAAACCAAATACCAAATTTTTTTTAGTACATCTCTCTTAAATACACGCACAGCTTGTGGCTCACATTCTTCTAATAAGGATGCTATTTTGTGCTGTGTCTGAGTGGCTTCTTAGCCTTTGTGAAGAGAGACAAATAGTTCTCCATTCTTTGCAAGAACAGCAGGCAGTTTGTACAGCAGAACCAGCTGAGAGCTGCTGTGTGTGTCATGGCAGGCTGCTGACTCTGCTTGCAGGAGCTGCTGGCAGTATGCAGGTGTGGCAGCCAGGACTGGTGTTTCTGTCTCTTCCTTTGAGTTCCTTATTCCCCTCATGAGCTGTGAGTGATAGGGACTGGTGCAGAGGGTGTTACCATGGGGGCTGTATTGCTGCTTAAAGGATAAAAGGAATGGGTCTGGCTGCAAGCAAGGAGCAAACTTTTTTGATGTGTTTTCTTCCTTTTTGAGCTGGTGGATAGTTCTTAGGTGTCCTGGATCAATGTTGTCTTGAAATTCCATTCTCTTTTCACTGTAAAGCTGTGTTTAAAGAATGAAAACCCAGTATGCTTGGAAGTCAGACCAAAGTATCTCTCTGGTTGCTCAGAACTACAAGC
The DNA here is from genome assembly GCF_003957555.1 of Calypte anna. Classification (NCBI taxonomy): domain Eukaryota; kingdom Metazoa; phylum Chordata; class Aves; order Apodiformes; family Trochilidae; genus Calypte; species Calypte anna. Next base: position 1,311,917 of record NC_044254.1, on the reverse strand, counting down.
TGCTTTTAGAAATCAAGCTCTGATTGAACACTAATACTGGTGAGCTGGAAAATGTGCAGGTCACAGAACAGTACCAGTTGCAGAGCTGGAACAAAGGGAGATGAAGTGCAGAAGGGTTGTGCACGTGGCTGTGTGTGTTACACACTGCCAGGTTGTTCAGGCTCAGAAAGATTTTAGGTGATGGTGAATATCTTGGTTTATGTTTTCCAGTATAGATTACAGTGAATGAAACACTGTGGATTTGTATTCACTCAAGTAAATGAATTTTTTTGTCATACAACACTCTGAAGTACAGTGTCATCAGTCCCAGGAAGCAGTAGTAGAGTTTTGCCAGTCCCACTATACATGGAGCCTATGGGCCTTATTAATGTGAGCAATCCTGGCCTAATGTCCTTAATTTCTTGGTGTTTCAAGAGTCAGTATCAGCACACAGAGAAGTAGTAGTCACCTCATTTTCTGCACACTTGTGCAGCAGTTTGCAAATGTCAAAGTAGATCAAACTTTTCTATTATGTGAGTTCTTTATTTATAATCTGGAGATAGCCAGGGCAGGGGGTGATTTTCACAGTCTGGTTTAGTCCTCACTAAGGAGTCTGGCCTCACTGGGTTCCCTGATAGAATGTCTGAGAGTTTTATCATCTAAAATATTTTCTGGAAACTGCTGAAACTCCTCTGATATTTTCCCATTCTGTACAAGGCAGGTTTAATGAGGAATCAAAGAATTGCCAGACAGTTGTATGTTGGGTTTCTTAACAATCAGGTCATGATATGGTGTGCAGCCAGGCTGGATTATATGTTGACTGCTGTTTAAAAACCCTAGAAGTACTTTGCTCTCTAATTAAGGGAGTGCTGTGGGTTTTTCATGTTCTATTCCTTTTATGAAGGTTTCTTTTAAGAAGGCTTGAAATAGATGTGTTCTCTTTATGAGTTCACTTGGCCTTTTTGTAATGAACTTATTATGGAGCTTCACACATCTGTTGAAAAGGGGAGCTTCTTATAGGCTACTGCAGTGTTTTTTCTGGCTTTAATAGGCCTCGTTTATCCTATAAAGAAACATACATTTTCTTACCTGATCAAGTGAGCAAACAATAGGGGTCAGATGTGGCAAAGACCCTAACAGAAAGCACATGTCCAGCCATCGGGGTGAGGTAAAGTCATATCGGGATTGCTTGAAGTTATTAATGGCAGTAAAATTTATGCTTCCTCCTGTTTTCCCAATTAAATTGAGAAACCTTTTTTTCCTAAGGTGGCTCTGCAGCAGCTGGTTCCAATACTTGTTGTGTGAATATTGCCTGGGGTGTCTCCATTCCTTTATAGTAGAGGCTGGCTGAAGCACATTAAGTAACAGTTCAGCTAGAGGAACCAGTGTGTTGGAAAGCAGTAATTATTAAGGGATTTATTTTAATGGTAGGGTTTTTTATCATTTGTGGTGAGCATGGTCAAAGCTTGAAACAAAAATAACCCATTGTAGCAACGAACAGGAAAAAAAACCCACCAAAAGAAATGCAAAACAAAACAAAACAAAAATGTCTCAGCATTCAATTTCTAAATCCTTATGAGATGTGCAAATAAGCTCAGCATGTCCAGCTGACTTAGTGTGGAGTGCACAGTGTGACTTAGAACCCAGTGCTTATTTAGGTACCTTAGCTGTGGATTAGAGAGCAGGCTTTAGGATTATGAAAGAAAAATTGATTTCTGATGTTGGAAATACAGAACTCAAAGAATCGAGACATAAGCATCATTAACAGTGCATTTGAAGCAGAAATAGAATCCAAACTAACTTGTTTAAGGTAGAAGCCTTCACCATATCCCTGCTTCATGCAGCTGGCAAATTGCAGTGAATTATCAGGAAAGAACAAAGGAAATTCATGATATCTTATTTCCTAGAATCTTGAAAGTTTTGAAGTCTCTTAAGATTTTTCTGACTCCTTTAACACTGCCAAGAGCTGGAAACAAAGTGTTTCTCCATTTGATAGCTGCTGCAGGTGGAACCTTGCTAATTGAGCCCAGCTTTTGATTGTTCTGAGTGCTCTGTGTGCTCACAAAGGCACACACACATATTCAGCTGTGTTGTTACTTTTAATGAAGAAGATAACTGAGGTGCAACCCAGGACACTGACTTCAGGGTGTTGAGTGGAAAGAGAAATGCAGCAAGGACAGCAGTGGAGAGATGGCAGCAATGTACAGGTGTGGGAGCTGGGTTGTTGGGAATTCACTCAGCTCATGAATGGGAGGGATCCCCTCAGCCAGTATGTCTACTGTGGAGTTTACAATATGTGACTGCCTAATTAATCCAGTTCTTTTAATTGCCTCTTTGTATATTGTGACAGTGAATTAATTCTTACCAGTAAAAAGTAAACCCTAGTCTTCTACTTGAACTGTTGACATCTGAAAGCTTTACAGGGCATAACTTGGATGCCTAAAGTGTGACAGAAGAGAAACAGCCAGTTGTGGTTTCTTGGAAAATCTCCATAAAAGAGGGTTGGGGCACTTCTGCTGGTCTTCCTCCTCTACTCTAAAAGCTTCAGACAACCTATATGAGAGCCAAGGTAGAAGAGAGAGAGAGGAGCATCTTTTCCAGAGCCCCTGTGAAGCCTGCAGGCAGATAATTGTCTCAGAGGATTGTATGGAACAATTCTGCACGTGATGTAGTGGCATAGATCCTGAGGCTTTTACAAGTTCAGCCATAAGGTTGTCATCTGTTTTTCCTTTTGGAAATGGGGAAACATCTTGACTCAGTAGTTACTCCTGTTTGTCTGAAGAGCTTCTCAGCTGATCTGCTCCAGTGCAGGGGACAAACTGCAGGTTCCCTGTGGCTGCAGTTGCTAAGGTGAGAAGTCCTTTGTCTGTTGATGGTATTACATTCAGACCTTTTGAGCAGAAGGGGGAAGACATGGTAATATAAAAGTTTATTGCCCTACAGTGAGTACAGTGCTGGTGTATCTGTACATTTCTGTGCCTTTGGTCTCTGCCATACAGATGCTTTGCAGGATGGATTATAATTTTACATATTTTAGTAGTCCCACTGCATAAAGCAGAACTGGTTTTGTGAGGCTGGGGCCTCAAATGTGGTTTTCTTCTTCTTGGGAAAGCTATCAGATCTCTGAGAAACTTGCAGATCATCAGTGAATGAACTTTTTACATAACAAAACTGTTAATGTTTTCACAATTAGAAGAACAAATTTATACACATTCAAGAAATGTGTATAAACCACACATGGATTACTTTAGTCCAGCTGTTTCAGAGGTGGTTGCAAGGATTAATATGGGATTAGAGGAAAGCAAAGATGCCTTTTTATCACTTTTATTTTTTCCTGAGACCACTAATGATGTGAATAAATTCTTGATTTCAGTGTTTTCTGACTGCAGTGTAAGATTAGATCTCTACTCAATTTGTGACATTCTTATTCATCAGGATTTCTTATTTGCCTGGTTCTACAGCAGATTTGGTTTGAGAATATCAGTTTGAATCTGCTATGAAAAGTCACTACAATCTTAATAAAGGCTTTACCTTTGTGTCCTGGTTTTGATTTAGTGTGGGTAATGTTTTGCAGATGAGTGGGATAGTGTGCAGTTTATATCCAGTGTGGAGGCATTGATGATTCCATTAGAAATGAGGGCTGCTTGAATTACTGAGTGTTTTATCTGAATAATTTAATCCACGATTCATCTATGTTTTCATTTTTACTTCAGCATTTGAAAGGTGAGTTCTGCTCAGGCTGGCAGTTCAGTTTTACACTTTTAGAGATTCTCTTGTTATCATAGAGCTAGTGGGGGATTTTTTTTTATTGTAAGCTCCCAAACTCAACCAAAGGACCTGATCTCATAGTAATCTGTTTTATTTTTAATCTTCTGGAACTAGTACCATTTGGATCTTTAACCTTCCTAAGAACTAGCCATGGGATTCAGGCATTGGGCCACAGAACTGCACATGGCTTCTTATTAATGTTCAAAGGCTAAAAATCTGAAGCCATTTTGAACTCAGAACCCATCATGTATTTATTTCCCTCTCTAATTTGCAGAAAACTAGTTGTGAAAACAGCCCAAGGGACCTGATATTTTTCCATCCCAGCTGCTACAGCTGAAGTACAGCTGCAAAAAAAAAAAAAAAAAAAAAAAGAAAAAAAATCTAAGTATTGTTTCTATAAACTGTTGAGTGTATTTTATAACCCAGTAATTCCCACAAAATCAGTAAGTGCAGTTAATGACTGGTTTGTTAAGGCATTAACTGCACTCAGCTGGGAATGACCAATTTCTCTGGAATGGCTGTGTAAGAACTAAGGATAATTCACTAACACTTTCAAATAATTATTTGGTTAATTAATGGCAAATTCTTGTGGAAATCCTATCAAAGTACTTGTGACTCCCCCATTTAATATCCAATGAGTTCATTATGATTCATGTTTTATTGCCATAAATACCAGAAGAATCCATAATGACTGGGCCATTATTTTCCAGGGCTGCCCTTACTGCTTTAGGCCATTTGGCTATTGCACCTTCAGTCATAAAAAGCTTGATGCTCAAAACTACCACCACTTGTAGGCCACAGCTTTCTGGCACCCCACCAAAACTTGGCTGATTTTTATGAACACATTTGGCAGAGATCAGGATTTTTTTCTTTTCTTTCTCTTGCTTTTTCTAGTTAGGGGAATAATTGATGCCTACTCTACCAAGTCATAAGGAAGTCTTTCTTGCAGTGTCTGCTTTTTCATGTGTGGCCTTCAGTAGTGGTCAAAAATAGCAAAAGATACCACTTTGATGCTTTGGAAAGCTGTTCTCCAGGCAGGTACTGGGCAGAGTTTGAAATCTTGACAGACAAGGCTCTAAGCAATGGTTGACTCTAGAGCTTTATTCATTAGGATTCAGATGACTCTAAAATAGTTTTTTCAAAGTAAGCTTGGTACTGGCACATTCAAGGAATAGTCAATAGCTGCCAGGTTTTATTTTTGGGAGTGAATCCCAATGTAAAAGGATTTTTTAGTCTGTCTCTTCTTACCAATTTACACCATCTCCACCCTGCAAGATTCTACTTGTAGTGTAAAATGCTGTAGAATCTTTTTTTGCTGTTGAATCCTTTTGCTTCCTGGTCTTCAACAAAGTAATTCTGTGCATTTCCAGTCAGCTTTCTAATGGGCTAAATGTGTCCTGATTGAACACAAGATGAGCAACTGCATTAAATCATTCTGAGTGTGCTTAGAAACAGCCACCACCTCTTCATTCTCCTGAAATGTTTGGCTCTTTAGACCACGAGTTGCCACTGTTTCACACAAGAACTGAGTTAAAAACCAGGTTATGCTTTTTCTCTATCAAAGTGCACCCACAGGGAAAGTGGGGGCTGTGAAACTTCCAGAGATCTGCCTGAAGTTTGTTCATTTCTGGGAAATGAAAATGAAATTAAACTCCAAATGCATACAACCATAAATACTTACAAGCTGCACACTGTTCTCTCATAGCTTTAGTCCTGTAGGGGTTTTTTTTTCATCTTCAAGTTAGTGGAATTCCAGATTTTTTCCTGTTTACTCACACTTATAAAATACTTTCTTGCCGAGCCTGTGACTTAAATGCTCTAAAAACTTCTCTGTTCCCAGCATTGAGAGTATGATGGGAATTCAGGGAAAATGCATCAGTTAACTGAACAGCAAGAAGGAATTAAGTTTCAGCTCTTCTTTTTGAAAGTGTAGCTGGTTTTGCCTTGTGTGACCTGAAATCTGCCTTATGGAACATACTTGAGGAGAATGATCTAAGCTCCAGTCATTAATAACAAACAATTTAAGAGTTCATTCAGATAAATTGATTTGAATTTTAGATATTCTTCATACTTTGTTGAATATCCAGTGGGTTTTTTTGGTTTTTTTTTTTTTGAGATTAGAAACCAAAGCAGTGCTGTCATTCAGCAGTGATACCCAAGTTGTTGTTCAGTCAACAAAAAGGTTTTTGTGACAGGCTTTGAGAAAAGGAGAGAGACAATTTTGCACATTGTTTTTTCTTAAAAACCAGAAGGCCTTTGCTGCTGTTTTCAAATTACTTTCAATACTGGTGGCTATTTGAAAATAAGCTTTCAGTACTGCCAAGTACCAGGAAACTGCTGGTGCTTCCACATCCAAGACTGCCTCTTAGCTGATGCTTTATCTTAGCACGGATGAAGCTTGCAGAAATAAGGAGAAAACAACAGAAGTGAAGGACACACTAAACAGGTATCAAGTAGCATCATTCTTGGTGACTGTTCATACCTGCTGAGGTCTTCAGTCTGGTTTGGTTTTCCTGTTGCTGTGCTGGGCCCCAGCATTTCTTTTGTGCTGTCTCACCTTTTACTGCACATTGTGTTTCCTGCATTATCCAGCAATGGTTTAAGTGTCATTCTAATCTTAAAAAGTCTTGATAGAGGCATGGAAATAAGTGTAAAGAGCAGAGTGAACAGCTCTTTGTTCCTGGCCCCATGAAATTCGAAGGCATAATTTACTCAGTTGTTACATTTGCTTAGGAGAAGCCTTTAGCTGTGTGTATGGGAAGTTGTTTGTTTGTTTGTTCCTTTAATAGCTGAATTTACAGTGTTACCAGTTAATAGGGGGATGAGACAACCAGTCACAAGAGAAGCAGGAAGGATTATAAATACTTTCTTTTGTTTGCTTAAAACATGCTTCAGAAGCTATGGTATTGTCTGTGGTTTTATTTTAATTATAACTAGAGTAGCTTTCAAATTTGGGCATTATCCTTTCTTCAGCTTTCTTCCAGGGCATGGAAAGGTGTGATACACATCAGGTTGTTTTTTTCCAAACAGGGTAAGAATCCAGAAGGATCTGAAAGATCAGCTGTGTTTCTAGGTTTGGCATGGGAAAGAATACTTCAGTGTTACATGGAACTGCCAGAAGGGTTCAATTTATTTATTTTCAATTAAATTTTGAAAAAAGGCATGACTGTAGATTCTCAGGATAAAGGCATCATGTTCTTCCTGCCTAAAGGAAATTCCAGTTCCCAATGATCTATGCAGAAGAAAAATCTAAGTGTGGTGGTTGCTGTTTGAGATATTGGTGCTTTGCCAAAGTGTTAAACAGGGATGTTCTAACTTGCCTTAAACAGGAGTGGGAGGTAGGGTATTTCTGATCATTGGTATAAGAGCTGTGAACACACTGCAAGTTCCTGATCTTGTTACATCCTGGTCTAAGTAATACTGGTGTTCAGGCAAGTGTTTTCTTCCATATACACCCAAGATGCTGCTGATGTTGGGTTAGAGGAGAGCTCGTGGGGATGCTCAGTCAAAATCTCAGCAGTGAGTCAGGATCAAACATCTGTGGTGTTCTTAAACATTTGGACATTGGTTTAAGTTGTTTTTATAGAAACTTTCAATTAAATACTTCCCATCCTACTCGTGTGAATGACTTCAGTTTTTCTTGAGAATCTTTTTGGTAAATATTAATGTGAAAATACATTATTGTCTCTGAGAATATGACAGGCACCCACAGGATAAGAAAACCCTTAGTATGATACACTAGGAAGGCATTGGGTTCCTTCTGTGACACTTTTTTGTGTTAGTTCTGAACTTTTCTCTCTGGCATTGGTGAATTCTTTAACGTTTCACTTTGGGACAAGCTTGTTTCAACAGAAGTTGCTGCTGTTAAGTTGGCATTACATTTGTTATTTCATTTCCTAGCTGTAATGGAGAATTTCTCTGGATGGCCCATCATTATGAAGTGTTCCTTTCACAAAACATATTCCTTGCCAGGTGGCATTAAGGAAATGTTTTGAGGTGCATGGGGAGAGGGGGTATAATTAGTAGTATGTCTTTTCCCTCTTTACACAAATATGTGATTCATTTGTATAGAGCCTTTCATTAATCTTGAATTGCTGTGTTAATTTTTGCCTCTATTACCTGGCATTTTTGTGCTTTTTGCTTTCTCTCTGTAAATGTTTACAACACCTGAAATACCTGGATTGCATTAATACAGATTATTTGGTTGGGTTTTTTTTTTGTGTGTCTCCTTTTAGCAAATGAAAACTACAAGCAAGTAGCAATGTGCATCCTGTATCACATAAGCATGGATGATCGATTTAAGTCAATGTTTGCATACACAGACTGCATCCCACAGGTACGTGTGGATGTATGAGGAAGTGGTGGGAAGGTAAAGCTTTTTTTTTTTTTGGTCTTTTCCTTGCTCATAGCAGAGCTCGCACTGACACCCACAGGTGAGAGAGGGAACAGCCACGATGCTGCCGCATCCGTGGTGCTTCCTCAGCAGCAGTCTGGTTGTTCTTGCTGTCTTTTCATGGTCTCCAGAAAAAGGATAGGTGACACTTCTTTCTCTGACACTTGAGCTGCATCAATCAATTGGTAAAAATACAGGTGACGCCCTGAATTTCTGCAGAAGAATCAGGAATGCCTGAAAGAATTGAGAGCTTGTGTACAGCAGGTCCTTAGGGAACCTTGTGGGAAGCATTTCCTTTTCTGATTTGGAAGGCATTCTTTTCTGATCCCATTGGGTATCAAAATATCAAGGTTACAGGATATGAACTGGAAAGCAGCCAAGCAGTGTTACCTTGTGACATGACAATTCCTAACTGCAGGCATGCACAAGAGGGAAAACTTGAAGACTTTGGAAGTCTTCACTGATTTCTACACCTTGTTGCATAGTTTTTTGTGTCCAGTTGTAGTCTTTGATCTAAGCAAAGACCCAGTATCAGGGGTTTGGGGGATCTGTTAGGTTTTCAGTGTGTGTGTTTCTTGTGAGTTTTGTTGGGTGTTTTGGTTTTTGTTTGTTTTTTTCACAAGTATTAAATCCTCTCTTATGTTTTGTTTTGGTTTTCCCTTGAGTCCTGATGAGGCTGGAGCTGAGAGAGAGCCTGTGTTGCATAAGTGTAAAAGCTCTCTGGTAGCTTTTTCAGAATTTCACCATGGTATTTTCTTTCCTGCCAAACATGTTTTTCACATCAAATGCATTCAGAATGGGAAGTTGCTGTGGAAAGTTTTCAGAATGCTTCTGGTCATTATCTCATGACAGGAATGGTGATGTTTTTTCAAATGCAGGAGGATTTTGGAGAATGGGAGAGAACTGGTGGGAAACACAGGAATATGTTACAAAATGGGCTTATTAAACATCCTGCTGGCTGCCTTTTGTGCCACAAGAAGCAGCTCTATGTTCAGGGATATGATATAAGGGACCTGCTTTGTGAGATCAGTGGCAGCCAAAGCAGAATTCAAACACTGTGTTTCAGGGCTGGCTTGTGATCTGCTTTCAGGGAATCTTGGCACGACTCTCAGATCTGCAGTGCCAAATGTAAAGGGCTGTGGAAGCTTCATTGGTATCCTCCTCTGAGCTTTGGTCAGTGTCATTGTCCTGTTAGGCAGTGACTGCTCAAACTGGTGCTTACTGGGCTCCTATCCAAAGACAGGAAACAGGTCTGCTGCCTTCATTGGACCTGGGCTGAAATGACAGAATTCAAGGGATACCTGTGACTATTGATGCTGCTGTGGTCAGTGGAATTACTCACAGACCAGATCTGCTCAAAAAGGACAAGCTGGACAACAAGAGCTTGATTTTTAATAATAATGTTCAAAATTGGGATGGTTACTAAGGGCCTGGAGCACAAGTCCTCTGAGGAACAGCTGAGGGAGCTGGGCTTTAATTTGGAGAAGTGGAAGCTGAGATGAGACCTTCTTCCTCTCTTCAACCACCTCAAAGGAGGATGGAGCAGGGAGGGAGAAAGCCTCTTCTCCTGGGTGCTGTGTGACAGGACCAGAGGAGATGGATGCAAGCCACACCAGGGGAGGTTTAGGTGGGATATTAGGAGACATTTTATCTCTGAAAGGGTTGTCAGACATGGGAATAGTCTGCCCAGGGCAGTGGTGGAGTCCCCAACCCTGGAGGTATTTGAAGGGCCTGTGGTCCTTAGGGCCATGGGTTAGTGGTGAGCTTCCAGCTGGTCAGAGGTTGGGGTGGGTGATCTTGGTCTCTTCCAACCAAAGACATTCTGTGTGGTTCTGGGAAGACAGAGGTAGCAGAAAACATGGAGAAGTGGATACGGCATCAGGAGAAGACAGCATCCACCTTTTAGAAGTTCTCCTGGCCACCTGATTCTACCCTGGAAAACCAAATTCTTCATAGCAGTGTGTGCCCTTGGGTGGATTTGTTCCCTTTTGAGGAGGTGAAATAGTCCCTAGTGAATGTTCCAGCTGTTGTAGGAAGCGTTTGGAAAATCCATCTCCTGTTGTCATTTTGAGCAGACAGAGTGTCTGACAAGGGCTTGGCTGTGCTGTCCCAGGTAAACATCCTTGTGGATTCCAGGAGTTAATGGGTGCTGTTCCAGTAACAGTTAGAAGTGAGTATTAACAGTTCATTCTTGTTTAGACCTCAGCAATGCAGTGTTTTGTTTAAATAGGTGCAAATGCCATCCAGATGCTTATGAAAGCCTTTATGGGTAATAACCTGGCCAATCAAAGGGCATGGTTAGGCAGTGATGTCATGGTGATATTTAATATTTCACCACAGAGCAGCGTGCAAGGTTCTCTGCAGCTACCCACATGTTTTCCACCAGAGTTGTCCTGTTTGGCCCCTCTTTGATCTCTAAGCTTCTTTTCAGCTTAATGCTGGTAAACGTCCTCTCTTGACAGCACCCTTTGCTCCTGTCCACCATTATCTGCTGAAGTTCAGAAACCAGAGCATCACTTCAAACAGCAGAGTTGGGGAGTAGCCGGTCAGGAGAGATTCCTCAGGCATGCAGTTCTGGCATAATCATTCAAAGATGTTGGAGCTGGGCTTGGGGAGGGGGTTGGACAGGGGTGCATGTGAACAGAGAGCTGTGGGGGTTGGCCTCTGGTCACTGGTAAATAAGTGAAGGCAGGTGCCAGAGAGTCTAGACACAGTGATTTCAGTTCTGGTCTGTGGTATCTGATACTCAATATGGGACTTGTCTGATTGAACACTACTGCCTCTTCACTGCACATGCTGCAGCCTTTTTACTGCCTTCCTGTTAAATCAGTAAAAGATGACAATGGACATAGTAAAAGCAGAACAAATTTAATTTTAATATTTCCTATTTGGCAGCAATTACTCTTCCTTTTGAAGTGGCACAAGAAGCAATCAAATTAAATGAAGACATAATGGAAAACATGGAGCTCGTACAAAACTATTATTTTAAAATTTGGACAACTTTAATTGAAACTGGATATATTTTTTTTCTTTTTATAGAGAAGTAGTTCAGTAATTAACAGTGTAATCCCATCTTGTTAAACATCTAATTTCCACAGATTTTGTATTGTGTAAGTAATGAGAATGTTCCCCTTCCAATTATTTGAAGGGTTTTAAAAATCTGTTTTTAAAAGGGTTTGTAACAGAAGAGATGCAGGGGGTGGTTTTTGAATGCTCGTGTTCCACTTGTTAAGTGCTGACTTTCTTCTGTGGTTAATTCACCTTTATGTGACTGTCAGGCTTATGGGTTTAATAAACTAGGATTTTACATGTTCTTGAGACAACCCAGGGTAATCTGATTTTATCTTTTTTAAGAAAAGGTAGAAGAAATCAGGGATAGCTTTTAATTTCTTAAATCAGAGTCCCAGAAGAAGAGATTAATAACTGTATTGTGACCTCAATCTGTCAGGTTGTTTGCTTTTGTTTGTTTGTTTGTAATTTGGGGTCCATTAGGAATGACAGCCTGTTGTCTGGTAATAGATAAACACACAATTACAGTGGTAAAATTAATAGATAAGCACAGAATTACAGTGGTAAAATTAATAGATAAACACACAGAATTACAGTGGTAAAATTAATAGATAAACACACAGAATTACTGTGGTAAAATTAATAGATAAACACACAGAATTACTGTGGTAAAATACATCAGAGTGAAGGTGTTTAATTCCTGACAAACTGTCTTTCCACCAGGGGGCAAGCACACAAACATTTAGTTGTTGCTTTCTTCTCCTCCCACCCTTTTTTGACTCACACTTGTTTGGTTTTGGGTTTTGGATTTTTTTTTTTTATGTCCTGCTTATCTTTAGGTTCTGTTGTTTCTGCTCCCAGTAATCTCAGCCCTGTCATCACACTGCCTTGCATTTTAATTTGGTTGTGTCTTACGACCTGGAGAGGTTTTAGGAACAAACTGGGTGGTGTCCTGCAGCCCCTGGATGAGAAAGCCATGCAGCTTCAGTGGTTAGAAGGAGAGGCAGAGAAATGGGTGTACTTAAATTACACTTGTATATTCAATACACCATCTCCAGAAGTGTTCATATTGAGCAAAACCAAACCAGATAGATGGGCCTGTGATGTAATGGACAATAGAGCTGCCAGATGTATAAGATGATGGCAGCCCATAGGTTATTTGCCAAAGGAATCATTTGGGAATTCACTGACACTTCTTGGAACAGCATTCCAGGTGATTGTCTGCTAATGTGTAACCCAGGTTGTTCTGTTCCCAAAAGAACTGGGCTAGTGCTGAGAATTCTTGGGAGTATGGCAGTGTTCAGCTCTAGCCATGGAAGCTGCAAAGATAAAGCACATTGCTGCAGGTAGACTACAGCTGATTTCCCCAGCAACAGAGGAGTCTCAGAGCAAAATAGTTGTAGAATTATTCTGCCATTAAATATCTGTTTACAGGGTCATCAGTTTATTAAATAGCCATCTGTTAATCCAAATTTCTGTGGAACTAAGTTGATTTTTTTTCCTGTAGTACATCTACCTGGCCTTCCAAGTCAGATTTATCCATCCACAAGTTTAAAAACCAGGAAAAATAAAAAAATCAGTGGTCTCAATAAAACGTAACTAACCCAAGCTACTTGCAGGTGATGAGTGACTGCTATTTTTGGCACTTTATAAGCATTGTTATCTCCAAATAATGGAACCATATGCTTTGTGCCCCTGACCTTTAGAACTTCACTGTGCCTGTAGAAATGCTGGATATTAGTTTTAAAAAATGAAGAAAAAAAAAAAAAAAGGAAAACCTGCTGTAGTTGACACCATAACATTGCTCTGGTAATTCTTTGGGAAGATGAATGCCTTAGGTGTGTTTGTGTTTTTCCTGGCAGTTAATGAAGATGCTTTTTGAGTGTCCTGATGAGCGAGTGGACCTGGAACTCATTTCTTTCTGTATTAACCTTGCTGCTAACAAAAGAAATGTACAACTTATCTGTGAAGGTAATTTCACTGTCATCTTGGGAGTTGGAAACACTTTATATATTAAATGTAATGACATATGAATTACATATATTTGAGTTATGGATACCTTTTTATATGTGTGTAGGTATTATTAAAAAATAAAGCTGACCTGGTTGGGTGATGTCTGCAAGCAAATGGCCTTTTCCTGCCCAGTTCTGGTCTTGGTGACAGGAATGGCACAGAGTAGCCACACATGCCCACATCTCTCAAGTGGTTCTGTAAAAAGAAAAGAGAAAGATTTTGTTCTACCTGATACCTAAAATTACCTTCAGTTAATCTGGGTTTCACCTGCCAGGACCAAATTAATGGCACAGTAATGTTGTTTAGCTGTCTTTCCATTGCCTTTTCCAATTGAGCATCTTTGGGATTCTAGTGTTTTATTACATGGTATAGATGGCTTCTGCATTTTGTTCAGTAGCTCTCTAGATTGCTTTGAAAGTTTCATTATTTTTCAGTTTTAAGTGCAGTGTTATTATTCAGTAGCTCTAGTTTACACTTGTGCTCAGAATTTTCACTGAACTACTGCAATAAATTTATAATAAATATATAATGACAAAGTTATCAGTGGCTCTTGCCTTGTGCAATCAAGTTCTTTAGATCTGTGTGTCTGTTATGTGTATTCCCACATAATGACCTGCAGGTCTGGTAAATAATCTTTTGGAATCATAACACTGTATTCCATGGAGTGAGGAGAAGTCTGAGGTGGTACCAACAGCTGTGCTACATCCTCACTAGCTGCTCTAGGTAGTAGGATAATGGCTTGGATCTAGAACCTTTCTTGGTCTGAATAAATAACTAAGCACAACTGAAGCATTCAGTTACTTATCTGACTTTTTAAGTGTGCCACCAGTACAAAAGAGCAATTTTAGAGAAGGTAAATAACTCATCCACTCTGTATAAATTCTTTTCAACTTAAACTTGGGAGAAGAGAGAGTTCCTGTCTAGATTCTGCACTCTTTTCCTTTTAAACTCCTAAAAATTAAAGCTATTTCTTGGGGGGGGGTGAGGGTGGGGGTGGTGTTTGGTCAGTCCTTTCCTCACTTTTTTTTTTTAGATTGTTTTAAATTTGGAGGATTTCCTGAGTGTTTGTTTCTTTCCAGGAAATGGTTTGAAAATGCTAATGAAGCGGGCTTTGAAATTTAAGGACCCGTTGTTAATGAAGATGATAAGGAATATCTCACAACATGATGGGCCAACTAAAAGCCTATTTATTGTAAGTCCACCTCATGTGATCTCTGATTCCTCCTACTGGAAAAGGCTGGCTTTGGAGAGCTGCTGTGTTTTGTCTCTGTAGGGTGTCCAGTTTAAGTTTTCTTGGCTGTCAGGGGTTGATTTATGTTTTGTTTTATATGGCTATCTCCGTTGGTAGATCAGCATTTGGATCTCTTGCTGCAGGGAAAACAGCTCTTAAGCTGTATCCAGTAAGCCCCTCCAAAACAAATACACAGAAACAAGCAGACACAAAAAAAAATCCCCAATTGCTGGGGTGTATATTGTAGAAATTGTAGAAATTACCTAAGTCTCAGCTTTTAGAATGAGGGGACAAAATAGAGTGAAGTTTTGTTACTGTGCCAAGTGTTTTGTGTAAGTGGATATTGTGAAATTCTGAATATTCAGTTAACCACATTAAGCTTCCTTTTTAAAAGAGGGAAGGGAAACTCAACATTCTAATTGTGGAAATTTTAAATGTGCTGTTAAAAAGAGGGTTGAATATCAAATTGTCTTTAAAGCAGTATGGAATTAGTGAGTAGAATCCACAAGTCCCCTGTTCATGTCTCCAGAAAATCTGGTAGTTATTTCTCTGTCTTCTTCTCCTTGTTTTCTAACAGCTTTCTCAAGCTGGGGATGTAGTAACTACTTTGGGAACAACTGACCAAATTAACTACATCTCTTGAAAGTGAAAGGATGGAGGGGAAGGCTGCTGGAATGCTTTCTTGAACAACTGAAAATGAAACTGCCCTATTTAGCCCTCATTTCTGGAGAAAAGTCTCCTTAGCATTCTTTTGAGAGCTAGTTTTGATTTTAACCAAGTTGTGAGTTCTTTAAAACCCCAGGTTTTTAACTCTGTGTTCGTTGCTGTGTTTTGTTTAGGATTATGTTGGTGATTTAGCAGCTCAAATATCAAATGATGAAGAGGAGGAGTTTGTGATTGAATGCCTGGGAACACTTGCAAATTTGACCTTACCAGATCTGGACTGGGAACTTGTGCTGAAAGAGTATAAACTGGTTCCATACCTCAAGGATAAACTAAAACCAGGTTTGTAGGAAGTTTGAGTTGTCTTTCAAAGTAGAGTTTCTTGAAGAGTACTCAGTGCTCTGTTAGAAAATATTCTGTTTACCTTCATAATTTCTGGTTGTTTGGGGACACATAACACTGAAGGACAGAATCACATCTACAAATAAATACAGAACTGCCCCAAGATCAAGAATTTCTAAGAGATAAAACTTTCTGCCTCCTGCTTTGCCAGGTTCTGCAGAAGATGACCTGGTTTTAGAAGTGGTAATAATGATTGGAACAGTTTCTATGGATGACTCTTGTGCTGCTCTGCTGGCCAAATCTGGAATCATCCCTGCACTCATTGAGCTTCTAAATGGTATGTTGCAGTGTTTTACTTCAGCTCTTGTTTTTCAGAGAAGTGTAGTTAATGTAGCTGTGCTGTAACTGAGTGCACCACGTGTTTTCTATTGCCAGGGGAAGGTGCTGTGTGTGTGAAAGAAAGAGCAGTCTGATAAGAGAGATACTTGCTAGTAGTCTAACAGATTTTA
This sequence comes from Calypte anna, assembly GCF_003957555.1. Classification (NCBI taxonomy): domain Eukaryota; kingdom Metazoa; phylum Chordata; class Aves; order Apodiformes; family Trochilidae; genus Calypte; species Calypte anna. The sequence continues at coordinate 1,296,010 of NC_044254.1, read as the reverse complement.
TTTTTCCCCACACTTCCCCAACTCTTGCTGCAATCTGTGGGTTTTCTACTTGACTGGAGCAAGGAAGAAAACACTCATTTTGTGTTGTCAGGAGATGAAATCTCATGCCTACCACTGAGCTCTCTGACATGTAAGAGCTAGGCTTTCTTTAAGCATCAAGAGCTAATTGTGAGATATAAAATCACTGTGGTTTTTCTTTGTTTTTTTTTCCCTTTCAGCTCAGCAGGAAGATGATGAATTTGTCTGCCAGATCATCTATGTGTTTTATCAGATGGTCTTCCACCAAGCCACCAGAGATGTCATTATCAAGGAAACCCGTATCTTTTGAAAGATTGCACATCTAGAGTTACAGCACTTAATTTGCCATGAGGGATGCTTGGCCTATATTTCCCTTGCATAAACCTCCTGATCTCAGAGGTTTCTTTGCAAATGGTTTATTACAGCTTAAAAAAAAAATCTGAGCAGTATGTAGAGGGGACTTCAAGTTAATAGTTACAGATTAAAAGTTGGTTTGCTTTGAAACAGGGAGGGGGTAGGGTAGGAGAGGGATCACTGGACCAGATGACCCAATCTCAATTACTGTATGAATTTGTAAATCAAAATTATAGTCCATAAGAGAACTTAGATGTAACACAGGCAGATTTTTTGCTCTGCACCACTGTGTGTATATGTCACACAGTCTGAAGTTCTGTGCATTAAAATACTTGGAGTACCATTCTTCTATCAGTCTAGGCAACATAAATAGTGCCTGCTCTGGATATTTTCTGCACCTAATTATTCTTTGACTTTTCTGTGTGGACTCCTAGGTGGCTAGCTTTAAAAAAAATCTAAAAATGCAACTTTTTATATTTGCAATGATAGAGCACCAATGTTTGAAAACTTTCCTCTCACAAACTGAGCAATACAAGTATTAATGCTTTGCCCAATAGTTTATCTTAAATTGTGACTGTCTTAAAACCATGTTGGGAGGAGGGTTCTGAACATCCATGTGACAGAAGATTCTTGACTGTGGTTCTTAATGAGATTTGTGATTGGAAGAACCCAGGGCTGCAGAAAAAAAAGAGTATTTATGCCTTAACAGTTTGTTTGCAGAGGCTCCAGCATATCTGATAGACCTGATGCATGATAAAAATGCTGAGATCCGTAAGGTTTGTGACAACACTCTGGACATCATAGCGGTAGGTCTGGGGTTTCTCATCATTTATTCTTCAAGAACCTCTTTACATGAGTTTGTTCTAAAATAACAAAGTCACTAGAACTTGTGAGTTGAATTTTTTCCATGTGCAATTTTCTAATCACAGGTAAAAGATGGGTTTTCATGGGGCAGTGACAATCACTGATCTGGGCTCTGTACCAGACTTCTGTAAAGTGCATAGAAACATTGAAAACTCTCACACCAGTTAGCTTTATGCCACAGACTTTCAGAGAGTGCTTTTCAGCTTAATGACACTACATAAGGATGTTAAGCTTTTATTATTTACTTCTCCAAACAAGTGGCTCTTGTTACCCAGAAGTTGGTATTCCTCTTGTCTGCATTGCCTGACGCCAACATTTGTTTCAGAAAGAAAATATGGACAGTGATCCTGAAGTTGGGGTTTTTTTCTGCTGGGGGAACAGTCAGTATAATATTGAACTTTCTGATATTGTCTTCAACATCTGGATAGATTTCCTTCAGCTACATGGTTTAGTTTGTCCAACTATCCATTGATCACAAACTTTGGGGACTGTTGTTTTTGTGTTAAACCTCCAACTTGGAAAAAATAATCTTAAATTAAGCAGTGCTATTGCTTTATCATCTCTCATAGCTCTATAATCTGCTTCCAGGGATCCTTGACTCTAGAGACATTAATTTTTCCTAATGTGTTCATTGTTGAAGTAAAGACATTGTGAAACTGATGCCACTTAGAAGTCACATTTTGTTGTTAAATTTCCTTCTGGCCTCTTGAATTGAATTGACTTTAGGCTGGCAAAAAGAAATGTCAGCATTTTGTTGTGTCTTGCTGGTACACAGGCTCAGTCCTTTTGGATGAGGAGTAGCTGTCATAAAATGAAATCTGTAGCCAGAAAATGTTACCTATGAGTCAAGTAAGGTCTTTGCCTACCTTAGTCCTTCCCCTCTCAGCTCCCTGCCAGCAGAAATTGTGCTACTGAGAGAAGATACCAAGCACAGACACAGAGTAGTTGGTGGTAAATTATTTTTTTTCTTTGGCTGTGGAGCAGTCCAATGCTTAGAGTGGTGTTCACTGGTGAGTTAGGGGAGTTCCTGCAAAGGTTGTTGCAGCTTTATCTAGCTGCTGGATTCCAAGCTGCATGAACTGTAGCTGCCATGCTGCTGGGGGGAACAGGAAGCACAATATTCCCTCTTTTCTGGAGGGCAGGGATAACCACCAGTTGCTTTCTCAGCAGTGTTGTAACTGGCTGCACTGTGACTACCAGCACCAAAAGTCACAGGCCAAAAAGGCAATGCATTCTAGGTGGGGAAGGGGAAAAAATATGAAACAGTAAGTTGTCAGAACCTCAGATCTTGCTAGCTGTTCTGTCATGCAGCTCAGAGGGTTTGGTAAACACTGCCTGTATGGCAGTTTCACACAGCCAGTTCCTTCTGAGGTGTATGCACAGGCACACTCTCTAAGACCAAGAAATTTCTTATCTGGGCTAAATCCTCATTAAGAAAAACTTAAGTTTTCAGTCCTGTTCCATACATGGTGACAGGATTAGTTCCTCTGATGATGGAAATCAGAAACTAAATGTTGGAGAAGAGAGATTTGAAAGTAATTTCTTCTCAGGGAGACAAATACTTCTTTCACTCATCAATAAGCTCTATATAGTGTGATTGAAATAACACTGAAGAAAATCAGATGCCTTACAAGCCTTAGGGGAGATATGCTTTCTGTAGTAAAGTAATTGTCACAGAAATTATGGAAATGTTACACTAGTGATGATTTGTTTAATATAGCTTGGCTGGACTCTGCCATTGATGAACTGAAACAGATGTGCTGCATTAGCATAGGATGTACTGGGGAGTTTCAGCTTTGCACTGGGAGATGCAAGGTATTCCTTTTGTCAAAGAGAGAGTCTGTGCTGGTGATTTAGGAATACTTCAGTCCTCTGGCATGGGCTGAAGACACCAAGCAGGTAGCTGAGTGTAGTTCTACACCTGAAGTACTGGTCCCAGTATCAACACCTGGGGCAGGATACTCAGGGAAATGAAGTTCCCTTTGCCTGAGAAACCTGGGCACCTGCAGCTCAAAGCTGATGGAAAGAAATGTCAGCTTACTGGAGATGGTTTTACTCTGTTCACCTCAGACAATATTATCAAGAGCTGAAGGAAATGATCTCTCAGGTTTCTCATTCTTTTTCTGCTTCTAGTTCAGTCCTACTGCAGTTAATTGATTTTTCTCATTTATTGAAAGGATTTGTAATTAACCATGACCAGATCCTTGGACTGTGTAATCTGAGCCTTCCCCCTCCCTCACATCTCCCTATTTTCAGTGCTTTTATAGGTTGAATCCAGGCCTGCTCTACCATCTTGTTTCTTTTATGATCAATAGTGGATCATTATTCTTTCTGCAGAAATAAAACATCTAAATAGCTACAGCATTGTCTGTGTGATTTAGGAAGGGCCTTGTGCCCAAGGTCCTTTTCCATCTCTTGTTCTTTGCCCCAAGTATTTTTAATGAAGGCCAAGTAATGTTTGTTTCATATGCAAAGTTGTGTTAATGAATTGCATTGTTGATTTTAATAATACATTAATAAATGCATTATTAATCTTGCATCTTCCCATGTTAGCTAAGTGCCCTGACACAAATCCTGCATGTTGGGAATGCTGGAATTCCACATAAGAAGTTGGAATGTGCTGTGAACCCTCAGTGCTCTGGGATTTGGGGCCAGCTGTGCAAGATGTTGGCCAACTTTGTTAGAATCAAGGAAGAGCAGACCACAAAGATTGGTGTAGGCTTTATTTGGATAGGCAGCATACTCTGGAAACAGATAACCTTTGACACCAGCTTGGTGTCCTCTTTCCATGAAGAGGGCTGTAGCACTCCAGGAGAAAAGGTTCCCCCTCCCCTTGTCAAGGATCTCCCCTTCTGCAGTGTCTCTCATTTCCCTGTTGCCCTCTTAACACTCATGGAGAAGGAGAGGTGGGCAGAGGAGCAGCTGGAATGTGGAATGTGGGGCTGCAGCCTGAAGTGCTGACATGTTCTCACTGATCAACTTTGCCATCACTTTGCTTTGGTGCTCCTAACTTTTTTGCAGCAAAGAGCATGGCCCCAGCAGGAAAGGCTCTGTTTGGGCTGGAACAATAACCACCCTGCAGGCTGCATGAGCTAGGACAGGCATGTCCTGAGCAGTTCTGTCTTCACATAAAGCTTGGACAGATTTCCTTCTAGCACTGGTGGTTGCTTTTTGGAGTTGTAAGGATAGGAAGGGGAGCCAAACCTTGATCTCTCTTACTTCCCTAACAGCTGGCCAGTGAGATACCTTACCTTACCTTACCTTCCCCCAAAGGAAAAGAATAATGTTTCCCTCTTCAGCCACTGGGAATGGAAGAACCCTATGGACTGGGGGTGTTTTATGTAGGCACATACATGTAGAGACTAAACATTTACTCTTTGCTTTGCCTTAGTTTCCTATCACAGGTTTCTGTTACCTATCAGAATGTGTTAAGTGAGGAACCTGATTGTGAAGAAGTGACTTGAGTTGCAGGGGTGTGAGTGGTGGAAGGGTTTTTTTGGCCTGTGAATGAATGGATGAATTCCCTCCTTTGGTACTTACCCTAAGGTAGGTGTCTAGGCACCTGCAGAAGGTGATCCATAACATCTGTTTCTCTCCTTGGTTTCTGGAGACATGTAGTTCAACTGACATGCTTAGCTATGGGATAGCTAGACAAGATTAATCTTTTCATCTTCTGAATAAATGGTTAAGTTAACCTTTCATGTAAACTGTGTTCTAGGGATGGTTAAGTAATGAAGAATGTAACATCACCAAGACAGCCTTGAACAAAATGAGCCTGCTGCTCACTGTATAGCAGCTTTACTTTAGTATGAGGAATTGCATCAAATGAACCCTATTACAGACCCAATTAAAGGGCAACCACATTAAAGTGGAAAGGAAAATCTGTTTTTCATCAGCTGAGAGAGAACACAAAGCAGATCTGTGTAGCTCTATGTTATCCTATAGTGTGTTAATCAGATACAAGGTGTGACGGAAGCCAGTGACAAAGGGGACCCCTGATAGGGAACAGACACACTCTGATAATGGCCCAGTTAACGCTTCATAATATTTCAGTGGTTCAGTAGTAAACAAAGTTGGAAGTAGGACTTCAAAAAGGATGGCACATTCCTTGCAGAGTCAAACCATACATCTTCTGTGACACTCCTGGATTTATGGAAACCGAATGTTAAAAACAGTGATGTCAGGGAGCTCCAAAGAGAATAAAATCAGCCTTCAGGATTCCTGCTTTTATGTTTCTGAACATGCAATATCTGGGGAGGGTGGGTGGGTGTGTGTGGAGAACAGACATGTTCTGTCCACCTTCTTGCTCCCCCCCCCTGCTGCTTCTCTAGTAGCCTGACATTTAAAATCACAAAGCTGTGTTTATATCTCCATCATCTTTAGTCTTCTGGTTGCATTTTTGCAGGAATTCCTTATTTTAAAAAGTGTGCTTTGTGTGTTTAAAAAAAAATCCTACAAAACAAAAAAATATTTTTAATAGCTCAGAATATAATTACTGGAAGACTTGTTATGTTTTAGGGAATTGTTTTGCTCGGAACTTCTTTAATTTGGTTCCTTTGTGCCTTTTGGCTGTAGTCCTGCATTTACAGCTTTTCTTCCATTCTGATGTTATTCCATTAATCATTTACCCAGTGGTGTTTCTGCACACTTTCTATGCAAAAGCTACAGACACATTCTAGGAGTACTTAAATGAACTTTGGTTTGGTTTTCTTTTTTTTGTGCTGGGGTTATGTAAATTGTTCTAGATTATTGCAAATCATCCTTTTCTAGGATTGTTGCCAGAATGAAAATCTTGACAGAACTGATCACAGATCTGATTCTGGTGCAGTCACTTCTTTGTTCTTTTCATACATTCCCAGTGAAATGCAAATTAAAGATGAAGGCAACTACTTAAATGGATAACTTGTTATTTTTCCACAATGCAGAGATAATGCTCAGTCCTAGAGCTGCTAATTTGCCAGTCAGCTGCTAATCCCATTTTTCAAATTGCAGAATTTCATGGGTGATTCTGTGGTAACTGCTCTGTGTATGGAAGTTGTGCAGCAGACCAGGTTTTGAACATGACTTGTGCCAGGGTGGTGTGGAGGGGAATTAGGGGAATTAGTGTTGTTCAGAAGTGGCATCTGAGAAACTCAGGACAGTGCTGCCAACTGGGCAAAATGAGCCCCAGATCTGTAGGTATTTGCATGGATGTCCCATGGAAAGGGAATTGACATTCTGCTTTAAGCCAAGGGGAACAAATTTGCCATTTCTCCAAGGAAAACAAAGTTTAAAACCCACGGAGGGAGAGTCAGGGTTTGTGGCTGCACGATGTGCCATGATTCCCCCTGAGGCTGTGGGTGCTTCAGGTCAGAGAAGCCTCTGCAGAGCCCACTGCTCTTTGTGTTGCTGTGGAAAGGACACAGAAAAGGCTTGATGGGCTGTGTCAGGTTGAGAGCAGTGAAGACAAAGTAGATGGATTAGTAAGTCAGATCTGCTTTCATGTGTCTGGGTGGAGCAGTTTAAGAAATTATCACTTCTGCAGTCAAGGATTGTCACTAATTGTGTAAACACTCTCCATTCCCTTTAGAGCAAAGTAAAACAAGTTTTTTAAAGTTGTTTTAAAACTTCAACTACTTCAGCTACATCTCCAAGTCCAACACCATGTGTTAACCCGTGTGAGAGCTGAGAAATCATTTTCAGTTTTTTCCTTTTGTAGTCAGGTTAGAAGGAGGTGAAATGGGACCTATTTCAAAAGGGTTTTTCTTCTCAGAAGTAGAAACACTTTTGTTATGAATGTCATTCTTGTTCACAATGCTTGGATTGAACCTGAACTGACCATGGTGCATTATTTTGGTGCATTATTTGGGAATTGACAACATCTGCAGATTTCAGATGTTGAGGAGCTTCCTGTAGTTAGCTCTGCCCTATCTTTCCAGTAATATTGAGAAACCAAGCATTATCCACAGCCTGTGATCTCTGTGGTAATCAGCAGCACACACAGTCTGGTCTGTTCAGAGGAGCCTTCTGAACAGCTGATTGCAGTGACCATATGCTGTGGCATTTCCTTCTGATGCTCCTCTGGACTGAATATCACATCACTTGAGTGCAATCAGGCTGTAATCCAGGTTGAAATTGCATGTCTGCCTTTTGTTTCCACAGCAGCTTCAACATGTATCCTGTTTTCCTTCTGGAGAAGTTGCTGTGAAATTTCAGTTGTGTGTTTTGGATCCACACATCCTCTTTCTTAGAGATGTTTTGTACCAGTTTTGTGGGTATTCAATATTAAACAGAGAAAACCAAACCAGGAGACTCTCATGGTGGAACTTCCTTGCTCAAAGCAGGAATCTTTTCTTGGTGTGGTGTGAAGTTAGAAAGGATGAAGGGAAGATTGTGCTGCTGGATGTACCAGAGTACAGCCCAGTGCTTGCCAAAACCATTCCCTCTGCAAACTCAGCAGAGGATTTAAGTCGCTAAGCCCTGACACTTACACCCTTTGCTGACACCAGATTTCCTCTGCAGTTTTCCTGTTAAACAAAACAGCTTCGTCTGTCTCTCATCCTATAACACTGTGTGGTGGATTTGTAACAGGAATATGATGAGGAATGGGCTAAAAAAATCCAGAGTGAGAAATTTCGCTGGCACAACTCTCAGTGGCTGGAGATGGTGGAGAGTCGGCAGATGGATGACAGTGAGCAGTACCTCTATGGGGATGATGGCATTGAGCCCTACATCCATGAAGGGGATATTCTGGAGAGACCTGACCTCTACTACAATGCAGGTAAGGGCAGAGGGTATCAGTGTTAAAAAGAGGGATTGCTACCTCTGTGTTTGGAACCAGAGCTTGACCTGGGGGTGTGAGGAGAATCCACTGACCCAGAGCTGGGGAACAGTTCAACTTGTGTGTCCCTGGGAGCAGCACTGATGCATGCTGTATCCAGGCATGGCCTTGTCCTTGTTAGAATGTTCATGACAGATGGAGAACTGTATATCCATGGCCTTCTGAAGTGTTCAGAAATATGAGTAGACCTGTCTCAGACAGCTAATGGAGCATGATGACTGATTTCAATCAAGGTGGCCCAACTTTATTCTTCACACCTATTTCTTGTGTCCATAGCTTTGCAAACACAAGCCATTTCTCTGCCCTGTTAAATTCACAGCTATGGGATTTGGTGCTCAACGTTTTTCTGCTTTGTGTGGTAGTTGGAATGGATGGGAAGGGGAATTTTTTTGCAGATCTTGATGAAAGACTTGAGTTGAGTCACATCAAACTTAAAGGTTCCTTAGCAGAGCTGGTCATTCTGTGACTTTCAGAAAAAAAGGGGAGTTGTGTTCTTATTAGAGATGAACACAAATACAATTTCTAAAGAAAAGACACCTCTTTTTTTGCTCAATCCTATCTGTAGTGCAAATGACACAATTCTGGGAGATCTCAAGTGGAATCTTCTGTCTCTCTCCTTCCATAAAGATTTTGTAGTTATTAAGGCAGTAGAAGTTGCCTGGATTAAGACACTGTATCTACTCCAATATCCTCTTGCCAGCTGTTTCAGAAGGTTCCAAAAAAGTCTGCAGGAGACAATAATGCAGTAATTCACCCATCAGATAAATGTCTTCATAACTTTTAGTAGCTAGGAGTTTGCTTATGCTTTCAGTCTTGTGGTTTTATATCATTTTCAAACTCCTGGATGACTGTGAGTTCATATATTCTATTATATTTTAATTGCAGGGTTTGAGTCTGTGGTTTTTTGTTTTCCACATAACTGTCCAGTCCTTTGCTATGAAGCATGAGTCACAGAACTGATTCTGGATGAACCAGCAGCAGTAGTAATGAGAAAAACAAAACAACTAAAACCTATAAGCTTTACTTGCAGTTGCTGTGAGAAAATAATTGTGCAAGATCTTTGTAGCATTTCAGAAGTTATTCTCAAAGGATATCAGAACTTAAGGACTTATCAGAACTTAGGTTGGCAGCATGAGCCACGTGTTGAATGGTATCAGGGTCCTTTTTTGGGCTTCCTAAGTTAAAGCAGTGCCAGCATCCCTGTTGCAGTCTGCCTTTTACAGGTCTTGATAATAAACCCTTGCTTATTTCATAGAGCCTTTTCTTTTCCCAGTAGTGTGAGCTAGGATGGAGTGGCACCAGTAACACTGAATTTCCTGGCTTTTAATCATTTATGTTACAGACTTAATGTTGTTTGAACAAAGATTTTTGTGTTGGAGTTGGTATTTGAGCAGGAAGGAGAGGCAGATTTCCAGTGATCCATTCTGCAGATGTTTGAGAAGTGCTTTTGTTTTTAAAGGTATAAAAGAGGAGGTGATTATATTCAAAATACAGATTCACTTCTCAGGTTCCTTCCAACAAGTGCCACCAATGCTGTGCTTCTGAAGTCTCTTAGATTTTGAGATGTGGCCAGAGGGGATGTTATATTCCTTTGAAAAGGCAGTGGATTATTGTACCATTTGGAGCAGGCAGTTGGGTTTCCAGAAGGCATTACTTAGTCAAGAAATAACAAACTACAGAAATCGTTGCAGTTAAGTGTTTGTACCTCAGCTTCATGATTTCAGAAAGTAGAAGCTGAGTACAAGTCTCTTCTCAGCCATAATGGTTCTGGAGGACACTGATGTCAGGATGTGTTCCTTACTGCTGTAACAAACCACCTTGTCTCTTGCACAGGAATTTCAACCTGCATTGAAAATTCAGTAAAATCTCTGGAGTTGCCTTCACAAGCTCAGTGTTTCTTGCTCTTGAAAGTACATAGCCCTAATTTATGTTGAAATGTACATAACAACAGATGTCCTTTAACTGTGTAGTGATAATACATGAAGCTGATGCCATCCATGTGCTTTCATTTTCCTGTAAACTCATGTTACTGTTTTGGTTTAGCAGTCTTGCTTGAAAACACTTTAAGTAGTGGTAGCTGCAACCTCAGAGTTCAAATGCAGTGCTTTTTTATTAATATAAAGATAAATCTTAATGGTTTTAAGTCTCTTTTAAACTAACCAGGCTGATTACAATGCATAGCCATTTAAATGGATTTGTTTTGATCTGGAATTCTGCAAGTATGAAAGTGTTAATGTTTGGGCTTGGACGTGTGGTCTTTTGAGGTCCCTTCCAACCCCTGAGTTTCTATGATTTCTGTGGATGTTCCCTCCTCATCTCATTCCTGTGGAAAACACAGAATAGGCAATGAGACAGAAGAACTTGGCCTAAGTGTTAATTCAACTTTAATTCCTTTTCTCTGGTCATTTGACATCCAGATGATATCCCAGAGCACTGGTGTCTAACTGGACATGCTGGGAAGACAGGAATATTGATCTGTGCCAGGTTATTTGCTTGTCAAGTGGTGCTCTTTCACATACTGTATACACATGTATACAGTTAGAATATACCCATGTGCAGCTATCCTGGGCTGCTAAAATGTAGCCTGATCATGGCAAACATTTGTCATCTCCAATCTTTTGCATTTATTCAGTCACTTTCCCATGAGGAATTATCTTCTAAATGAATCTCTGTAGCACCTCATCAAGTGTCTGTTAGAAATCTGGACGTGTCAATTCTATTCCTTTTATCATTTGTCACTATATTATCTTCAAACAACATCAGGTAGATTCATAAAGCACAGAGAGATGTGTTTGAATGCCTGAGTCGTCATCTCTAAGCCTTGGTGTCTGTAAGTAACTTTCCACTGCTTCCTGCACTGGCAGTTTTAGTAGTTTTGAAACCACAGAGGTTAAGCCAAGTGGCCTGTGACTCCCTGGATCTTATCTCTCTTTCTTTAAAGTGGAATGTCATTTGTAACTTCCTAGTCACTAGGGATCTCCCTCTTTCTTCTGTTAAACTACTAAACTATCAGTCTGAATGTACCTGTTTCTTCCCTGGTTTTATGGGGATGCTTTCTGCACTGCAAGCATGGGGCTCTTTTCAGACAGTAATGGAGACAAACTGTTGCAGGGTCTGTTTTAAAGAAATAGCTTGTTTTATCTGATGAGCCTACTACTAATTACCAAGGAAGAATTGTGCCCTCAATATTAACAAGAACTGTGTTTTGTGAGTGGGAACAGGAAAGAGTTAAGCTGGGGTCATCAATTCAGCTGGTGTCAGTTCACAGGCTTCACTTCAAAGACATCAGATTTACACTGATGTAACAGAGGGAAAATGTTAGCCCCTGATTTTCTTCTTCTTTATAAAGCAAGCAGAGACTGTGCAGCCTTTAAGGAATATTACTGGTTTTACAAGTGTTGGCATCTTCATAGGCCAGTGTTTTTATACAAAGGATGAAAAAGAAGACTGGAACCTATGTTCTTGAGAGGATATCATGTGGAAAGACCACCCACTGAGAATCATGAAATTGTTTTGGTTGGAAAAGACCTTTAGGATTGTCAAGTCCAGCCATTATCCCAGCACTGCCAAGTCCACCACTAAGCCATGTCCTGAAGCATCACATCTATGTGGCTTTTAAACAGCTAAATGACATGAAAATATGTGGAAGATGAAAGAAACAGATTTGAAGTTGCTTTCCAGTTTTTCATAACCAGGTTTAAGAGGTACAGTGGTGAAAGGTAGAGTCTGAACAATTAAAATCTTCACTTTTCTACCCATGTTGCTGGCCCAGCTTCATGTTGGACCCTTCTCATGACTTTTTCCCTGGGCTCACTTTCATGATGGGGCAGACAAGATGGGACTTGATACAACCTTTTCAGGCCTGAGGAAGGAGGAGTAAGAGAATATTGCTTAGCTACAGGATTTTTTTCAGGGCAGTGGGCTGAGCTGCTTGGAGTCCCAGTGAGGCACGTGGTAATTGAAGTTGTTGGATTTTTATTATTCCTGTTGCTTGACATTCCACCCAGAAATACTGCAGAAATATCCCACCCAGCACATTACAGAAACATGCTCTTTCATACAGCTCTTTCATACAGTTACTGTGTCTTTATTGTCTCTATAGATGGCCTAATAGCCCCTGATGGAGTGGTGAGTCCAGATTTCTTCAGTGATTACCATCTTCAGAATGGAGACCTGATTGGGCAGCATCCCTTCTCTAGCAGGTAAGTTGCTGTTTGTAAAGAATGCCCCTAATCCAACAATAACTGTTCAAGTTTCCTTATATTATAAACTTCATTTGTGAGCAGTAATCTTTTTTTTCCCCTCCTTCCAGTGGGAATGGTGTCCACTGAAAAAGCAATTCTGATCTGTGTTCTGAATTAATTTTTTTACCATTACTAATGCACATGTTGTAATACATGATAGCATTCCTGAAGCTGTAGAATGGAAGAGTCAAAGGAGGACACACAACTTAGGACATGTTATGACAATTACTCAAATATGAATCACACCTTGTTGTTGGGAAACAACATCTAAAGAGGGGCTTGAGATGCTGATTACCTACAAGACTTTAGTTTCCAATATTAAATTGTAAAAAACACATTTCTTAGCTGCCAAAACTATTCTGTGGGCTTGTTATTTTTTTTTCCCCTTCAAGCTAAGTCTTACCAAGGTATTCTCAGTTGACTGATGGCACTTTGAAGATTTTCTACAAGAGCAAAAGATGTCAGCTTGACTTCTGAGAGATGTTTTTCTGAATTCCCCTTCTGGTCAATGACCTTTCCTTCTCTGAATGTTAGCAAGCTGTTCCCATTTGAATTTCTGAGTAGACTTCTCCCATGAGTTCAAAACAGGACTCATTTCAAAGCATGAAATCTTCATAGATCTCATAGTGTTTAGGAAATGCCTTTTATAGAGCATGAATTATGTGCACTCTAGCAGGAAATATTTCAAGCACTTTACAGTCAAGGTATGGAATTCACTTTAACAGGATGCTCTCTGGACATGCCCAGCCCTGTGGCTGAAATCTTCTCTCCAAAGGCAGAATGTTTTCAGTACTTAAAACTTGAGTCACCATTTGTAAAATACGAGTCATTCTCAGTATGTACAGCTGAAGCAAAAGGATTTTTCTCCTTTCATTTGTCTTCCTGTAATTTTTGAAGGCCAGTGGGAGGTACACTTGTTTGTTTGTGCCACCTGTGATGCATCAGGAAGCTGAACATGCAGCAGGGGTGCACTGGTGGTAATGTTTTTAAAAACAAAATAACTATAATGCTCTGATCAGGAAAAAGGTAGGGCTTTAGAGATGTGTACCCTTGAAAAAGAGGAAGTGTTTGTACTCAAGCTCAAAGCTGTAACTCTTTGCATGGAGCCAGGATTTGGGAAGGGGGTACTGGTGCTGATTGTTTCCAAATGCACAACCTTCCTTCCCTGCAGAACGTGCAGGTGAGGGAAGTGGGAGCTCTGTGCTGCTCTGTGAGCCTTACTGTGGGACTTAACCATCTTCAGCTTCAAAGTCAGACACAAAACCCAGGAGATGACAGATTAAATCTCTCTATTAAGCAGAGCATTGTACTGCTATGGGGTCTCAACAGTCTTCATGCCCCACTGGAGAAGTTTGGGGGGGGAAGGTGTGTAGGGTGAAGCTTGCAGGCTCCTTTGTTTCCAGTAAAGTTGGATATAGCCCCAGCTGAGATGGTCTTGTTCTGCCAGAGAGCTTTCTGCTGGGAAAGATCATCTTAAAGCAGATCCCTTCAATTGCAGTCTCTTTTCAGGCAGACACATTAGTAAGCTGCATTTTAATCTCATTGTACCCCAACGAAAATGAGTAGCAAAATACATCTGGTGTGTACCTAGTTAAAGGAAGTATTTGTAGACATTTTTTTGTGGTGTCTCGAGGCATTTTGGAGGCTCACCTCGAGAAAGAAAACAGAAAAATTACAGTTTGACTAACAAGAAGCTTGGTAATTGCCCTTTGATGGTAGCCTCTCTGAAACACTCGGGTTTGTCATTAGCCTTCTCTTTTCTAGGAAAGCTTTTCAAAATATGATTGCTGAATGGATTTATCTGCAGTCCAGACACAGAGACTAATTGGAAACAGCACGGGCTGCTGCAAATGTTCTGTCTTACTTGTAACAGAGCAGGTCTGAATTGTTTGATAGAATAGATACTGGCAGCTGAAGGGCGAATCCCAGTTCTCAGATGTCTGTCATTAGTGCTTGGAAGTTGTTGGCGCCAGCAGCCAGGATATCCTGATGCTTACAGCTAATGTAAAATGCATTACTGCTCCAAGGCATGAGCCATGGAATTGCCAGTCCCAGGAGTTTGCAGAGTCAGGCTCTTGCCTTCTCCCAAATTTGAATTGGTGTTGGAAGGTAAAACCATACGTGCTAGAGAGCCTAATTAAAAATAATAGCAGCGAGTCAAGGCTCTTTTTATGTGTTATATAGTGTACATTTCATCCATACCAAAACATAATTCTAGGGTATTTTTATGCTTACAGTTTAAAGCTAACAAGAACCTTATGTCAAGGATTTATTTTTAACCAGTTCCAGCTTTTAATAAATGCAGATTTTTTTTTTTTTTTGTTATAAAAATTGTTCCTTTTTCTATTATTAATGCTCAAATATGTTTTTAGAAACTTTTAAAAGGAAAGCTGAGTTCTGATTTGCATAGACAACTAGCAAGCCAGGTAGTAGTAACATTGTTGGGGGAGTTAAAATATGTGTAAGCTATGGTCTAATAATGAGCAAACTTTTAGGTCTTTTCATTTGTTATACTTATTTGTTAAACATTTCTTTGTTTTGCCTGTATCTTCTGGTCTTGGCCCATTATATTGGGCTCTTTAATTCTGTAGTTAGATACAACTGTTAGCTAAGCAATGGGGGTGAGTTTTCCATCCTTTAAGACCACCCTGTGAAATCTGAGGTAGGTCACAACCATGAGCTGACTTCTTGCTACTCAGCATTGAAAAATTCTTTCTTCTCCTTTCTGCATTCCTGTAAGGAAGATTTCAGGGTACGTTTACTCTAATTTTTCTGGGGTTATTTCTTATCCTTCCAACGTGCTTGGACTGGATCAGCATTTCCCCTTGCCTCCAGGAGAGCCTAGCAAGTCAACCAGAAAGGTTCCCCCTTTTTTTAATGTTTTGGTGACTGAGAGGCTGAGCCAGTGGTGGTGCCCCCAGTGCTTAAGTCCATTTTGATCACCAACTTCATTTTTTGGAGCCAAAAAAGGGTTCTAGGAGGAGAGGTTTTTCAGGACTGCTACCAAAAGCCTTGAAGCTTTTCCCTGTCAGCAATATTTAATATAATACCTGTGCAAGGCAGCTGAGCCCACACACACCATGTGCTTCCTCACTTGGAGGATGCTGGATCCAGCAGAGGTCTGGGGCAGCCTCTGCCATTGCTGTTCCATCATTTAAACCATTTTCAAGAAAATTCAGGGGAAGTGGAGCAGCAGCTGCACCCAGAGGTGCTGTTGGTGAAGTGGTTGACTTCCCTGTAATCCAGCAGGGACATCACAGTCATCTCTTGTGGAGTCTTTATCCCTGGACCTACATCCCTAGGCCTGCTCCATGCTCTTGGGTGAGCAGGGAGGTTCTTTTTTAAGTCAAGACTAAACAGGAGTTTAAGAAATTAAGCTCTTTATAGGCACCTGTGCTCACTGGGTTAGCACACAGGGTTTTTCCCCCCATAATTTTAAAAAAGGAAACATGAAGCAATAGTATTAGCAGTGAGAACATGTATAGGTCTGGTGAATCAGGTGGAGTATTAGGGATTGTACTTTTCAGAGACATTGTCCTCCATTCCCCGGCTTTCTAGGGCTTTCCTTGGAAACCTAGAGTACTGACTCCTGAGTTGAGATCAATTCCTGCATCATGAAGTACAGAAGAACTTTGGAATTGTAAAATTATCTAGCCTTAAATTCAGGGTGTAGCTCTGCTTGCATGCTTGCTGTTCTGGACACAGCCCAAAGCAAGCAGGGATAAATGTTTCTGGTGCATAAACAGCATATAAGTGGAGACCTGGAAAGTTGGCATTTTCCTAATAGCTGCCACCCTGCCTGTGGGCACCTGAGACACTTTTAGAAGTAGAAATGCTTTGTTTCTGGTAATATAGCTTATGTGTTTTGCAGCTTTATAGCTCTTGTTTCTGAACTCTGTTCTTAGTGGAGTTGTCCTGTTGTGCATTATGTCTATAAATAGAATTATTTTAGAATAAAATGTACACGGAAGCAGTGATAAAATACATCCAAGCAGCATTGCTTGTTTTCCTCAAAGGTTTGGAGCAGAATGCAAGCAGATTGTAAGTCTTGTTTTCCATTCAGCAGAGAGTACATGGCTGAGGAGGTTGTTTTGACAGCTTGTATCCAGGTTTTTTTCATTGGCTAGGAGAAGACTTTTGTGATTAGATTACCAGCTTTGAATCCTCTCACTGTCTTTCAGAAGCAGGTTGGTATTAGGCATAGATTTAAAATTTTCATCTGTTATTAAAATCTGTATTCAAGGCTCCTGGTTCTGATAACTGCTAATAGAGAGTGAAAGTTTTATGATTGGGGAAAAACCAAAAACCCCCTCACCTCTGACTGGTGTGTTGACAGCTTAGTGTCTGAGCTGCAAGGGATAAAGACCAGCTGAAAGACTTCTTCAGGAATCTGTGGTCATTTATCAAATTCTAATCACCTTCCTGTGACTAATTGCTTTCTTAAGACACAAACATAATAGTGATGGCTAAATACCTGATAATAGAGAGATCCACAGTATTTTTCTTACCCTTTGGGGACCAAAACACTTTTTAACCTTTCCCATCTCTAACCAGAAAACAGAACACACTTGAAATGCAGAAGCCATGTTTTGTTAATATCTTCACCAGAGTTCCCAAATCCTCTCTGTAGTTTTAGAAGCATTCATAGTTAGAAATGTTGGAGCCAGCCAAAACTTTTTATTTTCCTTCCCAAGGAAGTTTTCCCCAGCACAGAATCCTTTAACCAGGTTACAAAAAGCAGCAGAGCTGCCATTGGGAGATTTTCCCCAAGACAAAGGATTTCTGTGGGTGTCCTCCTCCCTGTGTGTGTGCTCCCATCCCTGCTCAGCAGAGATCTGACTGAAGCTTCTTCCCAGAAAGCAGTGAGATTTGGCATGTCAGAGAAAAGCAGTTTTATGGGGTGACTGTCCTTGGAGGAACAGCTTCCCTTCTGCTTGATTTACAGCCTAAAACTTTAGCTGTCTTTCTTCTTCTTGCCCTGGCAGGTCAGGGGGGTATTTTGTGGGCTGATACTTGGAGCCAGGCCCTTGCAGGCTGCTCTGTGCTGGTTTCAGTGGGGCTGTGGCTGTTGTTGGCAAGCACAGGCACACAGAACCAAGCTGCTGGGAAGCCTGGGGCTGCTGGGCTGAACTTCATCCATGGTGCAGGCTCTGGGTGGAGCAGAGGGAGCGCTCTTCCTGTGACTCAGTGTGCCCAAGTGTGCCAGTGTGACTCAACAGTGTGCCCAGGAGGCCAAGAAGGCCAATGGCATCCTGGGCTGGCTCAGGAACAGCGTGGCCAGCAGGTCCAGGGAAGGGATTCTGCCCCTGTGCTCAGCCCTGGGGAGGCCACAGCTTGAGTCCTGTGTCCAGTTCTGGGCCCCTCAGCTCAGGAAGGAGATTGAGGTGCTGGAGCAGGTCCAAAGGAGGCAACTGGGCTGGGGAAGGGACTGGAGCACAGATCCTATGAGGAGAGGCTGAGGGAGCTGGGGGTGTTGAGGCTGGAGAAGAGGAGGCTCAGGGGAGACCTCATCACTCTCTCCAACTCCCTGAAAGGAGGTTGGAGCCAGGGGGGGGTTGGGCTCTTTTCCCAGGCAACTCTCAGCAAGACAAGAGGGCAGGGTCTCAAGTTGTGCCAGGGGAGGTTTAGGTTGGAGATGAGAAAGAATTTCTTTCTGGAGAGGGTGATCAGGCATTGGAATGGGCTGCCCAGGGAAGTAGTGGATTCTCCGTGTCTGGAGATCTTTCCAAAGAGCCTGGATGTGGCACTGAGTGCCATGGGCTGGGAACCACGGGGGGAGTGGATCAAGGGTTGGACTTGATGAGCTCTGAGGTCCCTTCCAACCCAGCCAGTTCTATGATTCTGTGATTCAGTTTCCCTCGAGCTGAAATGGCCACGTGTCATGTTTGCATATGCTACCAGTTCTCAGGACAGTCATAGCCATGGGGTTTTTTTGGCTGGGCAGCCTGATGAAAATCAGATGTGAATTTTTGTGAGGGAAAGACCTAGGTCTGTAGCTTTCTGTTCTGGTGACACTGCAGCCTGTGATCTCCCAGTCCTGTTGCTGGATCCTGTTGCTCAATAGATCCTGGTCAGGTGCAGGAACTGCTGGCAAATCTTCACTTCATGGGTGTTTGTCAAGATGTTTCTTCATGGTTGTACCAGTAACTTGTATCCTCTATGGACATTTCTAGCTGAGTTTTGTACAGATCTTCAATTAGATTTGCTCAGAGCAGCCCTTTACAGCCATCAGTGGTGAAAGAAACTTTGTTTGATCATTTTTGGAAAGATTAGCTTAGGTAAAAAATACATGTTCTGATGTGGGGGGCTGTGCTACAGTAATACTGAAACCATCCAGATCTCTCTTTTCTCCATCATTTGACTGGAGGCAGTAATGATTTCCTGTCTGAAAGGTGGACATAGACTGAGTAGAAAATCTTTAATTAAAAGGAAAGAAAAGCTAACAAAGTAACTATTTTTACAATGTGATTCTACTTTCAAACATTTGACTATAATAATGTTCTTTAGTCCTGTGCATAACTTTTTCTTTGCTGTACTTAAACTGTGTTTTAAAACCAGAAACAAATCCTTTTTGCCTTTGCAGTAGGCTCAGCTTCCACCATTTGGACACCATTTCATTTGCATTTCCCAAGAGAGTTGAATTAGGTTTTATTAGTAAATTGGGCCTGTAACCTTGTAGGCAGGTTTTATTAGTTTATCACACATCAGTATTAGCAAATTGTAAATCCCACTGAAACAAATTTAAAAAAGGGCTTAAAGGCACAGAAGAAGCCAGAACCAGTGAAGTTTCTGGAGACAAATATGTGAGGGGGTTTTGTTTGGGTTTGTTTTGTTGTTCTGTTTTTTTTTTTAATCCCACAAAAATGTTGTTAGTGGCAGCAGAGTCATGTCTTTTTTATCATGTTCTGTTGTCCTAACTGCCTACAGATTTAGTTTCAAAGAAGTTTTAACTGCATGTGGTCAGGAGAATTTGGCAAAACCTCTGATATGGCTCTGTCTGGCTTGACATAACAGATACAGCACACATCTCAGTGGGACTGCACAGCAATGACTGGCTACTCACTGGGAACAGGCAGGTAAGCTCCTGCTTTTTCAGTGCCTTTTCAGGCAGTACAAATGCTTGGTATCAAGATCTTGCACCTGGAAAAAAATAAGGAAAAAGGAACTGGAGGGTTTCAGTCACAGTCTGGGATAAGCTTATTGCAAGAGGTCACTTGATTTCTTCACATCCTGGATTGTGGCCTAAATGAAAATTATCTGAAGAGTTGTTTTCTTTCCTTCAGATGTGGGAGTGGTGCTTCCAGAACACCAGTGCTTCACTGCTGAGAGCTTTGCAACACAAGTTTGAACTCCTTTCCATTTATTCTATAATAACTTGTTTCTGCACGAGTACTAAACTAGAGTTGTCTCTTTTATTTCCCTGTTGTTTAAGGTAGTGGTGACATTCCCTGCCAGCTGTCACTTCCTAATTTCATTTTCATACTGCCTTCTCAAAGCAATGTTTGTAGCAATGGAATGCTGCAACCAGACTGTATTATAATCCAGTATATTCTGATATTCTGATATGCATTTAACCAGAGGATGCTGTTGTGATGTGGACAGTTGCTGTAGCATTTTTGAAGATGAGTCTGATTCTTCCAGGGGAAGGTGATTTTTCTCATATTCTCATATTCATCAGTGAGGTTTTCCCTGGGTTTGGAGGTCTTCTAAACCACTGAAGGTTTAGAGCCCAGCACTAATTTGGCAGTGGATATTCTTCATTATTGTGCACACAGCAACTTGCCTGATGTGCTGGGCTGCTTAGTTTTTAGTATTCTGTTCTAAGACTGTATCAAGGGAGGCTTCCAAGCTCCCTCGAAGCTTGGAACAACAAGAACAACAGTTTTTGCCCCAAAAAGCAGGGAACCAGAGGCAAGAAGAGCAGAAGTTGCTCATCCAAATCAGGTGCCAGGCTCCTGCAGTGCCCAGACCACACCACCAGCTCTGCCAGGTGTGTGGTCTCTAATCATGAAGGATCCTGTTGCACTTGTTTCATTTACCAGAACTATTTAATTGCTCTGAACAATTCCACCAGTATGCTCAGAGATGAAATAGCTTGCTTGGGAGTATTTTAAAGGCTCAGGTTTTTGGGTTTTTTTTTTTTTTCAGCAAGTTGCAAATGCCCTTTGGGAGGAGAGCTGGCACAAAGGTTTTAATGCACTTCAGCTCTTTTGGAATATTATAGGATATTAGGGCCTCTTTCACATGCAGTCACTTCATTTACATTTTTTTTTTAGTTGCTTTTTACTATATTCCACCTGCACTTGGCCTCATTGAACTGACACAGTTTGGGTTGCTATTAAGAATTTTAAAAGAATACCAGAATGCTGTAGCAGTTAGCTCAAGTTCTTTGGAATGACTTGCCAAAAAATCCCCCCAAACCTGAGTCTTTCTCTCCTGAAATGCAACATTAATTAATTCCCACGTTCTTTCTGCTGCTCCTAGTCCCTCCAGATGTGCTACTAGGAATAGACTGGCTCCCTGGTTACAAGCCATCTGGGCTGTGTAAACTGATTTGCACTTATATTAAACAATAAGTGAACAGAATGAGGAAGAGTTATTAAAGCAAATGTACATTGCTTATAAATCTCAAAGCAAAATATTAAAATGCAGTAAAGGGGAATGGAATGTGCAAATGAAGACCTGCTTGGTTTTAATGAGTTTAGCTGTGACCTTCTCGATTTCAACCAAAAGAATTTTATTTTTCTCTTTAAAAAAAAAAAAAAAGAAAAGAAAAACTATAAAACTGCTTACAGAAGTATCTGAGACAAAAACAAGGAAATATAATGTTCTAAACTTGACTGGTCCAAACCACTCAAGCTGCTGTGACAGCTCATAAAACTGAGAGTAGTTTTTAACTGGACTCTGTTTTACATTGCCAGAGTGAATTTTCCTTGCAGGAAGTAGCCAGAAGGTTTATTTAGTTTCCAGACTGCTGCTTTGATCTTTCCATTCTGTCACTTCTCAGGTTACATAGCCCTTTTTCACTGCAGTAAATCTGCAACAGTTAATGAGAATAAAATTTCCTCCTTCTCACTGATCGCATGCTGTTAAATGCCAAGCCACAGCCAGCAGCAGATTTGCAGAATTCAGCTGCACTGTACAAAAACAGCACAATCAGTTTAATCTTGTTGGTTTTGTAATTCATTTTATTGAGCTTTCCTTTTTCAAGTGACCTATTTTACCAAGACAAGTGGTTGCAAGGCCAGAACTGGGAGAAAGATTTAAAACTGTAATAAAGTGAAGGGTGTTTTCTGTGCTACGTGTAAGCATGCTCACAGGATTCCAAATTAAACCTACAATGAGTAGTTCAGGATTCCTGCAGCTCACTCAGGTATTTCTTAGGGTTCCAATCTGAACTGAACACGTGCTGCAAACAAGTCTGTAGTATAAAAATTAATGTCACAAACCTAATTGATTTCTTTGCCAAATAGCTAGAATTGTTTTAAATCTAAAATCTGATTCTCTGAGTCTGTGTTCAAGTGTGATGACTGAACCACCCTTTGCTCTTGGATTTAGGGAACTTACTTACTGTTTTTTTAAGCTTCATCATTAAAAGAGCCAACAACCTTATAGTTGAAAGAGTTTATTTGATTTTCGGGTTTTCAGCTTTTTAAGTTTGGTTGTTTTGGTTTTTTCCAAGACTCCCTGCCCAGCTTTTGGCCTGGAAACATTTCATTTTTCATTCATTTAATTACAGTTGAAATTTTGTACATAATAATGCTGCTCTGAGGTACACATCTCACAAACACAGATGTGGAACGTTTTCTTGACCTGGCATTTTTTTTACCAATATATCCCATGTTAGCCCTAAGACAGCAAGCAGTAAGAGACAATGAGATTTGCTTCCCTCTTGATTTACACCAAAATCATCTCTGATTTGGGATTGGTTTTGACAAGATTTCACTAGGGCCCTGTGTTGCTGTGTAAGTGGTTGAAACCTGGACATTCATCTGTGGTGGTAAAAAATATCTGAAGTTTACTCATCTCTAATAACACTCCCAACTGCTTGTGCTGTGTGCACTCTAGTGAGGGCTGCAAATCCTCCAGTAATGTTAAATTTCAGAAAAGACTTTGAAAGCTTTTATTGGCTGCAGCTGTAAGCCAAAGCAGAGCAGATTTTGTGACTCTCCCTCCCTCCTTCCCATCAGCATCTGGATTATCATCCCCATCTAGTTGCCTGCTTCTTGGTGCAGACAGCACGACTGCCAGCCTGTAACCTCTTGGCATGGGTATTTGTGCACAGGAGGGAATTTTTCCCTTTTTTTTCTTTTTTTTTCTTGTTTTTTTTTTATTGAAGCACAGAGCTGAGTGGGCTCGAGGAGCTTGTATAAATATTTAAAGGAATAATTCTTCAGTGCAGGGCACTGGGAGCTTGCATTGCCACTCCAGCTGTTTATCTCTGAGTCCATTTTCACTGTGACCCTGCACAGGAAGCAAGAAACTCTGCCCATCTGGAGACAGGAGGGGTAGTCAGGAGGCTGTGGAAGACATGGAGCAGATCCTGAGCTGATCTACTCAGTGACAGCAGTCACCTCAAGGAGTTTGTCACTTGGGGATCTTGCTCTGCTCAAGCTGTTGGCTGAAGCTTCTGTACTCAGCCCAACACTGATACTGCTGGAGTTCAGTAAAAGATGCTTGAAACATGCCCAAGCCAGACATATTACCAGCTTAAGGTTAAGGTAATGTCCTCATCAAGTTATGGAGTTCACACAAATACTTTAGACAGAGAGGGGGAGGAAAGGACATCTTGCTTTTTATTGCCTGCTCCTCAGGGCTTCTTAGGTTTGTTTTAGTTCCTAATTAATTTTTAAGAAATGGATGTATCTAATCAGTGGGTTTGGCCAGCTCTTGAGCCAGGAGCTCATGAGATGTTTCTCTCAGGCTCATAACAAAGTCAGAACTCCTGGTTTCTGTTCCAGCTCTGACTCTGCACTTGTCCTTTAGGAAATCCTGTCCAGGAGAGCTGAGAAACTCCCATCCGCACTGGGGAGCTGTGAGCTGGGGGGGAATGTTAGGACCTTATCCTGATGCCCTCCAAAGAAACCAGGCTGCTGTAGGAAACAACTTGGGTTGCTGTCCTGTCCCTCTGGCTGTGTTCTCACTTTGTTGCCTTCCTAGCAGATCAGAAATATTCTTTTTTTTTTTTTTTTCTTCTTTGAGGGGTCTTACAGACAAAGCAAAATCTTTCTGATCTCTGTGAGTCTAAACTTGAGAGTTCTCATCACTGTAGTTTGGCACTTGTTGTCTTTAATGTTTGGGATGTTTTTTCTCTCAGTACTCTATCTGGGAAACTGAGGTCATGGAGAAAAGGAGCAGCTTGCCCAGGATCACACAGCAGGTAACTGACAGAGCAGGAAACTGAGCCCAAGTCCCAGGCTGTTTCACAGAGCTGGGATGGCAAGCTCTATGGCTTTCAAGCAAGGCTTTTACTGAATTTGGCTAAGAAAGGTGATTTTTTTTTTTTCTTTTAGTTCAGTGCTTCCTTACTTTTCAGCTGGGAATTTTTATTTATTTATTTTTCAGTGCTGCCTCCCCAGCAGTGAATTGTGGCATGGTTATTGCTTGGTGCATAGCTGGAGCCTGATGCAGAAGACACACTGCTCATTTCTCCACAACTGCCAGATTTGCATTTGTTTATAATTAAATGGCAGAAACAGTGGTTTTGTGCTGAGATACAACTGGACACCAAGTCCAGAAGCAACTGGAAACTTTAGGTCATTAAGGGCACTGAAGAAGTCTGAATTGCATGGAAGGGGAGATGTGATCATATCCATAAAAGCTGGATCATGATGCACAAGGGAGCTCAAGTATTCTTGCACAGGCTCAGTCTGACATTTCCTATCTTTTGAGCAGATACAGGGTCACTGTGTAAGGAACATGAATATTCAGTGTTACTGTAAAGATGGAATTGGTACTTGATGCAGTGGGCACGGGCCCTGCTACAAAACTCCCCTCCCATTTGAGCTTGAGGGATAGCAAGTGTGGGGAAAAATGCTTCCCAGATAGGGGAGAAAAAGTTGGGGCCATGAGAGGCAGAACTGAAGAGGTTTGTGGTTTGTAGTTTAACGTCATTACCAGGAGTGGGAGAATCTACAGTTACAGGACATTATATAAAGAAACTTTGTTTTTTTCTTTTTCTAAGGCTTCTCAGGTTGTGTTCTGTTTCTCTAAAACCCAGGGTTTGTGCTCTTGTGCTGAAGGGCAGAAAATTTATGGTGAGGCAAGACCAAGAGGTAGCTGGCATGTGGAGTGAAGGGATTATCTTCTCAGGCAGCAGACTCTAAGCCAGGGGAAAAGCAGACAGCTTTATGCCACTTTCTGACACCCTCCACTCTTCCATCACTGGTGTTAGGATCGTGGTGCCCCATCCAGAGTGGAGCTGAGTTTAGTGGCAGCAGAAAGGCCAAAGAGTCCCTGGGTTTGACAGGCTCTGTGCCTTGGTTAGAGGGTGGTAGTTAGCTGGCACCTCCAAAGGATTAGCTACCTAATTCTTGCCTGAAGATAACTTCAGAAGCTGGAGGTTGGTATTTGTTCTCTGGAACTCAGAAGCATTTCCTTCTTTGTTAGCTTGCACACTGTGCCTCAGTCCTCACTGTGCAGTGGGACGTGGTGCCCCTTGTGCTCAGAGGAAACCTGCAGCATCTGCAGAGGAACTGCTCTGCTCCTGGAGCTGGCAGGGCTGCAGTCTCATACCTGATTCTACTGCCCTGCCCAGCAGTCCCTACAGTCTAGCACCTGTCCTCAGTAATTAAGAATAAAAAATCAGACCAGAACAACAGCCAAAAACAACAGCAAAGCAAGCAAAAGAACCACAACCAACCAACCAAAACAAAAAAAATGTATTTGCTGCTGGCAAACTCCTGTGTCTCTTGTTCAAGTATTACAAACAAGAAAGTGCATTTCAGTCCTGCAGGGGTATAATGCTGGGCTTGTCTTGAGGTGTTCAGAGGCTGCTGTGCCCTTTCTGGGGTTCCAGTACCTCCTGAGCAACAAGCACAGCTCACATCTGAACTGGAAGAGGGGAGATTCAAGTTGGACATTAGGAGGAAATCTTTAATTTGAGGGTGCTGAGCCCCTGTCCCAGGTTGCCCATGGAAGCTGTGGCTGCCCCATCCCTGGCAGTGTCTCAGCCCAGGTTGGATGGGGCTTGGAGCAACCTGGGCTGTGGGAGGTGTCCCTGACCATGCAGGGGGTTGGAACCGGATGAGCTTTAAGGTCCCTTCCAACCCAAACCAGTCTGTGATTCTATGATCCAAGGGGTTAGTTTTGACCAAGAATTTCCTCAATAACCCAGAACTTGCCCTTCTAAGAGCCTGCTTTTGCCAGAGGAATTAGTACCCATTTTAAAGCAACTTGTCAGCACCAGTACCAGTGTGAATGCTGGTGTGGACAGACCTAGGTGAGGTGTCTGCTACATCCAGAGAACTTCCAGAAAGCAGCCTGGCTCCCTGTCAGCCTGCACCCAGGTGCCAATAACCTGAGTGCTCAAGAGCTTCTCTCTCTGCACCATGCAGCCACCAGCAGCAAAGTGATCCAAAGGGGAGCCCAGTGGAGGGTTCTGGCTGAGCACTCCCTGCCTGAGCCTGCCCCAGCTCCCAGGTGTACCATGAAGCCTGTCCAGGCTCTGGGTGCAGGAGGACATTAAGGAAAATAAGGATTTTATGGACACAGTGGGATGCTGGCTGCCTTTCCCTGCTGGAAAGGGAGGGACATGGTTGGTATTTATATTTTAAATTATAGCAGGGCACCCCGTATCCTAGATGAGCATATTAATATGGGTGTCGTGAGTCAGAGTAAGTATCAATAATCAGAGCTGTTAAGAAATCTCTCCTCACTCCTGCACATCAGGAACATTTTCCCCTTCAGCATGTGTTCTTCAGTTCCCCAGCAGTACAAGCAAATTGGAAAGTTCAGCTGTCATTTGGGGAAGGTCATAGATCACACTAGCAGCCTGAGTAATCCAAGAGGTTTTAAGTATCATAGCATTTAGTTTAAAGTGAAATTTGCTCTGACAGGGGCTGGCAGACCAATAGGAAAAAGAAATATTTGTGCTTAGAGAAGTGCATGTGTAGAGACCACGAGTATAACTGATGGCTGGAAGTGATTTCAGTCTAAAAAAAACAAATCATTAAGAGAGTGCATAGGGGTAAAATACACAGTTCATATTTTAAAGGGTCTCAAAATGAACCAACAACTGAGGTTAGCAGTACACAGTAATTAGCTGTGCTGGTCACTGTTTAACTCCATCAGCTCCAGGCCTGCTGGTGAAGTGCACAAGCAAACAGGGAGGCTCCAGGGGTGTGGGCAGCAAGTGCCAAGCTCTCTGCACATCAGTTTGTGAGACAAAACTCTGTTAAATCACTTGCAGATGAGGGCGAGGGCACAACTCCTTTGTCTGGTGACTTTGTTGTGGTGCTGTGAGCCATATCCCATGGTCAGACTGCAGGGATTGCCTGGGTACCTCTAAGAGGAGGGGAAAAAATGATCATTTGGGGCTGTGTCCTGTTGCCTCGATACAGACATGATGTGTTTGGGCTTGGGAAAGGCAGGCTGGGGGCTTGCTCTGCTGAGCTCTGAGTTTCCCTGTAGAAGCTGTGTAAATAAAGTCAGCATTTTTCCCAGGAGCAAGTTTTGAAGTTGCTGGCTGGTATAAATCTGAGAACACGTGGCACAACCCATGATCTCAGGCCAGTTGTTACCCAACAAGTGTTTACAGCTGAGCTGCTACCATCTTTCCTGGCTCTGCCCCTCTGCTGTTCTTGGCAGGAGTGGCAGGGATTCATCAGGACTTGGGTTTTCAAGCCCTGTCTCCACCTCCACGGGTTGTGCTTGCGGAGTCATTGCCCTTGGCCTGCCAGCCTGGTCACTAAGCCAGGCTTCAGCCTCCAGAGATGGGTTTGCTCTCCCCCTCAGCTGCCTCCTGGGTTCCAGAGCCTTTCCTCAGCTCAGAGGACAAGCTTCTTGCTGCAGGCTGCCAGCACAAACAATCAGAGAGGTAAAGCTGGTATGTTTCAAGAGCACTAACATGTAAAAATGAAGCCAACTGGTTTTTTCAAAGCAGGGACAAGCCTTCATTTACTTAAGAGAAATATTTAGATAGGAAGAGTGGTGATTTGATCAAGGTGTTTTAATGTGATTTTCTGTTCCTTTTTATTTTTTTTTTTAACTGTCCAAAGCAGTTATCAGCTGATCCATCTCTTCCAGTTTCCTTCAGGACACTAACATATGTCTGAACCATTTGGAAATAACTGATACTCCTCAAAGTTTAAACTCCAGGGACCTTTACCTAATTACTTACACATTTATTAAAAAAAATAATAAAAAAAATTATTTGCTGAGAATGTGATTGAAACCATATTTCCCCCGGTCTCGTTATCAAGTTAAATCCACTTGAAGGTTGTTTGAATGAGGGTTACTGGGCTGCGGAGAGCTGGGACAGCTCTGTCTGCACTGGTAGAGACCCATTGCCACCCCGTGGCTCTTTGTCGCCATTGCACCAAAGCCCGAAGGCATCTCGGGCTGTGATGCAGTGACCAAAAGAAGCCCTGGAAACTTTGCTGCGTGGAGAGGAGACACAAAGCTTCAGCATCACAGCAGGGCAGGGCTTGGATGGCACCTCTGAAGATCATCCATCATCCCCCTGCCAGGGCAGGACCAGAACTGGGCCAGGTCACTCAGCAATGCATCCAGATGGGTCTGGAAAGCCTCCAGAGAAGGAGGAGACTCTACAACCTCTCTGGGCAGCGTGGGCCAGGGCTCTGGAACCCTTCCAGAACAGAAATTCTTCCTCCTGTTGAGGTGCTCTGTCCTGAATCCATGTCACAGGAGAGAAGGTGATCTCTTGGGCTGTTGTTGTTGCATCTCTCTCTGCCACAGGAAACCTGAGGACAGCTCCCTGGTAGCCAAAGCATGGCTCCTACTAGCCTGACCTGCACCCTGCTCACCCACCCCACAGCATCTCTCCAGAAGGAAGTTTTTGGGAGTCAGCAGAAATGCCAAGAGTTCTGCTGCACTGGCAGTAACACCACTTACACACCACTGCTCTTGTTCCAGACAGAGAAAGAAACATTGAAGATAGACCCAGGAAAGTGTTTGCTGTTAAAATGTTTTCATTGCAAGTCATCTGTAGGTGCTTTTTGGATCTTTGGAAGAAAACAGTGTAATTCCTGAAGCCAGAGGTAGCTTTAAAGGTCCTGCTTCTCTGCAGTGTTCCCTGCTGTGGTCTCACTGTGTCTAGCAGCCCAGCAGAACTGGGCTCTGCCCTCCCAAATCCCAGTGGGCCTTCTTTTAGGATGTTATTAACTCCTGGTACTAACATGCTGGAGTAACTCTGGGGAGGAATCACTCTTGTTTCACAGCAGTTATTCAGCTGTTTTGTTTTCTGAACCACCAAACAAATTGGTCCTTGTTGGCTTGTTTGTGGCCTCTAGCCAGGACTCTCTACCTAATAGCAGGCTGTGTGAGGTCTGCCTGCCTCATCCTTTGTTACTGCAAACCAGGGAGCAGAGACCATCCTTGGGGTAAGGAGAGGGCAGGGTTTGGTGCTTCTGGAGACAAAGATGAGAATGCAGACAAAGGAACTGAATTTCTCCCAATCCTTTCTTTCAGGAATCTTTGAAAGCTTAGAGGCTGCTAATGAGAAAGCTCTTGTTTGCCAGGTACAACAGGGACCTGGAAAAGGTGTCTCAGGGATCACCAGCTCACTTCATAATGGGCTTGGAAAAGAGTCATGGGACTTTGGAGTGGATAGAGGAAGGAATGGGTGGCTGGAGGAAGGTGTGGGGGCAGAAGCTTTGTACACACTGTGGGTACCCCATGTGTTCACATGGCTTTGGACCACTCTGGGTACCCCAGGGCTCCTCTGCTGCTCTTTGCCAGGCTGAGCTCAACCTTCCAGGTCCCACTGCTGTCCCTGGGTATGAGACAGGGACATTGCCACTTCAGAAGCAGACATGGAAATAGCAAAGCCCTTTCCTGGTGCTGCATTTCTCAGGGTACATTCAGGTGAACCAGCATGATTTTCCCTGCAGGTTGCTTTGCTGAGTGTGCCCCTCTCTCTCAGAGGACAACTCTCAGCCTTCACCTGGTTAGCAGAATACTCAGTGAGTGAACCAGCCCCAAGGGGCCTTTTCTAGGAGCTCACAGAGGCAGAATCAGAGGGAAGGGTCTGTGCAAGGACAGAGCCACTTCAGCTGAGCCCTTTCAGCCCAAGCAGTTCAGCAGTGCCAGCATTTAGCTGAGCCAGGGCCTGGGGCCCACCCATTGTACATCCTCTGGATGGGTCATTCTTTCCCAGCCTCCACTGTTGCATAACCCATGTTCCATATGTCTAATTGGCAGTAATGAGGTTCAGCTTTTCCCCACTCCAAAAGCACTTTGGTTCTTTGTGTTTTGACAGTCTTCAGAGAGGAAGTTCAGCTCCTTTCAATGCATCTTTAGCCAGGCAATAAATCAGAATCCTTTTCCCATTTGTCCTTCTACTGAAGTGGAAATGAAGAAGTGACATAACTATGAACAGGCACTAATCCAGTATCTTAGGCAATGTTCAGTGTTCCTTTACCTCCTGCATGAGAATGAAATATGTGCCACTTTTCCCTAAGCATCTAATTCATTGCTGTGGGACTTTTTTTGGTATAAAAGATGCTGTTCAGTATGAGAAATGAATTATTCTGGCTCGTCAGTACACAGCCTTTTGGTGTGTGATGAATTCTTTCTGCTGATGCTTTGGCTGTCAGTCCTGTATCCCACCACAAACACTGTCCTTTGCTGAACTACCTTGCTGTGCCAGACAGTCTCACCTTCTCATTTCTACCTGGTTTTTGTGTTGTGGTTTTTGTTGGGTTTCTTTTTTCCCCAGGGGCTTCAGAAATGGACTGAGGGAAGGAGATGGAGTTATTCAGATGTGCCGTGTAGGGCAGGGCTACTGGTGGGCTGTGCAAGCAGCATGCTTGGAGCCTCTCCTGGAAGGTGTGTTAATGTACAGAGAGAGAAGACAGAAGGACAGAAAACTTGTGTCTCTTCTGGGATTTCTGTGTGACCTGAAAGCCTTTCCTTTCAGGAATTGGGTTAACTTCTCTGCTTTCCCTCCCAGGGAGGAGACAGAGCGGTGCTAGGAGGGGAAGGTGACTTGCAGAGCTGCCTCACCGAATTCCCTCTATTGCAGGAAGAGTTGGAGTCACCAGCACCAGGTACTCCTTCCCTACTTGACAAACCCCAGCAGCTTTTCTCCCCTCTTGTTTCTTGCAGCATTGGAGTTGATGGGTTTGGCCAAGCCCCGGGGGTCCCGGGCCGCCCAGCCACTGCCTACGGATACCGCCCGGATGAACCCTTCTACTACAGCTATGGGGCACGGTGAGACAGCCCCACTGCAGGGCCCAGCCCCTGCCTGGCTGCCAGGAGAGCTCTCCCTGGGTGTCCTGCATGAGTGTTCCCTGACAGGTCCATTGCTCTGTATCCTTTGGTGTCTGTAGCTCCAGCCAGGCCCGGCTGTTCTGGGTCCGGTGTTTTAGTGACAGTGTTTGCTCTTGGGTTGCTCTCTGTTGTTGTTTCTGTACAGTATTTGCTCTGTGACTTGAAAGGAAGAATTGGAAAGCTCCCAGACTGGAAAGGGTCACATTATGTATATTAAGCTACTAATTTAATTTCTATTAAATATAAAAAAAAACAAAACCCAAAACCCTGCGTGGTCAGCGGTGGTGAATGTGCTTTTAGGTTCTGTTTGTTTTACAAGGCATTTAAGGAGAATGCTTCGTGTGAAGTGTGCTCAGCATGGACTGTTTCACTCTCACACTTCTGTAATGGGAACTCTTGTTAAGCCCCAGCACCTCCTGGTGCTGCCTTGACCCGGGGGTACCAAAGTCCAGCCCTGGGTGTGAAGATTTAATAATGGAAAGACAGCACAGATTCCCTCCCATGGAGCTTCAGACCTCTACCAGCTACTTTAAAGGTTTGAAAACACTTAAAATTAGAAACCATGCTGCAGCAGAGTCCCTTTACCATGGTGTTTCAGCAGAGTTCTGTGGGCTGAGAGAAGGCAGCAGCAGCATGGGGAAAAGGAAAAGAAACCAACACTGTAAGTTTATTCCCAATCCAGATTCCCTTCCACCAACTTCTGCTACCAAGAGAGGAGCCAGGAACAGCTCCTCCTGTGTGGGAAGCTGATGGCAGTGATCAGGAAGCTGACATGCTAGCAGTCTGATACTTGAAAAAGCTTTTAAAAATCAAGATAGTTGCTTTATCTTTTACCAATGTGGAGGTACTTGTAGGTGCAATGTTACCCACTGTGTTTCCTACTGCACGACTGGGAAGGAGTCTGAAGTTATCCATGGTATCTCATACATATTTTCAGCCTCCTCCCTGTGTGCTGGCTTTGTTTTCATGCCTTCCTCTACTGGAGGTATTAAAAAAAAATCAGCACTGCCAAGATGAATGTTTTAAAATATAATTTTCTATACATTTTTTTTTTTAAGATCTTACTAGAAAAGTTGCAGAAAACGTGAATTAAACTGCAGGGCTTCCAGTCTTGTGCCTTTCTAGATCTTTTCCATTGGCCTGAGCCTCTGCTGTGTCTGCCCAGCAGTTGTGCCACATTTAGCCAAAAGCTTTCAGATATTTTTCCAGTTAAAGCTGTGAGAGCAATTACCCAAAGTGCAGATTCAGACCCAGGCTTTTCTTTTGAGACTGGCACTGGCTCATCAGGCTTTTCCAGAAAATTAGTGTGAAGTTATTTAAAGCAGTTGCCTTTCTCATGGAACGTGGTTTTTAGGGAAAAAAGAAAAAGAAAAAAAAAAAAAAAAAAAAAAGGATGAAGTGGGTCCTTAGAGTATAAGCAAACTATCAATGAAACTGAAAGAGCCTTTTAATTGGAAGCTTCAGGTTAAGAGGGAGCTGCAGTCCAGCTTCATTCAGCAGATGGGTGGGTGCCTGTAATTGTGACCATACTGAGAATAAATGGGAGTGGAAAAAATCTCTGGCTGCATTTTTAGTATTCAATGTTAGGAGTTTATGGGAAAAGAATAAAAGATCAAGTATTTGTAGCCCGGCCTGGCAGCAGCTAAGAGGAGAACATCATTTATCTGCAAGCAGAGCTTGGTAAAAATTACTCAGCACTTAGTAGCCTGAGGACAGAGCCTGCTAGCCAAGATGAAAACCAGCTGTGCCACTATGCTCTCAAAGGCAGGAGAGAGGCTGATTTCCCCTCTAATTACAGTTCCTGAGCCAGAAAAGGGGAAAAAAAAGGAAAAAAGATATGAGCACATACACTTTTCAATCTATATCATATTTCCTGTGGGTGTCAGGGGGAGGGTGGAGAGCCTGACCTGCAGGGGTAACTCTTTAATTTTCTGTATGTGTGGATTCAGTCCTTGGGTATGAGGCAGGGAGGGAGCTGCTTGCTTCTAGCAACTTACCCACTTTTTGTCCTTCCCTCCCTCCCCTTGTTTCTCTCCCTGCCTTTGTACACAGCTCCTGTTTCTCTCCCTCCAGCAGCAATCCCCAGTGTGTGCTTTTTCCTCCTCTGCTGTTAATGAGTTTGGGCTTGCAGGTGTGTTGGCTCTAATTAGGCTGTAAAGTTAATAGCACAATGAGAGAAGCAGAGGCTGAGAAGCTGATGTCTCTGTTGGCTGTTGCTCAGCAGATGGATGACATGGTTTCTGAGAGCTTTCTGCTTCATGATCTTGTTTTAAATTGTTCTTTGTACCACTCTGGTACTTAGGGGGTTATGGGGTAACAGAGCAGGGGGAAAAGCAGAAGTAACCAAACATCCTTGGCCTGGGGAGCTGAGGAATAAGCTTTAGGAATAAAGTCTTTGAAGTACCAGGGGTTTGCATGGAGCTGTCTAACAGCTTAAGATGTGCATTGTGTTCTGAAGTGAGGCTGCCATGAGTCTGTTTAATTTGATCCACTCTGGATTAAACGCAACAGGAACATGATTCCTCTTCTTCTGGAACAAGCTGGGTTTGGGTGCAGGAGATTCCAAGCCCCTCTGGCAGGTTCTCTGCTGGAATTCCTGGGAGAAGAGCTCCATCCTTCATTCCTTCCATGACCAACCTCAAGACAAATCAAAAGCTGTGAAAATGACTTTGCTTCTACAAATCATGTCCAGCCCTTTTGCTGTGACCTGTCCTGAGGGTGCCCAGCTCAGTACCTGTGCAATGTCCCAGAGGAAAGGCAGGAGAGCTGCTCCACGGGGCAGCCCAGCAGAGAAACTGCTGGAGATGATGCAGAGCAGGCAAGGTTTGCTTTTTGGGGGTTTTTTTTCCTTATCCTGAGAGCTACAGGAATTATACCACAGGCTGAGGCTGGAGCCAAGTGCTGCGTGTAGAAGTCAATCGTTGCTTATTAAGAATTTTATTTATTAAGAATTTTATTTATTAAGAATTTCCTGTCAGTCCCTGAAGCTGTTCAGGGGTTTTGTCTTCTGCCTCTCTCCTGTGAGGCACACACAGGACACACAAATCCATGCTGTGGGAGTGGCAAGGAATGGCCACAGCTCCCCCTCTTTTACACTTTTAAGGTCAGAGTCTTTAGGAATGACTGTTTGCCCCAAAGACTTTGGATCTTTCACCCCTTTGGAGGAGGGAGGTGGCACATCTGAACTTGGGTTTCATTTCAGTTCCTGGATGTCACCCCACACCATGTGAAATACCCCACACACTGTGACCCCCGCTGCTTTCCTGCTCCTACCATCTTTCTGCTTTATTTAAAAAAAAAAAAACCTATATCCAGCTGCCACCATCAGGAAAATCCTCCTGGGACAGTGCCCTCCTGTCACCCTGACGGGACAGGGTGACACCTCCCGCTGTACAGTCAGAAGAAACACCCTGCTTACCCTCGGCCTCCCCGCACCGGGTGTGGAGTTGCGGGGATCCTCCTGCTCTCCCGGTACCCGCAGCTCCTCCCAGAGGCTGCAGATCCCCCGTGTCCTGGGAGGGTTTTGCTGCCAAGGGTGTGCGGGAGGGGAAAGTGCGTTGCAAAAACAATAACGACAAAGAATGGCTCCGAAGTTCACAGCGGAAAGTTTAATGGGAGGTAAAAGTGGAGTTCCTGAGGAAAGGCGAGGAGGGAGCAGAGCCGGGACCACCATTGCTGCCATTAAATCTGTGTCTAGACAGCGCCAGGGGCCGGGCTGGGCTGCGGGGCCCCGCTCACCCCGCGCACGGGGTTCGGAACGATGGAGGAAACCGCATCCTAACGCCGGAATAACACCGGGGAGAGGAAAACCGCGTGTGAACACCCCCGGACCTCCCACTGCCCGCACCCCCTCCTCGCAGCCGTGGTTCTGGTGCCCAAAATCCTCGCACGAAAGCTCTCCCGGGGGATGCTCCCCCCGCAGCCTCGGGAGCGGTTCTAATGGGGGTCGGTGCGGGAGTCCCGGACACCGGGGCCATGGGGCACCTCTGCCCGCTTCACCGCTCCCCCAGCTCCCTTCAGCCGGGTCGGGAGCCGCTGCTGGATGCCCTGGGGCACAGGCGGGGAGCAGAGAAGGCGCAGTGGGGAAAGGGATCGGTCCCGAACGCAGCCAGGAGGGACGCAGCTCCCCGCACCCCTGAACCCCAGGCAGCGAAGCGCGGTCCCGCAGCGCACAGGAGGGTGGGGGGGAAGGGGCTCTCAGAGGCCAAGAAGCCTCGATGGAGGAGGTGACAGAGCGGGGTGGATGCGGGCGGTGACACGGGTGCGGGAGGTGACACAGGGGCGCGGGCAGCTCCTCCGCACACAACATGGCGGCCGCCGCTCCTCCGCCCGCACCTCCCAGCCGCTAGGCGGCGCGCTCGGCGAGGTGGCGGCGCTCTGGCCGCTCTGGCTGCCGGAAGTGGCAGCGGCGGCCGCGCTGGGAGGGAGGGAGGGAGGGAAGGAGCCCAGGAGGGGCCCAGGTCCCTCCCCACCCCCGGCCCGGGCCGGCGGGGAGCAGGTACGGGAGGCAGGTGCGGATGGGGCGGTGGGGCCCGCGGCTGCTGGCGGAGGAGGGCGGGAGGTGTCGGGGGTTAATGGCGGAGGCCGCTAATGGGGCGCTGGGGCCGTTGCTCCGCTCCCACACCCGGCCCAGACCCAGGGGGGTTCCGGGGCTCCGGCAGCCTCAGCTCCCCCGGGCACTCGGGCCGTGTCCTGCCTGTCCCGGCCCTGCCCTCCTACCTGGGCCGGGGCGGCTGGAGCCGGAGCCTTGAGCCTCGCTCGGGGCGGGTGAGCGGACCGGCTGGGGAACCGGTGACGCTGCTGCTGCTCCTTCCCTTCCTTTCCTTCCCTTCCTTTCCTTCCCTTCCTTTCCTTCCCTTTCCTTCCCTTTCCTTCCCTTTCCTTCCCTTTCCTTCCCTTTCCTTCCCTTTCCTTCCCTTTCCTTCCCTTTCCTTCCCTTTCCTTCCCTTTCCTTCCCTTTCCTTCTCTTTCCTTCCCTCCCTGCGGGGGTTTGCAGCTCCCAGGTAGGGTCCGGCGTGGGGGCAAAGTCTGGCTTTTTGGAGGAAAAAAGCCACTTCTGGTGACGGTGTCTGACGGGAGGGAGAGCGCTGTAGGCAGCAGCGTGACCCCCGTGTTTCTCCAGGGAAATCCCCGCGTTCTCCGGGTCTGCTCCATCCCTGGGCCCGCTGCTTCGGGAGGGCTGAGGAACCCCCCGGTTCCTCCCTCTGCCTTTGGGAAGCTCCTGGGCAGCGGGGAGCACAAGGGATCCTTAGCACAGGCTGTGCCTGAGTTTGTTTTACCACGGGAAGAATCGTTCCGTGGGTTTCAGTCACAGCTGGGAAGGCACCTTTGGGGTTTCAGCAGCCAGAGTGTTTTGCAGGGGGGGTGAAAAAGAAACCAAGCTCTGGTTTTGCAGAGCTGAGGTGTCCCTGAGACCTTGTGGCTCCTGGTTCTGCTCCTTGCTGGGGCTGCTTGCTTGGCAGGAGCTGCTGAGCTCCTCCTGGGCCCTGGTTCCCCGGGCAGGGGCTGCTTGCTTGGTGCTGGTTGTCACCCAGAGGCACTGGAGTGGGTGACAGCCCTCTGAAAGTCTCTGAAGCTTCAACATTTCCCACCCGTGGGCCTCCCCGGGGCCAAATTTGTGACCTGTGAATACCCCCAGGTGTGTCTGGAGGAACAGGAGGCACTTCCAGGTGTCCTGTGTAAAACCTGAGTGAGGAATAATGAGAGTGGAGGTGGCACAGCTGGGGAGAGCAGCTGAGTGCAGGCAGCTGTGCCCAGGAGGAGCAGCCAGAGCCATCATCACACCCAGGTGGAGAGGGTTCCCTGGGGGGTGGGCAGGAGCAGAGCACCCAGACACCAGCTCTGGGCAGGGGGAGTCCTTCTGAGCCTCTCTGCTGCCACAAGAAAGTCCTTTATAGAAAGCTCCTCTGTGTTGTTGGCTGGAAACGACCAGCATGAAATGATTCACCAGCTGCACAAAAATATTCAGGGGTGAGCAGTTATTTTTGCCCCCCCTCACTTTTCCTGGAAACTGGAGGGTTTTCTCTCTCCTCCTCTCATCACTGCAGGTGGTTTGGTGGTTCCTGTGTACAGGTTCAGGCTGTGGTCACAAGGCTGGTGACAGAGCACCTGCTCAGTCAGTGCTTTCTGAAAGAGCCTCTGCCACCAGCACGTTTGTTTTACCAGATCTGTGTGTGCCAGGGAGCTGCACAAACCCTGGGTCAGCCTCTTCCTGAGAGAGCCTGGGGGAGGAAGGAAGGGATGGCAGGAGTGTTTGTCAGATGGAGGGAAGGGAGCTTGCTGCTGGAAGAGGTGACCTGACTGCAGCTCAGGTTGCTCTGTGTCTGGAGAGCTGGGGACTGGCTGCTTCTGAGACAGCTCTGTGTGTCCTGAGGTGGTGGCAGTCATAATTCTGAGTGCTGAGTGGGCTTAGCCTGAATTAAAGCCCCAGAGCAGGAGTCTGCAGGGTGGGCAGGTCCTGGTGGGTCCTGGCTTTGGTGCATTCTCAGTTTGGGAGCCTCTGGGCTCGTTGTGGATGCCCCACAGTCTGTTTCTTGGTGTGGCAGGGCTGGTGGTGATGCTGGCACAAGTGCCAGAGTAGTGTTGGCTCCACAGGTAGCTGCTTGTTTGATTTCCTTCCCAAAATAAAACCTGGGGATTTTATTCTTGACTTTAAACTGAAGGAGAGGATGCAGGCAGGGGGAGGTTCTTTCATGGCTGTTTCATGCTTTGCAGAAAATGCTCTGAAAGAAGAACTGGACAGCAGCTCCCAAACTGAATCTGTCTGCAGAAGTCTGCCTTCCTCCAGAGGCCTCTTTGTGCTCTCCCAAAGCTCTGCAGCAGCCAAACTCTGCCAGTGATGGGCTCCGAGAACAGCGTGCTGAAGAGCTACAGCCTGCAGGAGCCTCCCTGTACCCTGCCCAGCGGGCACACCCTGTACCCTGCACTGCTACAAGATGGCAAAAGGGCCTCTGTCTTCGTGTACAAGAGAGAGAACCAAGAGAACGTCAATAAAGCTGCCAAGGTACCCTGCCCAGCTGCCTTTTCTTTTTAACTGGAGGGATGGGAACCAGTTCATGAGGGTCAAGCTCATGGGGAACAAGGGCAGGAGGAAGTTTTGGAGTTGTCCCTGGCTGCAAACAGCTGCCAAGGCAGAGGGAGAGGGGCTTGGCAGCTGTGAGGCTGCTCATGTGCTGCAGGGTGGGAAGTGATGCCTGAGCTGGATGGATTTGCAGAGGGCTGGGCTGGTCCTGCAGATGTCAACCAGGGAATCCCCCTTTTGGGTGGATCCTGCCCAGGAAACCACTGAGCCAGCAGTGGCTAAGAAAGCCAGTGGCATCCTGGCTTGTAAGAGAAATAGTGTGGCCAGCAGAAGTAGGGAGGTGATTGTCCCCCTGTGCTCAGGGAATGGCTTCCAGCTGCAGCAGGGGAGGTTCAGGCTGGACATTAGGGAAAAAATGTCACAGAAAGAGTGGTCAGACACCATGGGCTGTCCAGGAGGTGGTGGAGTCACCATCCCTGGGTGTGTTTGAGGGTCATTTAGATGTGGTGATGGGGGATGTGGTTTAGGGGAGAACTTTGCAGAGCAGGGCTGATGGTTGGACTCAGTGATCCCCAGGGGTTTTTCCAACCTGAAAGTTTCTATGAAACCCAAAGTTCTGTGTCAGGCTTTGGATGTCTTACAAAGGGTTCTGCACTGAGTGAGTGAGTGTGTTGAGTGCTTGGTGAGGACAAGGGTGTGCTGCCTGAATTCCAGCAGAAAATGTGGTGGCTGTGCAGCCAGAAGAGATGCTCTGGGTGAGATCTGACAGCTCTCTGTGTTTCTGGAAGCACCTGAAAACCTTGCGCCACCCTTGCCTCCTGCGCTTCCTCTCCTGCACCGTGGAAGCCAACGGGATCCACCTGGTGACAGAACGTGTGAAGCCTTTGGGGATGGTCCTGGGGACACTTTCTTCTGCAGAGATCTGTGCAGGGATCTACGACGTCTTGCTGGCACTCATCTTCCTCCACGACAGGGTAGGTGCCACCAGCAGCAGCCACCTGGCTTTGGTGGGAACCAGGTGAAACAGGACAGGAGGGTGTTGTAGCTGGGCTGACCTGGGTGACTGTTTCACCCCTGTTTTTCCACAAAAAGACAGAGCTACACCCCACAGTTCTCTGAGGCTGAGACTGGAGGGATCATTGGGTGCTTTGTTAGGAGGAAGGGTCGCTGGGAATGCTTTTGGAAGGAAGGGAGCAGCTCTCAGCTGGTGAAGTGCCACCTGCTTGCAGTGCTTCTTGCTGGAGGGAGATGGGATTGCTTGGCCTTGGCATTTCTTGGCAGCTGCTGCCATGTGCCAGGGGTGTGACTGCTCCTGTTTCAGCCAGGGCTGCAGTTAAATCCCAGCACAGACTGCTGTGTCCATAGCTGGAAGTTGTCTCTGGATTCACAGCTGTTTTGCTAGGGCTGGGACAATTACAGCTTTGCTCTAAAACTCCAACCCTGCTGCCTGGTACCTGCACAATCCTGCAGGACCTTGTGAACCATGTGGGGTTTTTTAGCAGCTTTTCCTCGGATCCTCACAGCACCTTATTAACACTGGCAATGATTTGACATTTCATCTCTCCCCAAGCTTTACTCTTTTTCTGTGTTTCAGGGAAACTTAACCCATAACAACGTCTGCTTGTCATCTGTGTTTGTCAGTGAGGATGGGCACTGGAAGCTGGGAGGGATGGAAACTGTCTGTAACTTCAGTGAAGCCACCCCAGAGGTAAGAGCCAGGCAAAGCAACACCCTCTGATGCCTGGGACAGGGCTCTGAAACCAACCCCTCTCCAAGGGAAGGGCCAAGTCCTTCTCTTCAGTGTGTTGCCTCACTTCCAGCTCTGAGTCTTTCCTCAAGGACACTGTAACTCTAATTTGTGACATCTCCACAAACTGATTCCCTGTTAGCCAAAAAGCAACAACTTTCCTGAGACTGCTGGCTGGAGGGTAGGTTAGGGCTGGGGAGAGGGAGAAATCTTTGTTGTCTGGGCTGATTTAAAACCAAGCAAAAGGTGCTTTAGTCTGAAGCAGGACAGTCCAGGCTGAAAGTAATCAAGAAGAAAAATAATTTAAATGACTCCAGCTTTTGCTGCTGGCATCTTTGTTGCTTGTTGCTGGTCTTGGCAGAAACATCCCTGGTTTGATTGCTGCAACCCAGCAGTGCCTGATGAATGCAGGTTGCTCCTTCTCCCAGA
Source organism: Calypte anna (assembly GCF_003957555.1). Classification (NCBI taxonomy): domain Eukaryota; kingdom Metazoa; phylum Chordata; class Aves; order Apodiformes; family Trochilidae; genus Calypte; species Calypte anna. The sequence continues at coordinate 1,256,060 of NC_044254.1, read as the reverse complement.
GGATCCCCAAATCCTTCACAAACTGTGTTGGAGCTTCCCCAGCAGGGATCACCTTTCAGGAGGGATCAGGCAGATGAGGAATGGGTGTGTGTGGTGGTGCACAGCAATGCAAAGAGCATGGCAGTAAAAAACCTGACTGGTGAAGCTCCCCCATGCAGATGGACTTGGGACTGAAGGGATGAGTTGGCTGTGATGCCCTGAAGTTGCTTTCTGTCCTCTTGGTGCTTCACAATGGGGACAGGGACAGGGCCAGGGCAGCCTCCTGCTGCTTGGCACAGATGAGTGATGGAGGCAGCTCATGTCCTCTTTCTTTTCCTTCCAGTTCCTCGGTCATGTCAAGCTGGTACGAGACCAGTCGTGCATCCCCTGTGAGGAGATGGTGAGTAACATCAATGCTGGAGGAATTCCTGATGGCAAGAAATAAGAGCAAGGGTTTTAATTTGTGTGTTTTGTTTCCTTACACTTGAGTGGGAGGAAGTGACAGTACTTGAGGTTCACTCTCTTCTTTTTCTCCTCACTTCCCTAACATCTCTAATTCCTCCTGCTCATCCCTGGCACAGGGAAGGGAAGTTCTGAGTGAGGAGTGGTGGGACAGCAGGTTCTCATCATATTTTTCAAACGCTTTGTGTGGCAGCCACAGTGCTTCTGAATAACCAGAGCTTTGCAAAAACTAGAGAGCAGCTGCTGAGGTTGCCCAGATCACTGTGGTCACACTGCTGTGCAGCTCTCACAAACAAGAGCATTTTTTCCCCACTCTGTTAAGCATCCTGTGAGTTGCTGTCTTAGAGGAGCACTAATTAACACCTGTTTCCCTAGAAATGATGCAAGTTGTTGACTTGCAACTGCTGTGTGCATTCATGGGGGAATTGTTCATGGTGAGGCAGCTGCTCCTGTGGGTTAGAAGTTCCTCAGTGGAGGTTTTTTTTAGCCCAATATTCTTCTTGTGGAGTACTTGATGCTATAAAAAGAATTGGAGAGAGCATACTGGAGCAGAGGTGGGAATGAAGATTCCTGGGAACTACAAACTGTTTCACCAACTCCTGATTTTGCTGATTTTTTTTGGGGGGGGGATTTGTGCTTTTTTTTAGTCTGCAGATTTCCAAATTCTGCCCAGCAGCTGTGGGCATGCCAGGGATGCCTACGCGTTTGGGACAATGGTTGAAAACCTCCTGACAGTCCTGAACGAGCAGGGTGAGTCATGACATTGTTTGTTTTGCTGCTGACTGGACTTTGTAGCTTTTTTCCTTGCACACTTGCTGCTTGTTGCAGCTGACAGATGTGCTACAGTTTCAGTGGCCATCCTTGTTCATGGTCTTCACCAAGAAGCCCAGGGAGAGAAATGAAAATGCTGTTATCCCTTCTTTTAGGGGCATACACAAGCAATTTGGCTATTAAATAGAGCTTCTTAAAATCACGTTTTGGGTGGGTGGAGGACTCCTGAGCATGGCTTGTTCATTGTTGAGAGAGAAATCTAACTACAGGTGCTCTGGCTTTCAGTTTCAGCAGATATTCTCTCCAGCTTTCAGCAAACCTTGCGCTGCACAGTGCTGAACCCAGACCCAAAGTGTCGCCCTCCTCTCTCCAGCTTGTTGTGCCACGAGTTCTTCAGGTAAGGAGGGGAATCCCCTGCCCCTCCTGCTGTGTCCTGGCACTGACTGTTCCATGTGAGAAGGGGTGTCACTTAGTGCAGGCTTAATCCCTGTCTCTCCCAGGGATCTGCCAGACAGTTGTTAAAATGAAGTGAAGGCTTTGTCAGGCTTCCAGAGGAGGTGCTGCCTTAGCAGTGGGATGGAAGTGGGTCCCTTGTCACATGCAGTCACTTGGATCCCTCCCCCAGGGTCATGGGAAATGCTCTTTGAAATCAAATCTTCATTCAGGGATACTGCTGGAGCAAAGCAGCTCCCAAGGTGATCCACGCAGAGCTGGGTCTCCTGTCACCCTGGGCTGTGGTGTCACCACTTCTGCTCGTTGTCCCAGGAAGGTCATCAGAGGTGGCTGCTGCCACGTTGTCCAGGTCTCCCTGTGGAACCCTGAGTTCAAATACAGCTGTTGGGTCACTAACTCACACCCAGCACACCAACAGCTTTCTTGGTCTGCCTGTGTTTGGCTCGTGCCCTCTCTGCTAAATGAAGGATGGGGATCTGCAGCCTCTTAGTTGTGGGTGGCTTAAGCACTAACAAGGATCACATTTGACAGGCTTTTTTTTTTGTGCTTAGGAATGATTTTCTGGAGGTTGTGAACTTTCTGAAGACCTTAACACTAAAGTCTGAGGAGGAAAAAACTGAATTTTTCAAGTAAGTGAAGGAACTGTGATCTGGGAGCTTATTTCAGAAACACTTCTGCCAGGTGTTGCTGCCAATCCCTCCCTTCTTTGGGGGGCAGAACAGCCTCTTCTCAAGCAATAGGGAAGTTGCCTTGTCCTGCTAGCTGGTGTAAACACAGAGTGAGAGGCTGCACTGGGTCTTTGTCTCTAGGACATGAGTCAGACCCCCAAAAAGGGGAAAGTGGTGTTAAAGGAAACAGGGAAAAATGCATGGAAGGCTCTCTTGATACTGACTGTTCTCTCCTGGAATGCAGATTCCTGCTGGACAGGGTGGCTGGCTTGTCAGAGGAGCTGATAGCATCAAGGCTGGTGCCTCTCCTGCTCAATCAGCTCGTGTTTGCAGAACCTGTAGCTGTCAAGAGTTTTCTTCCTCACCTGCTGGGTCCAAAGAAAGGTGACCTTTAAATACTTCCTTCACAGTCATTACTGACAAGTTGGGAATGAATTCAGAGCAGTCATTCAGTTGAATCAAGGGAACAGTGGTGTTTATTTAACAAGAACAAATACTGTAACATGCAGAACTGGAAAGGACAGTTATGTGTGCTTCCCATTTTGCAGTATTTCCCACTGCTCTGCTGATGCAGTGAGGAATTGCCTGGGCTCTTTTCCATATTTCCATGTCACTCCAGGCTTTCCTGCTGCATATCCCTCTTCTTACCTGTTCCCCACCCTGCCTGCCCTGCATCCTTTCACCTCTGTAAGGGAATTCAGTCTCTCCTTCCCTCTGTAAGGGGTGTTCAGCAGATCTTGCTGGATCCCAGCTAGCTTTATCCCTGCTCTTTGCCTTCCCTCTCACAGTTTTCCCTAAAAAAGCTACTTGGTGTCTCAGCCAAGCACTGTCTATCTTGTGACTGCCCTTCCACACTCAGAGCCACTGCCATGGCCTCTGGCACTGCTGCCTCTCCTCCCTCCCACCTCTGACATCCCAAGCAAGCTGTGTTGGCAGCTGACAAAAAAATCATCCCTGGCACTGTAGCTCTCAGCTGTGATGTAGTGAGCAGCTTGCAGGAGAGCTGTCTCATCACTGAAGCAGCTTTTTCCCATCTTACCTTCTCTTCCCTAGAGCAAACTGGAGAAAACCAGCCCAGCTGCCTCCTCTCCCCAGCCTTGTTCCAGACACATGTCATTCCTGTGCTGCTGAAGCTGTTTGAGGTCCATGAGGAGCACGTTCGGATGGTGCTGCTGTCTCACATCCACGCCTACGCAGAGCTCTTCACTCGGGAGGAGCTGAAAAACATCATATTGCCACAGGTTAAGGGCAGCAAAACACCCCAGGGGGACATCCTACAGCAAGGGGTTCCTGCTGCTGGGGTTGGCTCTTAGCTTACAGTTTGGATTAGTGCTCAGAGAGTTTGCCACCTCCTTTCTCTGCAAGCCCTTGCCCTTATACCTTGCTTGATTTATTGAACCCGGTGCCCTCTGTCACCCACGCTGCTTGAATTTGCTGCAAATACAACGGGGAAAGAAGTTAAAAATGCAGAATTTTCTGTTCTTAGCAGTGCTACTGTTTGTTCACAGGTATTGCTGGGCCTTCGAGATACCAGTGACTCCATTGTTGCCATCACACTGCACAGCTTGGCAGTCCTCGTCTCCCTGCTTGGACCTGAAGTGGTTGTAGGTGGAGAAAGAACAAAGATTTTCAAAAGCTCTGCTCCAAGTTTCATGAAAACTGCTGATCTCTCCCCAGAAGGTAAAGAATGTGGTCAGAATGATCTTGGGATTCTTGCCCGTTCTGTCCAAGCAACACAGGCAGAACTTCTTGGGTGATTAATCTGTTGGTGTTGACAGATTGAGGAAAAACTAATTTGTAGCTAGACTTCAATTCTTAATTAGCCACTGTCTGCTGATGCATAATTGGCATCAGAAGGATACTTGCATAAAAGTATTTTAAATGTAGGATTCGATATCAGGAAGATATTTAGGTTAAATATTCAGTAGATTTAGATTAGATATTAGGAAAACAACACCTTCCCCATGAGGGTGGTGAGACCCTGGCACAGGTTGTCCAGAGAGGTGGTGGAAGCCCCATCCATCCCTGGAAGTTTTTAAGGCCAGGCTGGATGGGGCTCTGAGCAACCTGAGCTGGTGGGAGGTGTCCCTGCCCATGGCAGGGGGGTTGGAACTGGATGATCTTCCTTAAAGGGACCTTAAAATTCTGAAAATTCTATGATTCTGATTCTGAATACATGAAAAAAAAAAATCTCTTCATTTAAGGATCTCTTTAAGTAAAGATGAAGTGTGTGTGTATGGTTATCGGTGATGGAAGAACCATACTGCCCTTCCTAAGAACTTCAGGACTTACCCAGATAGTTGTTTTAATATTCCTTCTGTCCTTCATGCTTTTAAAAACTGTAAATCTCATCCTCTTCCTCCAATTTCTATCCATAGATTGGAAAAGGAATACGAACTTTCCTATTTTCTCAGCTCTCAGAAGGCTTTTCAGCTAATCCAAATGAAGACAGTAGTCACTGCACCTGCTTAGATAACTTGGAACCAAGTGTACTAAGGGAAAGCTTTTCTGGATATTCAGACTCAGAATGCTTATAACTGGAGGGAAGAATCAGCATTTGTTCTGCTTTAGACATCTAGATACCAAATGAAATGCACAAGAGAGATCAATTTAAGCATAAATGTTTTCTTCCCAATCCCATGTACTGACAGCTCCCACCTTTTATTAAAATCTGTGGATGGCTTATTGCATTATTTTTCTTTACATTGTTTGAGTAGACTGAAGTGAATAAACCCCTCTGGCTTGCATGCTAAAACCAGGTTTATTTTTCAGGACATATTTAAAATCAGACCTGGTTTAACTATTGACAAACAATGAAAAACCCCACCCTTGTCCTCAGCAGGGATGAGCTGAACACAGGACCTAAAAAGCTCTTTACCTAAGCCCCTAAAAGGATTTCCCTTTTATCCAGGACACTTAGGGGAGGAGGTGGGTTCATTGCAGCTCTTTCCAGTGGCACAGGTTGGGTGTCCCTGGCTGTGCTGGTAACCCCTGTCTGAGGCAGGGCAGCAGGGAACAGAGGTGAGCCCTGTGGAAGCAGATGCTGCACTGACCCCAAACACACTCATCTGGGGTTAAAGCAACAGGGCCTCACACCCCAGAGGCTGGGGCTGCTGAATGACTGACACAACTCCCAGAAATTAATTGGAAGTGTGTCTGCCAAGCCATCACCACAGCCCAGGGAAACAAACCTGCTTTGTGCAGCTTCAGAGAGGGGTAATTGCCTGCACCTCACTTCCCCTCTCCTCTGGTGTGGTAGGAGGGAGTGCCCTGGTCACTGCCTTCAGGGCAGAGCCTCCTGCTCCTGTCAGAGCTTTGCTTATGTCCAGGCATAAAAAAGGGTTTGTGTGGAGATGTGAGTTTGCTTATGCTCTGAATTGTGGTGTCAGCACTGTGCTTCTGTATGAGGCAGGCAGTGAGGAACTGGTGATTCTGTGCAGTACAGACCCTGTACTGCATTTTGTTAAAGCACCTGTTCTGATCATCATCAGTTTGTTAGCTGTGTATCTCTTGAAAGAACCTATCAGCAGAAAGTGACCGTGTCTAGGTGCCTGAACTTGGTACAGCTGCAGAGAGCAGGAGCATGGCAGTGTTGTGTGGCTCTGAGGTACAGCTGTAGGGTTGCTGTGCTGTAAAGAAGAACATGACAATGCTGCAGGCAGTTTCAACCAAGATTGACACCACACTTTGTGGATTTTGTGTCTTTTATCCCTGCAGACTCACCCAGTCATGTAAGCAATCAGAGAAATCAAAGCTCCAGGCCCCTGAAGAACAACTCCAGTGTGTTCCCCATCTCTGGAAAGATACCTGTCAGGAAGCTTTCTGTGCCACAAGACAATCCTCTGGCTTTAGAGACAGGTAAGACTTTGCCCTCGCTCTTCCTGTTCAGAGTGGGAGTGGGACCCTTTACTTCCTAGGGAATAGTTATTTGGGGATCTGATACAGACTTCTGGCCAGCCCCAAACTTCTGCTTCCTTAGGACAGGTTCTCTGCTGGGCTTTTTCACAGCTTGGCAGATGGATTGTGTTCATAGGTCAGCCCATTTTCTGACCCCAGAAGCTGACTCTTTACTTTGTGGCTTTTTTCCAGTCCACTAATGCTTATCAGCAGTCAGGGCTCCTCCTTTGCAAGCAGGAAGGTGGTTTAGGACTGAAGCATCCTTCCAGTCAGCAGTAATCCTTATTTCCATGCCAGGTGCTCCCTGTGATGTCAAGAAGTTTTACGGACAACTCTTTATCCTTGCTTTGTCTTCCACAGGTCAGCAAGACACTGAGTCCCCCCTGAAGAGAATTCCTGGAAGCATTAACACACTGGGGAGCAGCAGGAGCTCTTTGACTACCTCTGAAAAGACAGCAGAGGAGTGGCCAGACTGGAGTGAGCCAGAGGAGACAGACACTGAGAAAACTGTGAACATTCAAATTCAGCCCCAAGAGCTGCGGGGCAGCATGGGACCTTATTTTCCTGAAGGTGATGTAGATGAGAAGCCTTGGGATGACTTTGAGCCCAGCAGCCCCAGTCCTGAGCTGTCCTCAGGAAACTGCCTCACTGTGACACAAGCTGATGCAGCTGGAATGCCAAGGCCTCTGCCAGGTACCCACCAACTGAGCAAAGATTTCAGAAGCCTCAGAATGAGTCCCCCCACAAAGTCTTGCCCCAGGAGCAGCTGGAGCAGTGGCAAATGGGACCAGCAGGAACAGCTGGGAGAAACTGTGCTGCCAAAACCAACCTTTCAGGAAAGGTTAAAGCCTTCATCAGAGTCTGGCCTAGGAGAAGAATTCACAATCAAAGTGAAGAGGAAACCTGTGCAAGACCCTGAGCTGGACTGGTTTGCTGACATGATCCCAGACATCAAACCTTCTTCAGCTATCTTTCTGTTACCTGAAGCAAGGACTGAAGCAGAAGTTCCCAGTCACTCTGGTCCAGTACCCAGCAGAGAAGGTGCCTCCCAGAATGTGCTGTTTTCATCCAAATTTGCAGCAGCTGATGTTATTGAGGTAAGGGGCTACAGCACTGGGTGTGATTGATCACTTGAGAGGGTCCTGAACCCTGTGTGCAGCACAAGAAGCTGTGGTAGCACCAGCTGGTGGATAACCAGCACCATAGCACTCTCCAGGAGAGTCTTTAGCCAGGCATACAAGATGCTGAGTTCTGGTGGATCTTGCCAAGCACCAGGTAACTCAGTGGGCTCTCACTGCAGTGGAAAGAAACAGTGAGGTGGAGGGCTTGTGCAATACTAAAGGCACTGACTAAGGAGTTTTAATCTGTGCTGCTGTATCCTGGCTGCAGGGACCCTGCTCTGTGTTAGGGAGAGTTTGTCAGGTAAAACAAGGCTGGATCATCTCTGAACAGGCACAGAGGATCCAAGCACAAGGGGGCTTTCAAGCACAGGGGTTGCTCAGGTTGCTCCAGGCTCTTCTAGGAAAAACTAATAGCATTGTAAAGAAAGGGCCAGGAAGGCAGAACCTCTGGATTATGGAGTAAAGCTTTTTGAGTATCTTATTTTCATGAAGGAGCAGTCAAGACATTTCTCCATTTCAGACTCATTCCAAGTCAGTCCCTCTAGCTCCATCACAGCCTCCTGAGGCTGCTTCTGTTTCCTAGGAGGGGAGGCAGCACTCCCACCACTGCCACCTGAGCACAGCACTTTGGGGAAGAGGTGTTGATTGCAAGTTGTTTTCCTCATTCAGCCTCAAGAGAGCTGCTCCAGGGGCAGCATGGGGAGAAGAGCCTGGAATGTGCCCTGAAGTTGTTGACAACATTGGAAAGGGCAAGTTTAACTTGATTTTTAAGAAGCACTGTCCTGATCCCACATGCTGCCAGGTCACTCACTGTAATGCAGTCAGTGCTGAGGGGCAGCAGTAAAACTGTGTCAGTGGAGTGGTGAGGTCTGTCATAGTGTTAGAATACAGCAGGACTTTTTTTTCTTTTCTTTTTTTTTTCTTTTTTTGTCTTTTATAGCATCCTGTGCTTAGTGGAGAGTGGTTTTGATACAAACAATTCTTGCTTTAATTTTAGGAAAAAATCTAAGAATGTCCCTGTTAGTTTGCTCCTTGTCTTCAGGATGTTTCCTTTTGTAGTTAGATGCTCTTCAAGAGAGAAAGCTGCAAAAAGTGGCACTTCATTTTTGTTGTTATGGATGTTTTCAGCATTCAGGATGTTTTGCTCTGCCCTCCTGAGCTGCACAGGCTCCTGCCTGGCCCTGTGGCTGTGCTCAGTGCAGAGGCACAGTACACCTGCCTTCATGCTGACAATTGTACATGATTCTAGGCTGAAGCTGCAGGCTGGGGTGAAGAAGAGGAGCTGAACTGGGAAGATGATACTAACTGGTAATGGGACTGACAGAGACAAATGCAACGTATGGTGTGCTGGATGCTGTAAGAGAAGTCACTGCTTCCTCAGCACAATGGATGAGTACCTCAGCTGCTTCTGCCAGGAGGCAGGAGATTGCTGCAGCAGCCAGCAAGATCTCATGGGGCCCCAGTCTTGCCATGGATGCTCCTTTCCAGTCTGTGCCAAAAACTGCAGGGGTGAGGCCTGCACCCAAGCAATATGCCCAGCAGTGGTGTGTGACACTGCTGCCAGAGGGAGGAACAGCACCAGGGCTGTGCTGGTGCTGATGTGCAGCTGCAGGCATGAGGGGTGTAAGCAACTGTTCCAGAACTCATCCCTGCTCTTAAAACTGATGACAATAAATTAAAGTCACACTGAGTTCCTTGGTTAATGTGCCCTTTTTTTCTCTCTCTTCCTCTCTCTCTTCTTCTCTCTCTTCCTCTCTCTCTTCCCTCTCTCTTCCTCTCTCTCTTCCTCTCTCTCTTCCTCTCTCTCTTCCTCTCTCTCTTCCTCTCTCTCTTCCTCTCTCTCTTCCTCTCTCTCTTCCTCTCTCTCTTCCTCTCTCTCTTCCTCTCTCTCTTCCTCTCTCTCTTCCTCTCTCTCTTCCTCTCTCTCTTCCTCTCTCTCTTCCTCTCTCTCTTCCTCTCTCTCTTCCTCTCTCTCTTCCTCTCTCTCTTCCTCTCTCTCTTCCTCTCTCTCTTCCTCTCTCTCTTCCTCTTTTTTTTTTCCCCAGAAATGTAAAGCCATTAGAAATGGATCTTTTTAACTGTTTAGTACAAAAATGTACAGTTTACTCTATTTATTTATTTCTGTTTATATAGTTCTGTCAGTGGAAGGCACAGGAGGTGCTAGGAGCCATGCAGTGAAGGATCACTGAACACAAACTCTTTAAGCACTGCATTTTCTGCTCTTAACTGTGACCAATAAAGATTATTTTTAAAGACGACCCTAGCATGGAGTGGAACCAGCAGCAGAGGTATGTCCATAGAACAGTAGAGAGCCTTAAACTGTTATTTGTGATTGTATTTAAAAATTAAGATAAAAACACCTGCTGCCTGGTCAGCTGTACATGGCAGGAACACAGGTAACTGCTGCAACAGATTCAAACATCTCAGTGTACAAAATTCAATCTTATGAAAACTTTATAGTCATAGAGGAGCTTAGAAGAGCAAGCTGTACATTGACAGTATACAAAATTATATCTCAGAGGCACCAGAGTGTCCATTAAAAGGTATTAAAAGTCCTTCCAGCCAGTTATGAAAGACAAGCCAGCATCTCCCCCCTCAGTTCCTTTTGCCACATACATTACCAGCAGTACAGCAGGAGCTGGGCCCTGTGTCACAGGTTTGTTCTTCAGCAGTCATGGTCCAAAGGCCTCTCTTCCCTCAGGACAGGGGGCTGGGCTGTTTATTGTCTCTAAAAGCTGGGGAGCACCTTACCGTACGGTGTCTCTGAGGCTGGCTATGGCTTTATGGAGAGCCTCCAGTTTCACTCCAAGCCAGGCAGGGGCTGAGCCTTTCCCAAGCAGCAGCTTCACAGCCTCCACTGCTCCCTCCATTGTGCCTACAGCTGCCTTGTACTGCTCCTCAGAGGGGGGGTGACAGGCTCGTTTGGCCAGAGGCTGCAGATTGAAGTAAACATGAGACATCATTTGTAATGCTCCATAAAAGTGATCAGTTTTCATCCAAATGCAAGCAAACCCTTTGAGGGAGGAGAGCTTTAAGAGATTCCCCCCTTGTAAGAGTTCTTGCTGGCAGGCAGAGCACTCAGCCATAATATTAAGGAGCAGGAGTGCAAGGGACCTTTATTTTGTGAAACCTAGAGGGCAGTGAGACCTTAAATGTCTTTAGATACCTCCCAGAAATTGACAGAAATTGACAACAGTGCCCATGAAGTTAAATGAAGTGCACATACCTCTCCTGGTGACTCCACTTCTCCTGTCATTTTCAGAAACTGTGCACTGCAGGTGAGACTTTCTTGTTTCATGCGCTGCTTTCGTGCTCCTGCTGTCTCTTCCACTTGCCTTCTCTAAGGAGAAAGTCCCAGGAGAGGTAACCAAACCACAAAGGCAGTACCACCCTCCATGGGCTCAGTTTGTGTACCAGAACAAGGAGGGAGAGATCTTAACCTGCAGTTCAAACTTCATTTCTCACACCATCACTCTGCTGCTCAGAAGAGTGTTATCTGGTACTTCAGTGCACCCTCACTGGCAGCTATCAGCTCTGCTGTTAATTACCTGCTTGTCAAAAACTGCTCTTCTAGACAGCCCTGCCTTAGGTCACAGCATGATAATCATCCCCTCTCTCTGACTCTCTGTGTTCTGCATGAATAGTCATCTGCCCTTAAGGGAATTCTTTTTTTTCTAACATTCAGAAAGGACTCTGATGTTTCATGCACGTTCGTTTAACTTTCAGAAACTCATCCAAGAGAAGGAAATCCCACAGATGGAATGATTAAATCCTTGTCTTAAACAGATAACTTATCTGCCTACAGCAGTAACTGTGCAATTTAATAACTTCTTTTGTTCAAGGAGGGAAAAGCAGAGCATTCACACTAAAGTCAGAAGTACTGCAAGAGCAGTGAGCACAGTTAATGCTGCTGATTTAAAGCAAGCAGAGGAACTCAACTGGTTCCCAGCTAACAGAACAATTTATTTTAAACTTAGTTGCCATACAGATGTAGATATAGATGGTGGAAGGATTATAGATTTGTATGAAATTAACTAAGAAAGCAGCAAAATGGTTCAGCCACATACCTTAGCCAAAAAGCTAACAACTTTGTTCTTAGTTTCTTCAGAATTCAGGCACTGAGGAACAACATCTTCATGGCTTGTTTCCTGTTAAAAATGTTGAGTAATAATTGCTTAGTACATGGATATTAACAAAGGAATAGACAGAGTTAAACACATTTGATGCATCCCTTCCTTGTTGCAACCTATACTTAATTTTCCTTCACTTACAGCTCCTAAAATGCACTTGTCACTGCATTAGCCCCTCCCTACTTTTGATGTGCAATACCATCTGTGATTCTGAGAGATTCTGAGAATGGTCAGTGAAGAGCAGCAAACATGTTAAGATAGAAGAGTTTCTGTACCTCAGAAGTTACCAGAGCTAAATCCCCACACCCAGAGTTCTGTGCTCACCTCAGCAAACCGGGTGAACGCCTCCAGTGCGTGCTGGTGAATCAGCCAGGTCTGGTCAGCTAGCAGAGAAGCAAACAAACAGGACAGCTGGGGGACAACTTCCCTCTGGAAGAGGAACAGGTATCTGTCAGCTCCAGAGTTAGTTGTGTCTCTCACTTCCAGGATTTAATAGTTAAAGAATTGCTCTCAGGTCAAGGGACAGGTTTGTGACGTGCGACTTTCTGCCCTTTCTGGCAAAAAAAAACCCAGCCCTGTAAAGGAGGTGATTTGTTGTGTTCTTTCATCTTGGACACTCAACTATCAGTCATTTCTGACTGGTGAGAAGCAACAGGCAAATGAATAAACCAAGCATCTTACAAGCATTCAGAATATCAATGAAAAATCAAACTGCCACAGACCTTAGGTCTCTTAAGATGCCTGTGTCATGGCACTCCTGTATGTAGGTGATGGACTTGATCCTTGAAATAAGCAGCAGGTTTTCATCAGCAGACTGAAGGTTGTATCAGCACGGCCACAGCTGTGCTTACCTGTGCTTCCTGTGGTATAAACACCTTTCCCATGGAAGAGAGAAAATCCACTGTTGCCATGCGAAGGTGATCTGGGGGCTCCAGCTGGAGGAGGGAAGACTGGAGTGCAAACACCTGCAGAGAGCAAAGCTCCATCAGGCAGGATGCAGAGGAACCTCTGCTGCCTCATCCTGAAGTCTGAGGACAGTAATTCTGGAAAACCAGGCTGAAAACAAAAGGAGGCTTGCTACAGCTCCAGTAAAACTGGCTACTGGATACAGCTGCAGTGTGCATCTTAGAAATAAGCATATCCATCCATCTCAGCTACCTTCAAGTAATGGGATTCTCAAAAGCAGTCTTAATCAAAATGGTTATTTGTTTTTTTATGTATTTGGTTTGAAGACCTGGAAATCAGTCAAGGAAGAAATAAAATCAGGATCCATGATGAATAAAATCAGGATCCTCCAAGAGAAGCCCAGACCAGGAAATAATCCATTTGATATTTCAATTAATCACAAAGAACTTGGTTTTCATCAAGATAATCATTTGTAAGAAGGTTTGGGTTGTTTTTTTTTTACCTGATTGATCAGTTGAGCATCTAATGCTTGGATGAAAAATTGCAGGAGGTGAAGTAATAAACAGAGTGTCTGCTGGAGACATGGCTCCTCTGAGACCTTCAACAGATCACAACAAAGCAACACTGCATTTTAGTTTACAAGATAAGCACATACAAAAGAATTTAAAGTTACAGTGGTGTTCCAAAATTCTCAGCCTAACAGCACACACACAAAACAACATACTGTAAGCAGCAGAAAACCAAACCAGTCACATCAGTATTTCTAGGTAGATGTATTTTACAAGAGACTTTTTTTTAAATTAATATTTCTTATTCCCCATCTTCTTCCACCCAGTAAAATAAGCAGGTAAAGGTTAACTGAACTATTTCTTTTCACTTATCAGTTGCTAAATGCCTTCACAGCATGGCTGAGATAGGAAGAGACCTCTGAAGGATACATTTGTTGGCTCTTCTTCACTCTCACTGTGTACATAACATTCAGGAAAATTGTAACTCTGCTTCCCAGAGCACCTGACTGCCTAACACAGGAGCCAGATGGGCAGCACAGTTACACTGTGCTTTACAGAAATTGTCCAATCCATTAAAACAACTTCCTGACAAACACAGCCTCTCAACAAAGATGTTGAGATGTCCAGATCTCACCACTGGAGCAGAGAATTTTCTTACCTGCTTAGCCTGGAGAGAAGTCCAGAACTGACCTAGCACTCCCAAGAGAGATGCCCCAAGTTCTGCCTCCAGAGTGTCACCAGCAGAACTGCAGACAGCCAGCAGGACAGAAAGGGCAGTGTTCTAGGAGGAAAAAAGTGTAAGAAAGACCAAAAAAAAAAATCCTAAATGTAAAACAAGCCAACTCCCCAAGCTTGTGTTACAAATCTGAAATGACACCAGATGACAAGGAGCCCAGTGTGCTGTGTCAGCAGTACAAGTACAGCTAATCCACCAGGATACTGGCCAGTAAATCTTCCAAAGCCAGAAAATCATCCATCACTTCTGTGGCTTTCACATGGTGCTCCAGTCAGGAGCTGCACTGGCAGATGAAAGCTGGCAGCAGAAACTTCACGTGGAAGTCTCTGGTTTCTCACACTCCTCTCCTTTGCCAAGAAGATCTGTGAGCACCTTTCAGCTTTGATGCCTCATAAAAACAGCCACGACTTCAAAACTTAGGAGGAATTGTGTGATACAGGATATTTCAGGAATTCTAGAGAAAAATACTTCTCACCCAGAGCAAACAACAACTGGGATAACTAATAAACCACGACCTCCACTCTCATCACCCTAGGAGGCTCCTACAGTGCTATGTGCTAGAAGAAAATACTATCATGAGGATTCTTACTCAGTTAAGCATGGAAAAAAAAGCTGTGCAGTGCACAGAAAAGCAGAATTCATAGAATCATAGAACTGGCTGGGTTGGAAGGGACCTCAGAGATCATCAAGTCCAACCCTTGATCCACTCCCGCTGCAGTTCCCAGCCCATGGCACTCAGTGCCACATCCAGGCTCTTTGGAAAGATCTCCAGACACGGAGAATCCACTACTTCCCTGGGCAGCCCATTCCAATGCCTGATCACCCTCTCCAGAAAGAAATTCTTTCCAATCTCCAACCTAAACCTCCCCTGGCACAACTTGAGACCCTGCCCTCTTGTCTTGCTGAGAGTTGCCTGGGAAAAGAGCCCAACCCCCCCCTGGCTCCAACCTCCTTTCAGGGAGTTGGAAAGAGTGATGAGGTCTCCCCTGAGCCTCCTCTTTTCCAGGCTGAAATTGAGGTGACAGCAACAGAATTTTAGCAAAGAGAAGAAGCCAAGTCTCCTTTACCACAGGTGGGAGCTCTCCCAAAGCACGCCTGCTCTTCAGCCACCGGCGGCACGGCGCCAGCCCCGCCAGGCAGAGCTGAGAGAGCACTCGTGTCCTGAGATCAGGGCTCAGGGCCCTGAGGGACACGTGCTGCCACACAGCCAGGTTCTCCTCCTCTTCTGGAAGGAACTTGTGAACAAATTCCACCTGCAGAACAAAAGTTAACAGGAACTAAGCAGACCAGACACAATCTGATAACCTGGCAGAAAGCCGAGGAACCAAAATGCTCTACGAGTTTGCTTCAGAATGAACGCATGGAAAAAAAGGTGTAGAAACTTTAATTCAGACAAAATTCAACTTTTTATATAAAAAAACTTATTAAACTGGCATTTAACTTGTCATGCATAGGACATCAGGATGATTAAGCAACTTCAGCTGCTTGAAAGAGTGGCCTAGCAGGCAGAAGAACAAGCTTCAGCCTCTCTGAGGTGTAGAGAGAGGCAGTGACAGGAAAGGACACTCTGCATCTGATGACATGAGAGCACATCAGCACCAGTCACAGTGCAAAGACAGGACATGCAGTGCCAGCAGGTCAGGGAGATGTGCAATCTTCATATTTAGTCAAAAATAATTAAAAAAAAAAAGGACTTCATTGCCAAGGCAGTATGTGCCCTTGTTGTATTGAAGAGAATGTCTGCAGAGCTCAGGATCCAAGCACAACACCAACTGCAGCAAGAAAGCACTCAACATCCCACTATTCCTGAGGAACTGAAAGAGGGTTTTTAACACAGCCTATTTCCTTAAATCTCTTAAAAATTTAAAGACAGAAGATGCTGGTGCTATACTTGCCTGGTGATCTGGAGCCATCAAGAAGAGCATACGCCTCAGCAGAACACCCAAGGCAGAGACCTGGTAACAGTCACTGGGCCAAAACTTGATCTGAATTAGGAAAAAAGGGAATGCATTCAATTAATGTGCTCAGCAATGTCCTAAGACATTGTTTGTTACATGGGATCACAGCAGTAACACTGAATAAACCAATGCAGGACCTCTTGGAAATGATAGGAATAATGCTTTATATTTTCCAAGTACTGCTTGTGCTAATTAACAACACAATCTGAAGAAACAACACTATCTCAATTGTGGATTTGGAAAAAGATGAAACTGATGTCTTTACTCATTTAGAAAGTTTGCCAGCAGAACTAGGATTAAAACTGGTACCAAACTGCAGACATTCATGTGCTTCTTACCAAGTGAGCAATCACACCAACATGGTGAGCACAGAGCTCAGCTGTTCCATACCTGGAATGTGAGAGAGAAAGAGAGAGACATCTGTGAGTCTGTAATTCCTACTCTTTTACAGACTGTTATAAATCCTGTCAGTGAGATGGCCATTTCCTGAAACATATTTAAACTTTATATGCACAGACACAACTTACTTGAGAGAACTATTCCACAAACCAATTCCTAAATAACAGAAGAGGGATGTTCCTCTTACTTGCATGACTGTAAAAATGGCTACACCATTTCTGCTCCTGTTTTCAAAGTACACTCTGTAACCTGAAGAGAACCCAATTCTCAGACAATCTTTTCTTTAAAAAAAAAGTCTCTCTGAAGGAATCATGCACAACAACAGAACTAAATGGATCAGTGGAAATCCTGCTTGTCCTGAGTCTTACCGGGCAAGGAAGCACCAGGAGTCCATTGCTAGAAGAGCTGTAACCATGCTAGAACCCAGCACAGCATCCAGCAGAGCATGCTCCTGAGCAGGAAACACAGGTCAGTTCACACACAGACAGACTCCAGGCCTGGTATTACTTCTACTCAACTAATTAGCATAGAACCTAATAAGATTTTCAGCTTATTAAATTTAAAATGTTTTAAGAACTCATTTTCATCCTCTGTATTCAGCTACACCATCAAGCAAGCAGTTAGACCTTTAGCTTTGCAGGTTTTGAATGTACACATACATTCCTTTCAATGGGCTGAGGATCCTCCACTGGTCACAACAAGTCAAGAGATCCATCTCTTCTTCACAAGGCAGCTTTAATATTTTTGGGGGTTTTTTTAAACCAACATATTACCAGTTTTCTTGCCAGCAAACTCTAGTCTGGTAACTGTATCACAGCTCCTTTCCACAGAACCACTTCCAACCTGAGGAATCTCTTCAGAGCTACCTCATTAGAAACAACTCATTCTTTTTTTAAATAGTACCTCTGCATCACAACAGCAGAAAAATAAAAATCTTACCAGCTGAGGAAAGTGGGATGGGAGTGTGGAAGCAATGAAGGAGCAGAGGTGGACACAGACATAGTGATACAGGGTGATGGGAACTGCTGGCTGTCCTGTACTCAGCACCTCTGGCAAATAAACAGGGAGAGACAGCTCACCAGAACACTGCTGGAAACTGAAGAAGAGAGCTGAGAACAAAGACAAGCTGCAAGGATAAAGAAAGAGAAAAAAGAAACCTGCTTCAGTTAAATATGCAAACCCCAAATGCCACAGACTACATTTTTACTACAGACTGGAAATGGTGGCATTCATTTCAGTGCTTTTACACTAGGGTGATGCTCTTGACTACTTTCCTCTTTGACAAAGTCAGGTAATTATTAGAGGCTTCAGGCATAAAAATGCAAGATTTTAACTTAGTGAAGGATCAACAAACAATACACACATTGCACTTATCATGGAAGCAGCCTGAATACCATTAATTTCCTGGAAAAACAGGTATCTCTGTGCCCTTCACTCTCAAAGCACTAAACCTCAGATCCTCAGCATAAGGATGTAGAACTATGGAGTCTCACATATTTTATTACCCAGTTGTGAGGGAAACCCAAGCAGCTGAGCCCCTCTGCTCATCCAGACTGATCACTGTGGAGATGAATTATGAGTGGAGACATTTTGAGTACCTTTTTCCTCTGTTCCAAAGACTCTGAACTTCTTCTGACTGAGAGGGCAGCTTATCCATGATGGTAATCAGGATGAGACACTGGGGCAGCTGCTGCTCAGGTGGGAGACCTGCAAAGGACTTTTTTTTTTTAAGATATGATGCTAATTGTCCTGGTAATTATATCATGTGTGTAAATTGGCTTTTAAGAAGTGAGAAACAACAAGCAGACTCATGAAACATAAAAGTTCCCAGTAAAACAGTTAAAAAAAAATTAAAAAATCACAGGCACAGCTGGGGAAAAAAAAAGGAATGTTTCATCATGAACACTATGTTTGATGTGAGAAATAAACACAATTTCAGGTAAAAGCTAAACAAAACATTCTAATTCTGTCTGAAGTGTCACTGCAACAAAGGAGTTCTAATCTGGGTGCCTCAAGCTTCCAGTCTCCTTGACTGCACTGACTGCCTTCTCCAGCAGAGCAGAAAAATGTCAGCCTGCTTTCAAAGGCTGTGACAAAGTGGACTGAAATGATGCAAAACAGTGGAACTGATTAACCAGATTAATACTGAAGTTCCTGTGAGTCATTCAGACAAGAAGCATCCAACTGATATAAAATTCATCAGTTAGTGTGTAACTGATTATCATTGGACCTGCAGAAGAATGAGAGACAAGGAAACCAGTACAGAATATTATTTGTGGGCCAGGAAATCAAGACATGAATCCTGATCCCTCAGAAATGCTTCCATAATACTACAGCAGTGTTAGCTGTATTTTAAACCCACCTAAATTTTCACTTAACACTTGCTCCATAAAAGGGCTAAAGGGAAGAAGCTGGCAGATGAGAGGGTCCAGAGCCACAAGAAAAACCCGGAATACTTCATCCCGATGAACTTCCAAGATCTCTGGAGCATAGAGGCTGGGAGGAAATTTGCTGAGGAGGCACAAAAAAAAATAAATTAAATATTCTTGGTAGCATTTTCAGGAAGATTACTTTTCCAAAGAACTGAAAAAAGGTAAATCCTTGACTTCCTTGTTACTATGAAATAAAAGGCAGCAAAGGGTTTTCCATTGTGGAGTATCTGTTAGTAGATCTGGTCCTTTGGGAGAGTTTCAACTCCACTAAACTGAGCATTACTCTGCAATATTTTACTAAGCATTGAAAGAAAACCTTACAAGCTCACAGAAAAGGCACATAAAATATATAGCACATAGAAGGAGAAATATAAATGACAAAAAAAGTCAAGCAGTAAAAAGCCAAGAAGGCACCTGTGTACACATTGTGACAGTCATAAATGTGACAGCACTAATTTAATGTATGACACTAATAAAAGGGCACCATGGTTTCTCTTAAGGAAAAAAAATCTTGGACAACAAAAGAATACAAAAGTTACACGAGAATAAAAGAAAAGAGATCATGAAATGAAAAGCTTGCAGCTTTTAAAGTGCCTGTAAAAATGCTGTATTCCTATTCTTAAAATCCTGCTCGGTTTTGCTGAGTGAATAGAAGTTTACAACCTCCCACCTGAGGAAGATGTACAGAGTAAGTAAAGTTAGAAGAGGAAACTCATGAAAAACATCCCCTTGATCTTGCAGTGAAACACACAGTGCAGGCATCTTGCCACAGAACCTGATTGCAGTTCCAAGAGGATGACAGAATCAGCTCTCTATTTTAAGTCCACTTTCCCCTGCCCTTCCCCACTATGGTAGAAAATGGAGGAAAACTGCAAGCCACTTGCAGGCTATTATGCTTTGTGAGCATAATGTTTATTTCTGGGGGGAACAGAGAGTCCTTCTGAGCCATTTCAAGAGCTTATAAACACAAGAGTAAAGCTATGAAAAAATTCAGGATCCTCTGATTCTGATCCTCTCAGGAGAAATGTTTCCATACTTTGTCTTAAAGTTGAAACAATCTGTCGAGTTGTTGCTCAGCTTTAGCTCTGTCTAACCTCTTGGTGGTGAGGGCAAATCCTACCTTCAGGAATCCTAACTTTAGGAACAAGACTTTTCAAATGAAATGGCATAAATAGACCCAGTTAAGAAACACTGACATGATCAATGGCAACAAAGTCAGTGGCTTGTCAGTATGGGACATGAGAGCACTGATCAAGGATGGGTTTAAGGTAACTAATACCATGCCAAGATTTCCAATTTATTAAAAATATTTTTTAGATGTACATAAAAAAAAAAAAGGAACAACTCTAGAACAGGAACTGTATTTTTATATCTCAAAATGTTAGGAATTCAATATGGAGGTGTTATAAAGATACTGTAAATAATCACTTCTCTGTACTTCACTTACCTGTATATCTGAAGAAAGAGCTGATGTAACTGAGAGCATGAATCAGAGAAGAAAGAAAGAAACTCCTGCAGAAGGAATAATACATACTATTAATTCTGAATGGTACTTTTAATATAAAATTTATTATTAAATAGACCTTCTCTCTGTTCTGCTATACTGCTGTGTCAAGTACTACACAGCAAAAACTGGTTAAATTCTAACAGCCCACAGCACAAAGTAAGGGCAAAGTGAACAATTAAAGTCTTTCTAAGCTTAACTACATTACTTGTATATAGTAGGTAAAAATCAAATTTATTGGCTTATTAAAAAAATATAAGTATGGCTGCAGCAGCCATAGAGACCTGCAAACATCTGAAGTGCTCTCAGTCCATGCTGCAGGGCTGCTTTATCCTGTCAAAATGCTATTTACTTTGTGGAAAAAAACCCAAAATATCCCCCCCAGTTATAGCCCATGGCACAAGGCAGATGCAGAACCAGCATGTCTTGTAATACTGAGAAAAAGCCAACACAGGAACAAAGTGCAAGGGCCAAGGAAGGAGCAGGAAGTTTGTGTCAGAGCTAACAACAGCACACAAGCATTTCTTCTAACTAATGCCACAGTTTTCAGTAGCTGCAGTGAGGAACAGCTCTCCTCTGCTGCATTCTTCCAGGTGAAGATGCTATTGCATTGATCCAAGGCAAAAACTCCTACCAGCTTCTTGGTGACACTGCCTGTCACAGCTTATCATTCTGGTTTGGTTTTCTGTTAAATCACAGCAGGAATCCTGCTTGAGCTTGTGAGCATATAGAGGGGGAAAATGACTTGTAGGTTATGCATGGGTGTTAATCATACCACCCATATGGTACAGTCAGAAATTGGTGAGATACTGTGTGGTACAAAATAACTCCATTACAGAGGCTTAGATTTAATACCAATATATAATTGAAGCATTAAAACTAAACTTACCTTGGTGTAGTGTACAAGGGAATTAGCAAAGAACCTGCACAGCTTGACAGTCTTCTGAAAGAGTCTGAGGTCAGTGCCCTCCTGTCCAAAAAAAAAAAGTAAAAAGCAGTTATAAAACTTTATTGACAGAGTATAAAATAAAAAAGAAAGTCAAGATTGCTGACTATGTTCCAAACTTATTTCAAGCTTGATTCTCTCCAGACTCTGCAGCAATGGTGGAAAGAACTTCAGAAATCTTCAGTATCCCCCAGTGTTTTACAGCACTATTCAGAACTGGAATACTGTCTTTTGATTGACCTTGAGATATCATCAGCTTAGGAAATAAAAAGAAATTCCCATAGAATAGAATGGAAACTTATTTTCAGGACATCCTCAGTCTGAACAAAGTTATGGGCCTCACTTTCATGTGGCAGTTTGCCTATCACATAAACTGAAAAAAACAACCAACCAAAAAGAAAAAAACAGATCACTCCAAGCAATGTAACACAGCACAAAGAATTTATCCTTCTCAAGTCCAACAGCAGCTTCTGGAGACTTTAACTTACCTGTATCTCTGATATTTTCATTTGCTCAGCCAGTTGCAAACAGGATTGAAAAGAAAGAAGAGTGTCCTTGCACAGGCTGTCAAGGATGTCCCTGTGTTTCAGATGGCACTGCAGCAGAGAGTGATGCTTCAGGCTCTGCCTAACAGACAGGAATTTAATCAGGTATTTAATTGTCAGAAGTGATCACACTATGAATTCATACAAATAATTAATTCTTCTTTTTAGGCTTTTATACAATACTAATTGATACAATATCAAAATCAGGGATTTAGGATGAGCAACCTTCTTCATATCCATAGCCAGAGGAGAGGCAGGACAGCAGCAGCAGGCAGCACAGCTCAGGCCACAGACACTGACAAAACTGCAGGTCAGACCTCTGGGATTATTTTTTCAGACAATGGGGTTTAAAATTTTCTTCTGTATTTTAATACAAGAAGTCAAGGTTCTAGTACTTTTTTCACATATGATTTCTAGCTGTCTTCAGTGATGAAATAGCTAATTTAAAAAATAAATATCTAAATTTTCTTACTAGCTAAATAGCTTAATTGAATAATCTGATTGCAATTTAATTTGAAACTCTGAATCTAAAGCTATGAAAATGCTGGTTATTTAATGTTAACAGTCTGGGTTTATTACAATAAAACTCAATGTTGAATGACATACTTGATTATGAACTTCCACGTATTAGCATGAAGAGCATGGTCCATGTTGGAAATGACAGAGCAGATCTCCAGCACAGTGTGGATCACTGGGGGTGAAATAATAGCAAAAAGTGAGTTACATCAGATTTGCTGAGTTCACAGCTACACTCCTCTCCCTGGAAAGCAGTCACAAGCACTGAGAGAATACCACCACATGACACTGAATCTGGAAAAGAGCTCAGTGCTTGGGAGCTGCCCCTTTCCCTCACAATGTGCCCCACCTGACAGAGAAAGTTGCAGGTGGATAAGTGGAAAAATATCAAGATTCAAAATGCTGCTTTTAGAAAAGCTGGCCAGGACAGTAGGAACTCAGCATGCTCAGAACCCTCTTCTAAAAACTCACATTCTCTATAGAAAAGAAAGACTGAACAGGACTAAAAGCATTAGATCCACACATACCTGACACCATATCTGTGATGTTCTCTTCAGCAGAAGCAGAGTCCAAAGAAATCCTATCAAGTAGTTCCATCAGCTGTTTCTGAAGACAGTAAGTTTCCTTGAACATAGCTTGCAAGAGGTCAGAAATCAAGTGCAGATGCCCACAGTACACTGATTCACTATCCTGTAGAAACAGAGAAGGGAAGGTTTAGAAAAAGAGATGAGAAACCACAGCCTGATTTTTCACATGCTGAAAACACCCAGAGCTTTCTTATACATTTCACAAAAAAAGCAAGGCACAGACTTACCTACTTTAAGTATAATATACAGCCAGATCTGTATCTTCTGTTACAGCCCCCTGTTTATTAACACTGTTCACCTCCAGCCTCATCAACAATTAATGAAGTCTGCCTGGCTCTAGTGAGCTTAGTGGGCTTGGGATTAAGACTGGATGCAAAAGTTAAAAAGTTAAAAGTGAAGCCTGACCAAAAGCTGCTGTGTCCTTAAAATAACCTTGTTTTATTTTCACTGCTGTAGGGGGAATTACTGTTGCATCTGAAAATGCAGATCTGAAGCTGGAATGCATTACTCATCATAAACATGAAGACCCTGATCACAACTTTGGAACTTGAATGGAAACAAGGTAAGTGGCACCATTTTGATAACTATTTGTAGCTCTGGAAATACCACAGCTATCAGAAGTGCACAGATTTCACAGAGAGCCTGGCCTGGTAAATCAGATGTTCAGTTGGCATTGGGTGCCAAGTATGGAAACAGCACAATCTGTGCCTCTCCCTACCACGTCACATTTGCTTGCAAAACAGTGAAAAATCACCTCTGTGCAATCTACATTTAAGTGTTTAAAATATAACTTGAGAACAATATTGCTTCAAAATAGGATCTCCTTACATAAAAGCCAGCCAGAATGAGAATGCTCCTCCTGGCAGCCAAGACCTACCTTGCAGTGTGTAAATGTGCTCTTTATGACATGAAGAACAGAGGCCGGGAGGGTGCGGATCCTCTCCAGAGCCACACACTCCTGCAGGGTGCAGACATAGCGCACACAGCCAGTCAGAGCTTCCAGCAGCTGCACCAGAGTCTTAGAGAAAGAATAAACAACAAGATAATATTTTTTTTCACACCTGCAATAGCTTCAAAAGCACCTTTTCTCACCTGAATTGCACCTCTGTTTTTCTGGCATTTAAACTTCACTGCTATTTGTAGAAGTTTGTTAAAGATCAGTGAAGCTCCTTAAATAGTATCAAGCAATTCAGACCTCTTTGATACCATATTCTCTTTGAAAGTTCCATATTTCCTTTGACTACTGTTTTTTATTTAAAAAAAAATAAACTCTGAATTAAGTAACTGTATAAATAGATGCCAGATCCACTCTTTAAGTATGGAGAATCACATTCCAATCGTGTTAATTCTGAGAAGCATCACACACTAAGTGTACTCAAATCAATCACAAAACTTGAACAACTGCAGAAGATCAAACTACATTTTAAGCAGCCAGATAGTAGCCAACAAAAATATTCTGTAACTGCTTAATTATTTAAGTACACCCAAGGAATAATATAATAATTTCTTCAACCACTTATATCACGGGACTTGCCTGCAGGAGATTCCTTACAGTGCTGCATAACTCTGTATTCTGACTGCTTAATCCTTTGGCCTCACTGGATAATTCATACATCAAGTTATCAAATAACTGTAGAGTCTGTCAGAACAAAACAAAAACATTTTGTTTATAAACACACACACACACAAATACTAACACCATTCTGTATCTGCTTGTTTGCTTGCCAGGGAGTCCTGGGCTACTGAGTTAACTCAGGGGAAAATAACACTTTCTAGCATTTGTATCATAAAGCATGATACACCAAGAAGCAAAAACCATCTCACAGTATTGAGAGTTCTCAAGTTTTCTATCCACAGCAGTAATTATATCATGAGACCTCAAAAAAGGTTTTTAGTTCTGGAATGACTGAAAACTTGAGATTTAATTGAAGTTGTCATACCTTAGGTAATACTTTTGAGAAAAAAGCTTGCTCCAAATCTGCAAGGCTGATGTGGGGCAAAAACATTTCAGTCAGGATCCTCAGAACACCTGCAAAGCAAAACATTTATAAAACGTTAGAGAAAAACAGTGTATGATTGTCACAAATATGGAAAAAGGACAAGCACAGCTTCTCTAAGGGCTTTTACAAAGTTTATTCAACATGCAGTTAGTGTAACATGCAAGGTCCAGCAGGATGGCTGAGGACAGTGAAAGTGATTAGTTTTAAGTGTTTAAAATAGTGCAGAATTTATAATGCAGCTGCAGTTAAGAGTCCTTGGGAATTTCTTGGTCACTACTTACGAATGTGCTCGGCCCAGTCTTCAGACTCTTGATACATAGAGTAAAAGCGTTAAAGAAACCCAGACTCGTTCTGCCCTAAAAGTCATCTTTTGAACAATCTGCAGAGAGAGGTCCAAGTGGTTTCTGCCGGGCTATGTCCCATGTACGCCTAACTAAAATCAGCAGTGATGCTCCCTCAGCCACACCTCGGTACCCAGTATCAGCATCAGTATTTCCACGGTGAATGTCAGAGCAAGTCTGAGGGGGCAGGTGAGGGAAGGCTGCATCTACAGTGATAACTAACCACACTCTGGGTTTTTCTGGTTGCTATTTTTTTTTTTTCCGTAAATCTTTTTAATTTCGGTGAAGGGCTGTACTTATTTCCTCTGAAAATCCCGTCACTCAGCCTTTCTCTCCTGCGCTCATCGCTTACAAAGCCCGCACCGCTCTCCTTCCCACAGGCGGCGGGAGGCTGAGGGACGGAACACCCCTCAGGAACACCCCCCACAACACCCCCTCCATCCCGGGCTGCCTCCCCACAGCCACCCAGCAGCCCAACCGCGGTGAAGGATATCAGGAGCCGGGGTAGGACGGCGGGCATCTCCCGGCGGCAGAGATCCCCGTCCCAGCCGCCCAGCTCCCGCAGGAGCAGCTCAGGATCAGTCTGGGACATGGCGCTCACTCCCCTCACCTCAGGGGAGCCTGAGGCGGGAAGAGTTTTCCGCAGCGCTCCCAGCAGCCTCGGCGGGCGCGGGGGTTGCTGGGGGAGCGGAAGGAACCGAGGTTTGGACCGGGGTCGGTACCGGCTGGGTAAAGCGGCTCCGGTTCTGTATGCTACAGCCGGGGTGCGGGGAAGGGAAGCCGGCCCCCCCGCTGCCTCTCTGAGCGCTGCTTTCGCGTCGCTTGGCGGGAAAGGTGAGTTTTTGTCCGAGAAAGTAGTTTCCCTGGGTTTACCTCCATTGTGTGGGAGGTGCGGTCACTCGGAACGCTGTTTTGTTGTGTGTTTTTTTTCTAAGGAATTTAAATATTTAGAAAAGTGACTTGCGAAATTAAAGTTGGGATGCTACAATTATTGGGATGCGCCTCGTCCCCTGTGAGGAGGGACTGAGGTACAGGGGGAAAAGGAGGCTGAGGAAAAGGGAGACCTTTTCACCTTTACGAATACCTCAGAGGAGGTTGTGGTGAGAGTGTGGGTTGGTCTCTTCTCACTGGTGACAGAAGACAAAGGGAAATGGCTTCAAGTTGCATCGGGGGAGATTTAGTTTGGACATCAGGAGAAACTTCTTCACAGGAAGGGTGGTTAAGCACTGGAACAGGCTCCCCAGGGAGGTGGTTGAGTCTCCTCCATCCCTGAATGTGTTTAAAAATCTCCTGGATGTGGTGCCTGGGGACACGGTTTAGTGGTGGTCTCTGGGAACAGAGGAATAGCACTAGGATGAGGCTGGACTTGATGATCTTGAAGGTCTTTTCCACCCTGAACAGTTCTGTGATTAGACAGGTTGCTTGTGCTGGTATGTGGCAGTTCAATGACACATAAGGTATTTACTCTTATTTCCAGAAGTAATTCACCTGACTCTTTGGCAAAACGTCAGAAATTCTACCTGCAACATGCTCTTCCCCATGGCTGTAACTACATAAAAACGTTATCTATTTAAAAAAAAAGAAACAAGCAAAACATATCATTGTACTAGTATGTTCTTAGAATTCTGAGTGTTTCTGGCTGTAATAAATTAAGCTTTTTAAATTTCATTTATTGAGGGAAAAAAAACCCCAACAAAAAAACAACCAAACAAAAAAACAACCAAACAAAAACTCCTATTCCTGAAAATGGATTTTCGATTTAATTTTGTTATTGATGAAAAGGAGGACAATGAACCAGACACTCATGATAAGCTGGACTTAAAGCACCAAGAGGAGACACCAGCAAAGCAAAAGGTATCTTTTAAAGCTGCCAAGGAGCACGAGATGCCTGAAGATCTCAACAAAATATTGGAAAACAAAGCCATAGAAACAGTATCAGGCCTGTATTACATCAACATGCCTCTGGTGGAAATCTCCTGTCTGGATGGTGCAGACAGGGAAGGCATCGTGTCCAAAAGTGTTTCCTCTCACTCCGATCTCATCCCAGGAGTCTATGAGGGAGGACTGAAAATCTGGGAATGCACCTTTGATCTCATCGACTACTTTTCCGAGGCTGAAATACAATTTACCAACAAGACTGTGTTGGATCTTGGCTGTGGGGCTGGACTGCTGGGAATAGTTGCTTTAAGGGGCGAGGCTGCAAAAGTCCATTTTCAGGACTACAACAGCACTGTGATTGAGGAAATAACTTTACCTAGCCTGGTGGCTAACTGCACTGAATGCAGTAAGATGGGCAGTGGAGACAACAGGAAAACTGGCACACCTCCTTCAAAGAGGCCCAAGAAAGTGAAGTGTTTACCTGATGCACTCACCAAGTGCAGATTCTTTTCTGGAGAGTGGTCTGAAGTCAGCCAGCTCCTGTTAAGCAGCAACAAAGGCTTTTCAAAGTACGATTTAATTCTCACATCCGAGACAATCTATAATCCTGACTACTACAGTGCTTTGCATGATACACTGGCTCAGCTCTTGGATAAAAATGGCCGTGTGTATTTGGCAAGCAAAATACATTATTTTGGAGTTGGTGGTGGCATCCACCTCTTTGAGAAATTCGTGGAAGAGAGAAATGTGTTTAGGTCCAGCATAGTTAAAACAATCGATAAAGGACTGAAGCGATGCATTATGGAAATGGTCTTTAAAGATTCCAGCTAAAACTCAAGCACTGGTCCTCCAAAAACATCTGAAAGATGAAACATTTTAATACTTTTATCTCGTTGGTTTGTCCTCTGCTGAGTTACTGTGGCCTGGAAAATTAAAGCAGCTTTTTACTCGTTATTGAAATGTTTGACAAATTATGATCTCTGACTAGCAGTGAAGGACTCTTCTGATTCTGCATATTAAAAACTGCTTAAACTACCATCTCTTTATGCCATTTCATTGTCACCTTATGTTTTAAAAAACAAAGCAAGTCACTGTCCCCAGTCCCCCTCTCCCATTCTTTGGCAGTACCAGAACTTAAGTCACAGGAGCAGCTCCTGAGGGCAGTTTTACCTTCCTAGCCCAGTGCAGAAGTTCTCAAGCTCCAAGCTTCAACTGCAGCAGCAGATTTCTCAGTCACTGCTTTGCCACCAGGGGGAGATACAATTGTATTTATTCCTCACGTTCTGCTCACGATCTCTGGCATCTTCGTGATGTTTCCATGGGTAATGCACACATGACTTTTATCCAAGCCTATGGAAAAAGTACCAGAGAATATTTAATAGTGCAGTCTGTGAATTTTCACGTGCAGATTCTGACAGATCACACAGAACATTTCAGGAAGTAATTGGAAAGAGCCATGTTGGTTTTAATAAAGATGATTCCTGTTTTAGAAGTTGAGTTGAAAAAAGATTCTACACAAGACCAGTTCCTTAAACCAACTAACCAATAAGCCTATAAATAACTGCAGTAAACTTGGTACAAGGACAGTCATCTGAGGGGATGGAAAGAAACTTATGACAGCAGTGACCTAAATCACTTTTAATTATTGCATCGAGTTCCTGTCATTGAAAGCTACGACAGCAGCAAGCCTCCTATTTTGGCCTTGTTGCTATGACAACAGTCATAGAGGATTTCCTCTACTTCACAGAAGAGCCTTAACAACTGCTGTTGCTTCAAAATCACTTGTGAGTAGACTATTTTAATGAGAAACTTTGGAAACTACTGACGTTGCCCTTTTATAGGAGAGAGAGGGACAAAACTCAGTCAGTTGTGCCATGACTCTGGTGGCACTTCAGAGTATTTTTGCATCAACTCCATAATTTACTCGTTGTAGACAATGGCTGACTACAGACTGAGGAACAACATTAGGTTCAGCTTTGGCAGATTAAATAAAGTACTGATAAGTAAAGTAAACTGTTAAGTAAAGTACTGTGGTTAGGAACAAGAAACTCATGTTTTTCTGATGACTATAAAAGGCACTTAATCTCCTACCGTAGTGCTTCCTCTTGAAAATAATCCACAAACTCCCTGTCCTGAGTTTAACACACTACTCCTTTACACAGCATCCTCATTTTGTTGTTGGATTGCTCAAACAGCTCTGCTTTCATGCAAATACAGAACCAGATTTTTTAGGACTTTGAAGACTGCTGGAGCTGCAATCACAGTGATAAAACACTTGCAAACCAGGAAACCCCCCACAATAATGAAGTTCCATTCCAGAATTCAAGATGAGGATTAACAGAAGATGTTTTTCTCAGGTAAAATCAGCAAAATTAGCATTGGGATTTCCAGTTGCAGATGAATTCTTTACTGTTTATAATAGCAATCTGTGCTGAATGGAAGCAGACTTCAGCTTTAGGGTTTGGTTGCTTTGCTGATCTTGCTGTGTTAAGACTTTCTCCACCTGCCATATTATCACCACATTAGTGAGCAGTTTCCTGCTTCTCTTCATGACCTGGGATTAAAAAAAATTCTCACTCACTTATAATACTTGTACATATTACTTAATAGCTAGAGAAATTAGCATTTCCTCCATGACATTGCACTAGAAAATATCAGAGAATTGAGAGCATCCTCAAAGTATTTTTGCAATGCCCTCACAATTGCCCTTCTGCAATAAACCCTTACCATCAAACTCTCTATATCTTGTGTGAAGAAACAAAGGTAGAGATTAGCTGGTGAGTCAGTTTATTAGCTCTTCCAAATCATCACCACTTTCCACCCCCCAGTCCCTTCCCCCCACGTGAGAAAGTCATCAGAGTAAGAAATCCGGTCTAAACGAGGGCTTTCCCGTAAGTATTGTGGAGAGAAACATTAAAATTGGTCATAAAACAACTCAGGAAACTAAATTATAAAGCTTGTTTGTTTCAACGGGTGCTCTGCTGAACTGATGACTTCCCTTTGAAGACTATTTGCTAGTTTTGGGAAGTGAGGCTGTTGAAAACCCAGCTCTGTATCCTGGCACAGAGTCAACAGCATCTGTTACAGTTATTTTACTCAAGCTTAGGGGAAAAAAATTCGTGAGGAAAATTGTGGGAAGAGCCCAGTTTGCAAATTATTGACTCGTATGCTATTCTTGGTTAACAGGTACAGAGGCATTTAGTCATATTCTGGAATAAAAATCTTGTTAAGAAATAAACCTGCAGTCAGTGTTACCAAGGCATTGAAAGTGGTGCAGCCAAATGATGACTGCATAAGGACAGTATAAAGAGAAGCACAAACAGATGCAAAAGCTCACAGAGGCACCAGAGGGGAGAGTGCAGGCTGTGTGTAAGGGAAAGCAGGTGCAAACCAAGAGACCTGCAGGCATCGGGTTCAAGAGGTCCTGCGCTCAGGTGATAACTGGGATGGAGATTCCAGAAATGGACTGGGAAGGTTTGAGGATGAGAAGAAATCCCTCTCTGCCCCATCAAAGGTACAGGAGGGTGACAAGATGGATAATGACTGTAGTAAGGCAGTTAACAGCTGGAGTTTTTGTGATAGGAACTGGGCTTGAGAATTTCAGATTTTATCCTCTTTGTACTTCAAGAGTCATGTGCACACTGAAAAGAGAAAGCCACCTCCAGCTGCTGGTAAGTGCAGTGAGTAAATGCACTGAAGAGGGAAGAACTAGGATTTATCTACAAATACATCTTCAAGACTGCAAGTCAGCAATGTAAAACATAAAAAAAAAAGGTACAGCCTTAAAATCCACAAAAGCATTCAAGAGAAGACTAGCAGGAAAGAAAAAAAAAAAAGGAAAATTGTAGCAAGTTACTTCACACCAAGTGAAGGGCAATATCCTGCCACAACAGGAGAAAACAGGTGCCTTAAGTTTATTCACACTGCCTAGGTGTACTGGTTCTGGTTGGAAGGTTGCTAGCTACATGATAATTATTGCCATTAGAAAAAGAAAAAAAAATGGGAAAAAACATCATTATACTCACAGGGAACAAAAGGAGTACAGGGGAACCAGAATAAAACCAAGAAGTGTCAGTATTTAGCATTGCAGCCAGCCAGCTATGGGAAGGAATCTTACAGGAACACAAACAGGAAAACAGATCATTACTTGTGTGAAACACAAAACACTGAATTTTTAATGCCATGGAGTAATTTGAAGATTTAGGTAACTGATGAAGAACTGCAACAGTCAACCCTTCCCCTCCTGGTTTTAGTAAATGAGGGTAAGAAAGCTTAAAAGTCTAAAGAACACTGGAAAACAAAAGAAACAGAAAACACTATGGTCAAAAGGCCAGGGGACAGGTTTGGTCCTGTGGGATAAGTGGTAAAATCCTGACGTATCCTAAGATGTATCAGTGAAACAGGACTGGATGAAAACCAACTGGAGGGAAGATGATGTGGGAAAGTTTAAATAGATACCACGTCAAAAGAAAAGAGAAAAAGCTTAGAACTGCAGCTTCTGCACAAAGGAATGATCTAAAAAATGAGGTGGTCAGTAATTCCCAGGAAAGTTACAGAGTCCAGTTACTTCAGCTTTATGGCAATGTACATAGAAGATACTTTATTTATCAACGTACAGCTCAGAGGTACCAGTTTTGAGCTGCTTGTGGTGTTCATAGGTGGCAGGTTTACTTCTTGTCATCTGACCATGTAATTTCATAATCTGTATACGTTTTTTTCAGTATCTCTACAGTCACTGAGTGATCTGCTTTCCCATAGCCCTGCAAGAAAGAACAAGTGCTTGTGAGATACAGTCTGCAGAACCAGAGTTCTTGTCACAAGTTAACCAGTTATGATGTAATACTTAAGTAATTCACACAGAAATCAAATACAGGTTCTAGGAAGTTAATCACAGTATTGGGGTTGGGTTTTCTATTGTCCTCTCCAATTCCCCCACCATAATTTGTGGGAAATAAAGTAATAGAGGATGTACTTTTCACATCTTGATTTTTTTCCAGCAGAAAACTTGTTTTAAAATAGTCCCAACCTCTCTGCTACCATATTTATTGAATGCTCTTTTCCACAGAGGTTGCACTGACCCACTTGAATAGATATGAGTGTAAAACCAACCAACTTGTCTCAGCTGAAAGAAAAGGGAGCAAGAAGCCACATGTGTGAACATGTGAATACTATTCTAGCCAGTAAGTAAAACATTTAAGTATGTGGTTTCTTTATTTGCAATCTTCCCTCATCTGGTAATGGCATAATCTTAATGTGTCTGTGTTCTTCAGCCACTCCAAACCAGGCAAAGTCTGATGATCCCTGTGATTTTTAGCTCTCATCTAAATCACTGATCACAATATTACTCTTTCACTGAAATTTGAGTGTTGTGGTAGAAGGTGCCTTTCCTTTATTGTCTGACATGACTTAAGTTATCTTCTTATTTCAGAACTACAAATTTTTCCCAGTCAGAAAGCCTTTACTGCACAGCAGTGTGGTCTACAAATAAAAGCTTGCTATATACAAGTGACTTTCCAGTAATATTTCATGTGAAACATTTAACTTATAAAACTGAAAAAGAGCTCAAGAGGGCATTATCAAAATATGTTCTCTTAATCATCATTGACCCTGCCCCAAGAGAAACAGCTTAAATAAACCAACATTTAAAGTGCACAGGTTAAAATTACTGATGCATTATAACATGCAAGCTTCTAAAAAATACCAGATAATGTAGTTATGTCAGAAATACCACAGGTTTATACTGGCAGTTGTAAAGCAACAGACCTACAGATCACTCTCTCTTTGGTCACTACTCTGAAGACCCCACCTTCAAATTAAGCACCCACTTCAAATTAAGTTAATCAGTACCATGCAGCTACTGATGGGCTATTTCTGCTCTGAGAGTAAGACAAAAAGATTCTGAGTCAAGAGATGCAAACTTCTGTGTTCGGTCTTGATTATAACTTAATGCAGAATAATATCAGCATTATCTAATTAATTTTGCTTTGGTCTCCCACTTTTAAAAATAGTATTTTTTTTTAAATCTGTTTCACAAGAGTTTTCCAGTTAATGTTTATCTACATTGTGCTTCAAATCGTTAGCTTTCAGCCACCATACCAGAACACAAAACACCCAGAACATCAGAGACAAAAGGATTTGATGGAATACAAGAGATGAACTTACTGTAGAGAGCCCAAATACCCTAATTTTTTTGTCTTTGCTGTTATGGTCAATTTTCCCTCCTCCAAGGCACTTGCACTCGTATCCCAGCTTTTCCATCTCTGGATTTACTTTTTCAAAGATGTGATCTGCACAAGAAGAATAGTTAGAGCCTAGTTAGAAGAAAAAGAGTTAGAACACACACTGGACATCTGCTCCTCTAAGATCTCCGGGATATTTTCCTCTCATTTTCCTCCCATTCCCTTCTGCCATCTGCCCGGGGGAGGTTTCCCATGATAGCCGCAGAACACCTGCATTTAAGGCTGCCTGTTTCAGTGGTTTTTACTTCCTTAACACATCTCCTTGTCCTAAACGAGGTTTATCAGGTTTGGAAATAAAAAAGGAAGGGGGAGAAAGGGAGCTTGAGCTGACCCCAGACACCCCGGGCCGGGAGTCCGCCTCACAACACCCTGAGGGACGCTGCCGGAGGGCGGGGGGGGGACACCCCTTTGGCGATCATTTCTCCCCCAATTCCCGCCTCGCACTGCCGTCACCCACTGTGAAACTCGGCTGCTTTGGTTCCCCGGACGATATCCCGTTTCTCTTCGCTTCCCGGGCGCTGCAGGCGCACCAGGATATACTTGAAAGTGCCCTCGGGGTCGATCTCCACGTCCTTCACCGCCGCCATGCCGTGAGGTAACGCAGCGGCGGGCGGGAAGGCGCCGCTTGCGCAGCCGCCGTGGTAGCTCCGCGGCGCTGGGTGAGGGGAGCTCCCGGTGCGGGGTGTTCCCGGGGAGAGTGGGGGTCCGACCCCTGTCCCCTCAGCTTCCCGGGCTCTGAAAGGAGGTTGGAGTGCCACGAAGAACCTTCAGTCCGCCCCCCATGGCCACGGGTCCCTTCCTCCGTTCGTCCTCTCCCCTGTGAGGGCCTTGCAGTGGGCACCCACCCGCGCCCAGCGGGGCTGTGGGAGGGTAAGGAGGGAAAAGGGTCATGGGCTGAATGCCCCCAGGTGCCTTCTGTGGGGTGCACTTTACAGGTGTTAAATAAGAGATGGGCGTTTAATCTCCTTTTCACCATATTTTAGGGGTTCTGTTTGAGGAGTGAGGAGAGCTCCACACGGGTTGGTCATGGAGTCACCCACCCAGAACGATGGAGTCCAGCGTTCTGCTGGAAACAGGGCCTGGGACACTTGGAGGAAGAAAAAGAAGTGGTAAAAGCAAGCAAAATCTTGTATTGAGTGGCCGTGCAAAAGAAAAAAGTCACAAAAAAGCCCAAACCCATTCACGTTAAAAAAACTAGGGTTTTTTCTCAAAGTTTTAGAGTATTTCCACAAATGAGTTTTAAGAGCCTTGTTTCTCGGTGCTGTATTAGCACTTTCAACAGAACTGTTTTGTTAATTGCTGACTTGAAATTCTCCATCTATATTTTAAAGTATAGAAGTGTTTGAATACAGTGTACTGTATAAAACCAATAAAACAGGAAGATTGCCTCTCAAATACAGCATTTAGGGGTGCTTAACAAGATAAATGCAATATTTATATTTGAATTTGTTTTGTCATTTATGATATTGCAAATGATGACAATTGCAAACAACTAAAGTT
This sequence comes from Calypte anna, assembly GCF_003957555.1. Lineage (NCBI taxonomy): Eukaryota > Metazoa > Chordata > Aves > Apodiformes > Trochilidae > Calypte > Calypte anna. Next base: position 1,221,583 of record NC_044254.1, on the reverse strand, counting down.
GTTTTCTGAACTACCTTATTAGCTATCAAAGACCTTAATTTAAAAATTGTAATACTCTGGAATTCCAGCTACTATTGTTAGTTACCTTTTTGGATACAGAGTTAACACTGTCACTATCACTGGGAGAATGACAATACTCCCAGCAAGATGAACTACAGTCATGAGAAGGGTTTTAAGTAGAAACCTAGCCCACCATCTCAGTTATTCTGGATTTTCCAAGGCAGGGAAGGAAAGTGATAAAATCTGTGTCTGGATGAAATGCTCTTTGGGACCATAATAGGGCTGAGGGAGTCTTGTGGGGTTGAGGTGATTACTTGAACTTGCTTTCTCCAGCAGTAAAGGCCTGGAGGGTTATTGTAGTGTTAGTTTTTGAAGTTTCAAGCAATCTAGAAAAGTTGTGGGCTCTTAAAATTGCTTATTCCTTGGTTATTGTGTCTACTGATTTATCCTAATATCTGGTGTTCTTACTTATCCCATCCTCACACGATTGTTAAGCTGTAATAGCTGTAGCATGAAGAAGATTTTATGGAGCTTGCTTGTTTGAATGAACCTTCCCTTTTTATTTTTAACTGGAATAGGAGATTTCATTTCCTTAAGCACAGAAGTCTGTGTGCCCATGGCTGTGGAAAACTTCATTGCTTCATTTCATTTATGAGGCACGGAAGGAACTAGCAACAATGGTAGAACTCTGATGAGCAAGGACAAAGATGGCAGAGGAAATACTTATGGCATACCTCAGGCAGAAGTTAAACTTTAAAGGAATTTGTTCTCAACAAGAAGAGGCATCTGGCTTGACCTGACATGAGCAGGTAAGTTAGTGACCCAGTAATGGGCAAAGTAGAACTTTGTCATGTTCTCTTTAATGCTTCCCTCTTCCCAAGGACCCACCTTGTCCAAAAGGAGTTACCTGCACCATGCTGAGCTAAAAACTGGATTGCAGGTCAAGGTTGAATGTAACACTTTGTTTGATAAAGGCAAAAAGCCTGTTAGCCAGGAGTATCTTAAGGTCAAAACATCCTCATGCTTATTTTGCTATTTAGCCTCTGAAAGCAAGTGACTAGAAAGGGAATATTAGTATTAATACTAATTAAATAGTGTTAAATCTACAGTGTGCTGCACTGAAGCTCACTGTAAGATTCTCCCAAGGCCAGTCCAGGTTATCAGAATCAGGAAAAGGGAAACAATCAGTTTTAACTCCAGCTTTATAAATTTTCCCTTTTATTGAGCTCTTTGACAGCAGGGCACAAGATGTAAGGATACGTTTGGCCCATCGTTCTATTACAGGAAAATATTAAAAGAGTTTTGAAGTAGGTAATTTCCATCCCACGTAACTCTTGCACAAGAGAGAAAATAAAATGATGGTCAACTTCCAGCTGTACTTGCAAACTTTTTATTCCAGAGTGAGAGTACACCCTGGAGCTGAGCAGAATACCTATTGCACTGATGAAGGTTAAAAGCACTGTTGTAAATTCTGACTGTCATGGGAATCAAAGATCACAGGTCTGCTATGTTGCTTGGCCCACTCATTAGGCTTTAAATAAAGATTTTTATTCCCCCTCTGCTGGGCAGCAGATCCTCAGATTAGCAGAGAAGCCAGAACAAAGGCAGGATGCTCTCTCTTGGTATTAACACCTTTTGGATTTGTGTCAATAGTCAGTTCAGAAGGCAGAGCCTTGGTTTCTGTGCTGCAGGTTAGGAATCCAAACCAACCTCCAGCAGAGACAAGTGTAAGTGACCTCTGCTGAGTCTTTTATACCTTGTTTTTATGAATGATGCTCTCCTATAATCCCTTTCAGGAGCTGAACAAGGTTTTTAGTTCTGCTGCTCACAGAAGGCTATTTCATAACCTCATTGCTCTGCTGGCCAGAAACTCCCTCTTGATTTCCAGCCTCCATTTTCTCTCAGATGGTTTGCATTCCTTTGGGTTTTTGTACCAACTTTAACCCTTTATTTATAGAAAATGTCTGATCATCTTCTTTCCTGACACTTCTAAGGATCATCACATCCTTTCTCAGCCTTCCTATCTGCCTCCTCTTCCCTGGACTTACACACAAACTTCCAAAAGGCTCTGGGGAAGATATTTCTTTAGAGGGGACTTTTCTACTCCTTTCCCAGTCTAGAGTTTCCTACCAGTGGGTGTCAATCTCAGAGCTCTCTTTCTGAAGGACCACAAATATCACCTGCCTGTCAGGGGCCCACTCTGAAGTACTGAACACATGCTCCCCTCTGGAATCCCCTGGGGCAGGGAAACCACTCTGCTGGGTTTGTTTTCAGGGCTCTGCTGTCCTTCAGTTGCCCTTCCCTGTCTTTAGTGTCCATACCTTGCAGCATATGTTGGGGGCACAAGGAAATGATGAGCATGCTTTGATGCAGGTGATGATTCCAGAGTCCCAGCTGTTAATTTGTGGTCTGTAGAGATGAACAGTGTGAATGAGTTGTTTAATCAATCAGAGTTAATTTATGTGGGATATATGACATCCTAAGGATCAGGGCCTTTTAGCTGCAGCTGCTTCTCTTCATGATAAACTCAGGCATTTGCATTTACAAAGCAGAGATATGAGGGTGATTTAAATGGTGGCTTTAGGGCTGGATGTACCCAACAGGGAAACCATGGCTTGTTTCCTGGTAGAAAAAGTCTCTTCCATGATTTCCAACAACAGAATTAGAAATAACCAAGTTCTACATGGGATCAGTCCCACCTGCAACTGCAGGAACCAAGTACTTGATGTTAAGACCAGCCCTGCTTTTATCTTAACCCAAGGAGTGAGGTTTTTTTCTTCTTCTCCTTTGTTCTGTTCGTGTTTTAAAGCACTGAATCACACCTTTCCAGTGCAAGTGATCCTTGGCCTCGGGTTAGATTCTTGACTGTGTATTTTTAACTGTTTGGAGGAAATTGAGCAGTCTGAGTCACATCGGAGAGTTCCCGAAATGAGAAGTGGAGAGAAGATCTCTGGCTCCTGGGGTTTTGCTGCAGACAGCGTGGAGACTGTCTCAGGCAGCCTGAGAAATTCCAGCTTCTTTGTAGCAGTTGTGTATCCTACCTTATTCTTACATAATGAGGCACAGAGGCTGAAGGATGAGTGTGTTTTTGGAAATTATCTTTTCTTCCCATCAGGACCTCAGGGGAAACTTTTGCCTTAGACCTTTTGTCTCTGGATTTTAAAATAGTGCTTAAAGCTCCTCTCCAAACAGGAAACACCTTCACTGCTGGCACCAGAATTCCTTTTCCCCTCAAGGCTGGCTAAAGCTCTTGCTCTCCCCTTCTACTGAGTGTTGGAATGGGTGAAGCTGATTTTTTTTTCCATGAGTTAAAAGTTTCAAGTGGTTTTACAGATCTTTGCCATGGGGTGAATATGTCATGCAAACAATTTTGACATAAATACTTATCAAGTGTTTTTATTTAGGAATGACAAAAATAGCTTCTAGAAGAGAGGTGGAACTGAGTTACTCAGAGGTACTCAGTTCTCTGTTTCTGTCTGTTGGTGTGAAAATATCAAAAAGTTTAAAAAGGGATACTTAGAAATAGGTAAATTCAGTTGTAATCTTACAACATAGGTAAGAACTTTTTTTTAAAAGGCAAGGAAAATGAATCTTTCTTTTTGTATGAACATACATGTATATATTCTGGTTATCTGACTTCCCATCATATCCTGGGTTTGGTTTATTTTGTGATTTCGGCAATTTCAACAGATAATAGTTGAAAAATCTAAAAGAATTTCCTACTGCATCCCATTTTCATTAGTCACTGATAAAGATATTGACAATTGCCTCTCAACCCAAAACCTTAAAATCTCCAGCAGAAAAATACAAACCCCTGTTCCAGAATTCCCTGGCCTCCTTGTTTAGAAAAATGTCCTCTGAAGCTATGGCACTACAAAGCAGTGCAGCTGCTAGGTGTTGCTCACAAAGTGGGTAGAAAGGAGTGTTCCTCAGGTGTCTCCTAACTACTCTGGAATACCTTTAGAAGATTGAATAGTTGTTTTTTCTCTGTCATCATGTTCTGCAGAGGGGTGGGAATGCAGCAGCTGAATGCCTTCAGCATTTGTACAGAGGATTGATTTATTTTCTAAACATGTGTTAATAATTAAGCTGTGATCTGGGGACAACAGATCATTTGGAAGATGAAGTCACTTACAGTCTCCTTACAGGTCAGACAAGCATGCCTCTGTTTTCAGGGGAGCAAACAAAATGAGGGTGGTGCTAAGAAATTAAATTTGTAAATCTTAAAAATTTTATTTTATTAAACCCAAAAATAATACGGGGTGTTGGTCTTGGATCTTGTTTTAAAGACTTTTTTGCCTCTGTTGCTCAAGGTTTGATTGTATTTTGTGTGCCTGTACCTTCTGAATTTGCAGTGGTTAAGGTTAGCTGCAGTGAGTGCATCAGGTGAGATTGGACAATGGCAGATTGGATGGGATAGTTACAAATTTAGCCTTAAATAAAACACTCCTGTTAACCAGAGCAACATTTCCTATGTTTAAAAATGACAAGTAAAAAATTACTAATCCATATTGAATTTGTGGCTTGCTGTAGCTCCTGGTTTCTTTATACAATGCTCCTGCCCAGCCAACAGTTTCCCAGTTTGTTTCTGTGGGGTTTGGTTTTTTTCAGATTAAAACCATTTGCTTGATTCTGTTGGTTTGTTTTGTTCACATTTCTTTTTACTCACGTCTCTAATTTATCAAAACCTTTGAGTCCTGCATCAGTCTTTTGGAACAATTTTTCCAAGACTGACATCTGCAAATTTCTGACCATTTTAGATTATAATTTATCATCCCTCTTAAATTAGCTCAAGTAAATTCAGGATAAACCCTTGCAGGGCTCATTGGTATGGGCTTTTCAGACAGGGATCTTTGAAAAACTGTCCTTCGTGTGGTGGTTGTATTTCTTGTGTGCTCACTTTATGGTGATTTCAGATGGGCACTGTTTCACTTGCTTGCTTGTAAGAATGTCCTGTGCAACAGAGACATTAATTACAGCAAACTAGAGCACACTATTGTTTCTCAGCCTTGAAGTACAAACTAGATTGCCAAGAATAGAATCATAGAATCATAGAATCCTAGAACTGGCTGGGTTGGAAGGGACCTCAGAGATCATCAAGTCCAACCCTTGATCCACTCCCGCTGCAGTTCCCAGCCCATGGCACTCAGTGCCACATCCAGGCTCTTTGGAAAGATCTCCAGACACGGAGAATCCACTACTTCCCTGGGCAGCCCATTCCAATGCCTGATCACCCTCTCCAGAAAGAAATTCTTTCTCATCTCCAACCTAAACCTCCCCTGGCACAACTTGAGACCCTGCCCTCTTGTCTTGCTGAGAGTTGCCTGGGAAAAGAGCCCAACCCCCCCCTGGCTCCAACCTCCTTTCAGGGATAAATCCATTATATCAGTGTCAGCTCTTCATGACACCTTAGTAGCTTCTCCTGATTTTTCAGGAATTTTTAAACATTTCAGTAAGGTTCCAGTATCTTTCCTAAGTGTTCTTGTGGAAGGCCTGGCTTCTTTGATCTCCCTTTCCTAGCTCCAGAGAGGTAGTGTTTGCTTTTTGTCAGCCCTCTGACACTTTTCCTTGGATTCTCAAAGGCAGTGAGGCTTTGAATCCTGCAGCAGTACTTGATCAGCTGAAACTAACCTGAAGAGTCTCACTGCAGTCTTTACATTCTCTCCTCTTTTCCCAATCCATAGTGTTATTGCAGACAGCCTCCAAAGTGTTCTTTGTATGGGAAGAAATGACATTTGACATGTCCTCTGTCAAATGTTGCCCTTTTTAGAGTAGCAGACCTGCCTGGGTTTTGTTATTCTTACTCCTAATGGGTTTATATAGACTTTTCTTACCTAGCAAGAAAACCTTCCAACTGGAAAATGAGTTGCTGGTGGGTAATCCTTGTTAGGCACCTCTGCTTGTAAGGGGAAGGAGGTGTTCTGGAGGGTTCCTGTTCTTTTGTAAGAATCTGGGTTTCACTTGTGGAAATGAAGGTTGGGAGTAGGAGGAAGAAAAAATGTTCAGCATTTCTAAACTTGTGATTTGATTTAGAGTCTCATTTTTCTGGCAGAGAGCAATTCTAAGGAGCTAAGTCTGTAATACCAGGGAAGAATGAAGAGCTGCACCCAGCTCATGTCAGCACAAGAAAGGAGGCTCTGAGATTCTTACATCAGTTGGAAAAGGAAGGGAATAAAAAGGACAAATGTGAAAAACAATGAGAAGAGAATAAATGAGTAACATGGAAACCAGGTAAGAGGGAGGCTGCGTGGTGTTTGTAGCTTGTCTGTCTGCAGGTCAGTCTACACAACTGGATCAGAGGGATTTTTCCTGAAAATCCAGTGTAACTTAGGATCCAACATGAGCCTGAGCTCAGAGGAATCCCAGTCTTCCTGAACAACAGAGCTGAGGTTTTTAAGCATCTTTGACTTTTAATAATGAGATCTTAACTTCTCAGCTGCTTGCTTTTGAAAATATTTTTCAGGCGTTCTTTTTTTTTTTCTGAAAACTTTCATTTATGTTAATCTTCCATTATATTAAAGACAAATAAAAATATAATCCCTGGATGACAGAATTCCCTGGGAAAACCCCCCAAAAAGTCCTGTATCAGTGATGCATAAGGGAATACAGCCAACAAAAAGAGGCAACCTATTTTTAGGCTGGAGTTTTTACAGGCATATTGCTTTTAGGATGTGGTATTGTGGGTTTGTTTGGTTTCTTTCTTTTTTTTTTCTTTTTATCTGTTGCAGACAAGAGGTCTCAGGCAGCCCCTGTGAAGGAAGACTGTTCCAAACTGTGAAATATTCTTTTCCTTCCTCCGGAGATTCCACTGGCAAAGTGAGTCTGATAGAGCTTCCTGCACTCAACTTCAGAGCTTCTGCCATGAGAAGAATAAGCATTTACCAGTAGGAACCTCATAAAACAGTGTAAAAAAAGTGAATCTCCAGGAAAATGTGTAGGGTTTTCTGCCTGCTGTCTCAGGAGGGGATATAAACAGTTGAGGGGGTGTCTGTAATTCTTCTGTGTACAGTTATAACAGCCCATCAATGTTTTAGAGGAAAAAACCCCAAAAGCTGACCTTTCAAAACTCATAATTAAAGGATAACGTTTACAGAACACCTTGTGAAATCAGGCACATGATGTGCTCTACAGGTGCACTGAACACACCAAACTTTGTTAGTCTGAAGAACAGGGGAAGAGTGGCAGGCAGGAAATGCAAGGAGTTGGGTGATGCCTTCTTGGATGAGGGAACCTTCTGGGTCTCTGTGGCTGCTTACCAACCCACCATGGCAAAGTGTGCAGGTTGCTGAGGCATGTGTCTCCCTGCCATGGACACTATGTGGCTGTGCTCTGCAGTAACCCCATAAATCAGTGTACACACAATGGGTGGACTCAGTGTGGGTCCAGGACAAGGCCATTGTATTGTCTTGTCTACCTGAAATATTAGATGTACCTGGTCAGGAATTGTAACTCTATTGAGGGAAGGATGCTGGATCATCCTGCCCAGGTGACTCCTCCAAGCTAAGTTCACATCCCAGGCTTGACTGCTACAAGTGACTGATGGATCTGTTTGGAAGCAGAACTCCAGAAGAGCACTGGCAGTCCTGGGGCTGGCAAACCTTGCCACAGAGGAGAACTCTGTACCTCGTGCTGTGATCTGCAATAAAGTGCTCCTCCAGTGCTGCCAGTTCTGTCTTCTGCTCATATTTAGGTTAACCAGCTTTGAGTATTGGTGCCTTTCTTCCCGAGATCCCAAAAGGACCAGGATTTCTTTGGTGCAAAACATTATGGTAGGTGCAGAGTTGAGTCTGCTTACTCATGCAAGTAATGCAAACTAATCCGGCTGCTTCCCGATATCCTGGAATTGTGTGTGGCTGTCAGTAACACTGCCTGACCCAGCACTTGGCACTTGGTCAGCTCAGTGTGTGAGAGGCTTGATTTGGCAAGGGGAAGCAGCAGGCTCCATGTGTGGGAGGGACAGATCCCTGGGTTTTCCAAGAATTTTTTTTTCCTCATGGAATTCCCCGTCTCGTGGAGGATAGGCCAGTGGAGAGGATAAAAGGCTGGAGGAAAGGCAGGAGATGACACAGTCCAGACAGCTGGAGCTGAGCTGAATCTTCAAGTCAGTGTTCAGCAACTTCAGGAATCCCTGAGAAGGAGCACAGAGGACTTCTGCCACCACAGCTACAACCTGTGAGTATAACTGGAGTGTGTGGTTCTGTTTCGTGGCTCAGTTGAAGGAGAACTGGACAGATGGAATTCTGTGTTGGTGTTCTTTAAAAGCTGTTTAGATTGAAGAGCTATCTTGATAGGAAGAACTGTTTTAAAATGAAAAATTGCCTAAAAATGGAAGTCTGATTTGATTCTTTAGAGTGATTGTTAAAATATATATGTAGAAAAGATGGCATAGGCAGATTTTTATATTGATTTGTAAGCAGTCAGTATTTATTCTTTACAAATGTGTTCTTTCAGTCTTTCAGAGCTGTCTGCTTAAAAGAGAGAACTCCAGAAACATGGTTTCCTTGTGGTTCCTACCTCTTCTTGCTTATGGTAAGTGTGTATGTCTCTGTAAAATAACTAGTTAGATGGTAATATTAGTGTGCCTGTTCTGTTTGAGCTCAGAATAAAACAGAATTGGGATTAAACAGATTAATTTGGGAACCTGACATAAATAGCTGAAGGAGAGGTTCACACAGAAAAACCTCAAGCTGCAGTGGCACATTTCCTGCCTTGCCTGTCAAACACATGATGGGCTCAGACAGTTTGCTGTGAATTCTGTGTGATCAAACCTAGCTTCACAGGCTGGAGATCCAGTGCCTGGTTGCTGACATGCCTGTTGGGAAGCTTCCAGCTAATTGTTTGTGAAATTATTGCCTCTACTTTTACTGTAGTTGACAAGTTTGCAACATTTATAGAGCTTTATCTGTCCCCCTCCAAGAGAGAGAGGAGGGGTGGGGGCAGGCAACCAACTTTTTGACATCTTTTCTTTGTAGGACTTACACTGCTGCAGGGGGTGGATTGTTGGACATACCACTATTCAGACACAAACATGACCTACAGGGAAGCAGAGCTGTGGTGCAAGAAGAGGTACACTAACATGGTGGCCATCCAGAATAAGGAGGAGATCAACTACCTCAATAACTTCCTGCCCTTCAATCCGGGTTACTACTGGATTGGAATCAGAAAAATCAATGAGGTTTGGACCTGGACTGGAACTCACAAAGAGCTGACAGAAGAGGCAGAAAACTGGGCTTCAGGTGAGCCAAATGGCAAAGGGAACAACGAAGACTGTGTTGAAATCTACATCAAAAGAGGGAAAGATGATGGCAAATGGAATGATGAGCAGTGTGAGAAGAAGAAGGTTGCCCTGTGCTACACAGGTATGGTTTGGGAAAGGCTGGTCTGTTGTGTGCCCCTCTGGGGTCAAGGTGGTGGTTGGGATGAGTTGTTTAACCTAGTTTTGCATGTTAACTACCTGATCCTGTAGGGCTTTTTGGAGGCATCTGTCTGCTGACTGTAGACCACTGGATTAGACACTTCTATGTAGAGGGGGCTAAGGCTAGGTTAAAACAACCCCAAACAAGTAACACACACTCAGCCAACTTATTGTTGAAGTGTGTTAATGAAGAATGTGCCTTTTGAGGATTTGTACTTGCCCCATAGTGTATTGTTCCTTTTGCATTTTAAGTGTTGTTGATATCTGCCTGGGAACAAGTAGTCAGGGGGTTTCCTGCCAGTAGAATCCTTGCCCTGTGAGCTTGTCTCTCAGATGTTGGTGTCTGAAATGATGCTTTGAAGCATCCTGCTTCTCTTTTGTTCTGCAAAGTGCTTGTTTAGAGCCAGAAACATAAACAAAGAACTAGCCAGGTTTCATTAGTGGCCATTGCTATTTCTCTTATAATTTGCAGTGCTTTTCTTTTTTATTTCAGCTTCTTGCAACCCATCTCTCTGCAGTGGCCGTGGAGAATGTGTAGAGACCATTAACAATCACAGCTGCCACTGCAACCCTGGATTCTATGGGCCTGACTGTGAGTTTGGTAAGATGACTCCTTCCTGCTGCTTCTGCTAGCCAGTGTTCAGTTTGTCTGGCTTCTTGATTTACCTGCTCAGCCAGTGAGACTGACTGTGTTCCTTCTTGTGTTTCTTTCAAGTTGAGAGGTGTGATCCACTGCAGGCACCTGATCATGGGAGCCTGGAGTGCAGCCATCCCCTGGAGAGCTTCAGCTACAACTCCTCCTGCAGAGTTCAGTGTGAGGAAGGCTTTGAATTGACTGCACTGGAGTCTGTATCCTGCACCTCTTCTGGGGTCTGGTCTGGCCCCCTTGCAGCATGCAAAGGTGAGCTGCTCAAGCAGTGGCAGATGAGCTGGTTACTTTGTAAACTTCACTGGTTTTGTGTTATTAGGTACAAATTTAATTCCTTTGTAATTAAGGATGTGATGAAAGTGTGATTTTACTGCAGCACACAGATCTCTCTGTTCCTGAGGAGGTGAGTTGGGCAGGATGAATGTTCTGGCCCTGCTCTAGATTTCCTTGCAAGAAAAGACTTTTCCACCTCCTAGTGGGGAACAGTGGATGAGGCTGATCTAGATCAGTTACTTCTGACTGGAGGAATTCTTTTTTTGGGGCATTCAGCTTAGAATAAGATACTGTTTGAAGCAAATAAAAGCATCAAGCATCTCCAAGCCCCAGTAAAAATGGGAAAATTGGGGATTTTAACTAGTGGCTGTTGTGAGCTGCAGATGAACTTACAGGCTTGCCTTAAGAGTCAGTCTTTCCTTTAGAGATCTTTCTGCTCCTGTCTGCTTTCTAAAATGGCAGCATAGTACAACACTTCTCTAAAGTTGCTTCCATTTAGTGCATACCTTGCTAAGTATTAGGAAAAAAAATTTTTTTAAGGTTTATTCCAATCTAAGCTCTGTGCTCTGATGTTTTTCAGCTGTGACCTGTCCTGCCTTGGAAGTGCCTGCTCATGGTGCAGTGAGCTGCTCCCATCCCTCTGCAGAGCTCCCCTGGGGTACCACCTGTGAGTTCACCTGTGAGGAAGGCTTTGCCCTGACAGGACCAGGCACACTGCAGTGTGGGGCTGCTGGGGCCTGGGACAGGCAGCAGCCATCCTGTGCAGGTAACTTTCCTTGTCCTTGCTCACCTGAGTGCTTGGGGCTGTCACCACCATCTTGTTGAATTCCTGAGGCATTGTGTTGACTGCTGCTGTGATCTGTGTGTTGCAGCTGTGAGGTGTGAGGCTGTAACCTGGCCAGAAGAAGGCTTTGTGACCTGTGACCATGCTCCTGAAGATCTCACTTATGGCTCACGTTGTGATTTCCACTGCAGTGAAGGCTTTGTTCTGGATGGCCCTGCCAGCACTGAGTGCACAGCACAGGGACAGTGGTCAGAGTCAGTGCCAGAATGCAAAGGTGAGACTTACTGCCTTGGGAAATGATCTGCTAAAGCACAGAGCAGCTCAAATGGTCTGAAGAGACTTCCTTGTTCAGGTGCAGTCAAAGAGTAACAGGTCATCCCCAGGTGTTTATAGGATTTTCAGGATGGGGATCATTTAAGCCTATTGTTTTAAAGAGGAAACAGCAGTGCTGGGTGACAAGCAACATGCAGGAGCTGTGTCCTCAACACATACGCTAAGGAGTTTTTCAAGTGGGGTGTTCTGACAGGAGCTCTTTATTCCCCATGCTCCAGATGGGAGCCTGTGAATATTTATGCAGTTCAGCTGGGGAGTATAACGTGGAGTCAGTCTCAGGAAAACTTGTGTGCTTTAGGTGCACGTTTAAGGCTTCTGCCTGCCCTGTGCAATGTACTGAAATCTCTGCTCCCTGAGACACTGCTAGGTCTGAAGGGAAATACTGTTCCTCCATGGGGCACAGCTCTTGGGAAGTCATGTCCTCTCCTCAGCACAAAAGAAGTGTGGTTAACTTGACCTGCTCCAATCTAAGCTCTGTGCTCTGATGTTTTTCAGCTGTGACCTGTCCTGCCTTGGAAGTGCCTGCTCATGGTGCAGTGAGCTGCTCCCATCCCTCTGCAGAGCTCCCCTGGGGTACCACCTGTGAGTTCACCTGTGAGGAAGGCTTTGCCCTGACAGGACCAGGCACACTGCAGTGTGGGGCTGCTGGGGCCTGGGACAGGCAGCAGCCATCCTGTGCAGGTAACTTTCCTTGTCCTTGCTCACCTGAGTGCTTGGGGCTGTCACCACCATCTTGTTGAATTCCTGAGGCATTGTGTTGACTGCTGCTGTGATCTGTGTGTTGCAGCTGTGAGGTGTGAGGCTGTAACCTGGCCAGAAGAAGGCTTTGTGACCTGTGACCATGCTCCTGAAGATCTCACTTATGGCTCACGTTGTGATTTCCACTGCAGTGAAGGCTTTGTTCTGGATGGCCCTGCCAGCACTGAGTGCACAGCACAGGGACAGTGGTCAGAGTCAGTGCCAGAATGCAAAGGTGAGACTTACTGCCTTGGGAAATGCAGTTTTCTTGTCACTGGACAGCACCCTGCAATCTGTATTCCTATGGAGTCCTGGCTGCAAACCACACTCTGTGTTCTCATGTTTGCAGCTGTGAGTTTCCCTTCCCAATGCCAGCTCAGGGCTCTGGGAACTCCCAGAGCTCACATCCCCAAGTCAAATGAATTTGCAAATATATTGTACATCTACCAGTGCAAAAAAATAGGCAGCAAAGTCCTTAATGGCTCTTAACACCCCCTTTCTCTATTCCAGTTGTACAGTGTGAACCACTGAGGTCTCCTGAGGGAGGTTCCATGGATTGTGTCCATGGTGCTGGGAACTTCACATACAGCACTGCCTGCCACTTCAGCTGTCTGGAAGGATGGAAGCTCAATGGTTCTCACCTCCTTGAGTGCAGTCATGCAGGGAACTGGAGTGCTAGCCTGCCCACCTGTGAAGGTATCTGACCTGTTACTAGCCACAGTAACTAGCCACAGGGAGGGGGCACTGGGTTTCCAGGCAAATGAAGTATGGAAGGGTGGAGAAGGCAATGCTAGCCAGTGAGCTGGGAAGACAGCACAGTGGGAATTAAGATGTGAACTGAAACGTGGAAAATAAACAAGAAGCATAAATTGTCACCAGGGTTAGACAGACCCTGGGGTAGGTAGCTTGGTGCTTTGCCATTGGTTCAACAATGGGTGGGGTAATTTATACCATCCAGCTTTTTACCTTGTGTGTCCTGCCTCAGGAAACCTTAAGGGTTACCAGATGCAGTTCTGGTTCCTCTTGAAGAGCACAAGGCAAAGAAAGAAGTAGAGAGGGCTTCAAAGGCCTCACATACCTCTTGATCTCACTTGAAACTTTTTTATCCTTTCAGCTTCTGAACAAGCCACCTATGTCTCTGTGGGCATAGCAGCCACAGGTGCCTCTCTGCTTTCCACAGCATCATTCCTCCTTTGGCTGGCAAGGCATTTCAGAAGAAAAGGTGAGCAATTGGCCTGGGTTCACAGATTTGATTTACCTGCCTGAAAAGCCTTCAGTGGAGAAAAAACCAACCAACCAAACACAATGCTACCCCAGTAACCTTCACTTTTTGAAAAAGGGAAAGTTACCACATTGAGAAAAATTAAGTGATGATTTGCAAGAAGTCTGCATGTATGCCATGTTTGGCTTCTGAATGAATGTTTAAGAATAAAAAATAGTAAAAGCTAAATGTTTAGAAAGAAAGAATCAGAAGAAAAAAGCAATGTTTTATTTATCAGTATTTACTGCCAGGGAAAGTGACTGGGAATTTGAGAGGGAGCTAGTGACAGCACAGTGATAACTAACTGGGATTTGTTGCTAGAGAAGGGTTTTCTATCAGATGTTCAGAAGTGAGAGGTTTTTTTAGAAGAAGGAATCTCCACGAGGGGGCTTTCATCTTGAAATGCTAATACCTTTTCTTATTCTTCTTGCAGCAAAGAAATTTACTCCTTCCAGGTAAGTTGTGTCTCAAAAAGCATCACGAGAATCACTGCAATAATTTTGCTAAAACCCACTTGGTATAAAGCAGCTGTCATTAAAATACTTCTCATTTCTGCCTTTTTTACAGTAGCTGCCAGACTTTAACCCCTGATGGTACTTTCCAGAGTGCTGGCCAGAATGTCTGACTCCACGTGGTTCAGGTAAGCACATGAGCTGCACTCACAGATTTCTGCCTTTTAATCACACAAGCAATCAGAGCTGTTAACTGCTGCACAATTGCTGAAATAACAGTATGCACTTCAGGGCTCTTGATATGCATCTTGGCATTGCATGGATGTTCCTAACAAGGCTGATGGATTTGTTGCTTTAGGAATGGTTTTATTCAACTCCTGAAGGATGGTTGTGCTTAAGCATTCTTAGACCAGCTGCATGTGCAGTAGGAGCACTTCTGTGCATTTTTGCTACCTGCTGCATACAAAATTCCTCTGAAATGAGAGCAGGAACACATCTGTGCTGGTTCTTCAGTTCAGAGAGGGGTTTTTCTTCTCTCTGCAGGAACTGAAGCCATCTTTCCTTGTGTCTCAGATTTCTGGAGAACAAAACTGCATGAAAATCAGCAGCTGACCAGATGTTTTTATCTCTTGCTGACAAGATGGTTGACCTTGTATATTGCTGAGAAATTTTGAACTCAAGCTGTCTGATCCTTCCATTGAAGACAAGCAGAGAGTAAAACTCTGGCCTTCTGGCAAAATGCTGCTTACATTCAGTCATGTACTTATCAAAACTGGGAGCTTGCCATCTCCTGTCCAGATGGTGAGCAAATAGTATGCTGCTGCCTAAAGAGGAGGCTGGTTTCTCCTCTGGTCTGCTCAAAGGTACCTAGGTGAGGTGAAGATGTGCATTATTTCACTTCACTTAACTACACTGCTGGAGGTGTCTTCTCTGGAGGTGTCTGGCTCATACTTGGAGAAAGGGAATAATTGGGATGAACAAACATTCACTGGATAGCTTTGAAACCACTGATCTCCTTTGCTGGTAAAGTTGGTTTATTTTCATGGGATGTCCCAGTCAGTAAGTGTGCCTGCAGTGATACAGGCAGTTATTTGGGTTTCTGCTGCATGTCTCAGAAAGTCTGGGGACTCTGAAGTCCCTTTTTTGCTGCAGCACTAAGGATTGTAGTGCTTCTGCTCTGTGCTCTGGTTTCTGAATGCAGCAAGTAGATCTGAAATGACCTCATCCCCGTGGGATTATGCACTGTAATACAGCTGTATACATAAATATTTAATCTTGAAACTTTCACTGTGCTGTTAATTATAAATCTATTGTGAAATACCTGTTCCTGAGCAGATTTGTGGCCACTGATCTGGGCCCATGTGATTTTAAAGTCATTCAGAGGTGCTTGTAAGGATTTCATGTCTGCATATTATTGAAAAATGAAACGGAAGCCTGATATTTGTGTATATATATTGCAAGGATGATTTATCAAGCTGTTAATTGCCTTTAGACGAGGTCTTTTTTTAATAACTTATGTCTAAGTTATAACTTAAAATGATGACTTACAGTCTGGTATGTATTGTCCTATTTGTAATGGTATTTAATAAAACGTTTGAAGTGTAATGGTCCCTTTATGGAAAAGCACATAATTTAAATGGTTTGGGCCAGCCCTGTGGATAAGGCTTGAGCAGCAGGATGTGAGAGCTTGGGGACAGACTCTCTCTGTCCCTTCTGTCCTGTTTTTGTAGCAGCCAGCAGATGGCACCGGCTGCCTGGCAGCCAGCACAGCCGAGTTGGACCCCGAACCAGCACCCCCAGTCCTGAAAGGAAGGAGGAAAGCTCAGAGATGTGTCCTGCAAAGCAGGGGCCCGGAGCAGCAGTGACATTTTCCAGAAGCATGCTCGGGAGGGAGAGAAGAACTGGAAGAAAAGGCAGGAGGTGGTCTTGGTGGAAAGTCAGCAGCACAAACCCCTCAGGCTGTGCAGGGTTTTGGATCCCTTTCTGCTGAGAAGTTGGTTGAGGCTGAGAGGTTGAGAGCACAGCTCTGGGGATTAGTGGTGGCTGCTCTAGGGACCTCCACTCCCACCCTGGCTTGGGCTGTAGCCAAAGATTTCCTTCCCCAAACCCTGAGACAGCCAAGGGAGCTGTGCTGTGCCTCTCCATACCTGCTTCCAGGAGCCAGCCCTTTGTGATAACCCAGGAGATGCCTTCCTGCCCTAGACAAGGCTCAGGAGAAGCTGTCAGGGAGTCAGGAATTGCTGTGGCTCCATGGATGGGGCCCAGTGCTGCTTATCCCAAACCCATTAAGGAACAGAGAGCAGCTGCCAGCACGTCCCCTGCCTTGACAAGGTGTGGCCCAACCCTGAGCAGATGTAGAGCAGTAATCCCTCAGGTTCCCTGAGGGGAGGCAGAGATTAGCCCCGAATGCCCTGCTCTGAATCCCTGCAGGAGCTGTTTTGAGAGCTAAGTCACCACATGGGTCCCCCAGCCTGTCCTTGTTGTTGTCCTCTACGTGCACAGCCCTTTAGCAGCCTCTGGAGAGAAGCACCATGGCACCTACCCTGCTGCAGACAGGTCTGCCCAGCTTCTTTCATAAGAACTGACCAGAGCTGGTGCTTCTTGCAGCTTTCCCTGGGATCTTACAGGAGCTTTATTGCCAGAAATGATACTGTAAACTTATCCCCTCTCTTTTTCTCAGCCCTTCTGGCTTCCAGAGGCAGCAGGAATAAAACCACATTTGAGTGAGATTAGTCCTCTCTCTCTCTCCCATAACCCCCAGGCCAGACAAAGTCTCCCTGCAGGGGATTCCCTTCCTTTCAGTAACTTACAGCTCATGTCTATCCTCAGAGTTAATGTTGGTCCAGGGCACAGGCAAAACCCCAGCCCATGCTTGTCCAGGTTGCTTGATTCTTGGTCCTATCCTGGAACTGGTTTTGTTGTTCTCCTTCAGGATGTGAATTACCAGTTATGATGGCATGGTGTGTCCAGGCCAGGAATTCATTTTATTTGCTGTGGATGTGTCTCTGTCTCAGTGCCTGTGATTGCAGCTCTTCTGTTGTTTCAGTCTGTGTAGTCCCTGTGCTGGCAAGAATGGCCATGGGAATGTTTGCTGCCACGTGGTGATCTGATATCTGCACCATATCACTTCTGTATGGTTCTGGAGTGTTCTACAACCCCCCAGGAGGCACAGGAGATTTGCTGGAGGGGCTTCTCTTATTTCCTGTTGTCCCATTTCCCTTAAGCTCCTCAGCTCTCCCTGGGTCTGGAGCATTGTTCAGATTGGGATCTGTATTTTTCCTGGCATCTTACCTTGGAGTGGTTGTCTGCTTGTGCTGTGACCCATGGAAGCTGTGAAGGTGACATTAACTTGGGGGTGTCCTTTCACAGCTCTGCATGTCTGCTGCTTGGCAAGGGGATGGGTTTTGTGGTGGAACTTAACACATTCCTGATGAACCAAGCTACTTAGGTGGCTTTAGCTTTTTATATCTGCAGTCTGATGAAGGGAACAAAGTTTCACTGGAAGTCTCAGACACGTAGGGTTTGATTTAGGGAAGGGGTCTCTGTAGCCCAGGGTGGTATGGACAGTATTAGCCCTGCCCAGACTGGGGTTGTGCCTTATGTTTTCCTAAGCAGTTCTTAGCTGGACCTGGCTGAAATTGTCTTCCAGAGCTCTAGGTTTCAAGGGTTGGACTGGAGCCAGTATTTGGGCAGCAGTTCTCCCCTCACAAAGCCAGGTCACAAAGCCAGGTCAGTGCTCCAGGCTCTGGAGATCTTTGCAGCACCTTGCATGGTTTGCTGAGGACTTCGCAGCAGCAGCTCCTGCAGGAACTGGTGTGATCAAATCATTGACCTGCTCAGCTCCTGCTCTGGGAGCTGTCAGAGGATATTAGAGCCAGGAGGCCAGACTGCATCAGACTTAAGCCTCTGTGAGTCTGGTTTCTGTCCTGAGTCTTGCTCTTGTTTGAATTCCTCAGGTTCTTGCAGGGGGGCTGTCTCCTTCCCCTTGGCCTTTCCAAGCTCTAGGAAGAGGGGACCACAAAACTACTGCTCTCTGGGAGCCATGACTCTCATCACATGAGGAATACAGCATGGGCTTGGGCACAGGCAAGCTGGCAGGTCATCCTCCTCTTGGTAGGGAGCAGCAGAAGCTTGGTGGAGGGCAGAAAAGGAGGCACCAGAGCCCAGCCTCTCACTGGATTTGCAGGGTTGGACAGGTTCACAGCCCCTCTCATGCATGCCTTTGGGCTGAAACAAGCAAAACAACTGCAGGTTAGATTTGGTCAGTGGAATCAAAACCTGCTGGATGGTTATGGCTACTCACTTGGCACCTGGAATTTTCTGTAGAAGGGAGGCAGACCTGGACAGCAGAGTTGAGCTGTGCTCCAGTGCTGAGAAAGAAACCCCCAGCCCAGAAAGTGTTTCCCCAGCTGCTGCTGGTCACTGCTTTTTCCAGCTCAGGAAAGCTGCTGCCAAGAACAGGACAGCATGCAAAAAGCAAATGCCTCCTCAACGAGGCAGCAGATGCCCCTGGGCAGCTGCCAGCAAGTTTTCTACCTGCTTTCCCACTTCAGGGAAGGACATTCCCTGAAAAGCCCAACAGTTGCTTTGACTTTCAGCCTGGGCCAAGTGGGACCTTCATCAGCTTCTCACCTTGCCAGCTGCCAGGAAAGCAGGAATGGCAGGTGTGAAATTGCAGGTGACTTGCCTGCTTCTGGCACTCCAGTGCTGTCATTGTGGGCTTTTGTCAGGCTCTGAGTGGGCAGGAAGAGGAAATCACACTGAATCCATGCCTTCTGGAGCAGGCCTGGTGTCATGGAATGCTTGAGTGGAAGGAAAAAGGGTAAAGGGGAAACAGGAAAGTTTATTGAGGGCTTATTCCACAGAATGATTTCTGGAAAAAGGTGGCCCTGCAATCAGGCAGGATGTTATCCACTTTGGGATCTTGGAAAATCAAGTCCAGCCTGGCCTAAACCAAGAAGAAAATAAGAGTGCAGCCCCCAAACTGCATGGAACAGTGATGTCCCTGCTTCACCTTATCTTGTGTCAGTGCAAACAATTCAGATAACATAAAAATCAGACATGGTGAAATGCTGCCTTCACGTGAACAACCAAGAAATCCCATGGGGATATTACATGGTTTGAGCAGAAGGACTGGGGGGAGCAAAAAGGGGGGATGGCAGGTTGTCCTAGAAAGCCCTCTTCTAAGACAGAGAGAAATACACTGTATTTCTCACTGTATTTCTACCTCTTTCCTTGTTTCAGTTGGCACCAGGGGCCCGAGGGTGGAGAGCAGGGGATGCTGTCCATATCATAACACTGTTCCCAGACTGGAATCTAATCTGGATGGCTCTTGAAGGCAACAGAGCAGAGCTCTGCAGGTGGGTTAAGAACTGCTTGGGCATTGTCAGAGAAGGGAGAAGATCTTTGCTACTTTACAGCAAGTGACTTTTGACCAAGAAAACACCTGCAAACAACCAGATGTAGCACAGGTTCATCTCTGTGGAGAAGAACTCACCTCTGGATGTAACCTCTTGCAGCTCAAGGCAGATGATTTGGCTGCAGGTGATGGAGTAGTCAGCATGGAGTCATGCAAGAGGAAGAAGGGAGACAGGAGCCCCCATTCTTCTTCATTGCTTTTCCTCCTTTCCTGGGGAGAAGAACAGCTCCATCTGTTTTGCAAGACCTTTCTTGCCTGCCACTTGTTCTCTTCTCCCTGGCTTTTTTTTGGTGGGCACAGGGCTTGGGGTAGAGGTGAGAGTCCCTCACCATGTACCCTTGGAGAGAACAGTGGGCACCTGGTAAAGCCACAGTGAGTTTTGCACACACTCCTCAGACATGCCAAGTTTGCTCGGGTTGCTGGGTTTATTTGCACTAAAGACAGACCAGCCATTCACCTGAATGTATTTGTCACTTTGCTGTTTTGAGCTGGGGCAGCTGGATGTTACTGCTGAGGTCAGTCCACATCCATCTGGTTCATTTTCTTTCCCCTCTTTCAGCTCTTTCTTCAGGAATAACCAACACCCTGTTTAACTGAGCCTGAGCAGGGGAGTTAGCTCCTGCTCAGAGTGGTGTAAAATCCAAGCTGATGTGTCACTCAGGATGCTAAAAAAAATCCATGCCTTTCCTCATAATTGAGTTTAAAATCCAGATTTTAAAAACATACTGGGCATAAAAAGTTGGTTATAAAGTAACTCTAGTTGCTAACAAGCAAGCATCTGGCTCACTGGAACCAGTGGTGGGGAAAAAAAAACAACTCAGACAATGATCACCCTTTTCTCCAGACTGCAGTTCATTCAGTGTGGCTGCATTAAATTCAGAAGCATTTCCTTTAGGGGGTGACAAAAGTGTTTCAAATGCTGCCTGATGAAACTAAACCCATGCACACAGTGGTCACCCAGTGCTTTTGTTTTGTCACTTTTGCTTTCTGTTTCCTTGCACACACAGGGGACAGAACTTGATTCTCAGCCCCTTAAGTGGTGAATGACCCTTTGCAACATCACCCTCTGCTAACTGGAGTATGTCTTGCAGGTCACAGAAACTGGAGATGGAAATTCCATGGAATTTTAGAGCATTTTATTCCAGTTCCAGCGTGAGCAAGGGAAGGGAGATGGTGTCAGACAGCAAACAGGTACTCTTTGCTTTCATGTCAGCACTGAAGTGTAGCTCCAGAAAGTGATTCTGCCTCAGAGAAATGCACTCTGGCACCCCACATTTTCAGGATTGCTCCAAGCAACCCCAGGGATATGGGTGAGCAGGCCCTGGACAGTGGAGTTGAGCTGTGTCTGAACCAGTTTGGCTGTTTCAGAAATCCCAAGCTCCTCTCACACTGAGGTTATGGCCTGGGAAAATGATCACTAGGTTTAATGTCCCAGTACTGCTGACAGCTGAGTCTGGGAAACTTCTGCCTCTACCTTGTGTTCTAAGCCAGAATGATACTGAACTCCTTAGGGAAGAGCTTTGGAACCTTCCCAGAAAGAGCAGAGGACCTGGAACATGGGAATGACAACATGTCCTGTCCTTCTCCTCCTGCCTTCTCTGTCTGCTGCTGGACAGGAGGCCAGACAGGCCTTTGCACTGATTTGGGACATCTGTCCTTCTGTTTCCATGTCTAGAGTGGGAAAACCTAAGCCTTTGGAGTGTTTGGATGCTATGGGAACAGGTGCAATAGGGGACCTACAAAACAACAGATCAGAAAACATATGGGACCACCCCAGCTCTTAATTAACCTAATTGCTCCAGCTTCCACAAGGGTCTGCATGCTTGCCTAGCATGTTTCCTGTGCAGGCAAGCACTACTCCCTGTGATAAAGTGCAGACATGGGAATGCTGTCAGCAGGCCAGAACACCTCCATAAAATCCAGCTGGTGGGCTCAGGGTGCAGGTCCTCATGCCTAGGTGTGCAGCCCACCCCTCCAAAGAGGTGCTGGAGCCATCTCTGGAGAGAGAGTAGGGGTGAGGAATGGGTTTGGGAAGCTAACAGGGGTTATTGCAGCCCAGTGGTTTGATTTGTCTGTCTGTCCTCCATCAGAGCTGCAGGGGGTCAGCTGATAAATGTATTGAGCCAGCTCTGCTGCATGTTCCATGGCCCAGTCAAACCACTAGGTATTTATAGAAAGAAATTGCATCCTGACTGGAGAAAATAGAACACTCTAAATGCTCTTTGGTCAAAGGGCACAACTGAGCTGTAATCCTTTCTTCAGGAATTCAAGCCAGGAAAAGAGGTAGTCAAGAATCTTTACTAACCTCTTTTTGATGCTTTGACAACAGCAAAGTGTTTTTTTCACTTCAGAGTTACCCTCCCTGAATGTATTTGGAGAGCAAGTTACTCCCAGCTTAAACATTTGTCTTTCTGTGGCACTGAACTGTAAATAAGGTGTTGCCCTAAAAATATTACAGGTACCACAAAGTTTCCTGAGGTTCCAAGATGTTCCTTAACAACAATCCTTGTGTTGTGCTGCAAACTGAAATTTGAAATTGGTTGCCCAGATGTCTGGAATAGAGCAGCCCAGCCAGCCAGCTCTTTGTAAGGGAGAATCTATTCCCACATCTGTGTTTCACTCCAGCAGAGCCTGGATCCTCTCTGAACTTCAAGGGCTGGACACTTGAAGCACAGCAGAAGGAGCTGCCTTGAGAGGTGCAGAGCTGCTGGTGAGTGAGGAGGCAGAGTGCAGTTTCTGATGTGGGCACATCTTGTCTGGCTGGCCAAGCCAAATGTTTATCACCTTTGGCTTCACCACACTGCCCAAAAAGCAAACCAGACGTGTAGTAGTGTTGGCAATCTCTGTAGGAACCTCCTGCCTGCCAGATTCCCTCTCCCTGCCCTCCCAGCAGGTGCCAGCTGGTTTTTTTGCTTTCTTTCATCCTATGATTGTGTTTCATCAAAGAAAGCACAGTCAGGGGATGCAGAGCCCAAAGGCTTACTAAAATTAGGCCTGATCTTTGGTCCTGTTTGTGAGTCGTTTTGAGGCATGGTGACGTCTGACACACAGACTGGCTAAAATCAGGGTTTGCAAGTCCTAAGTGCAGCTCTGTTTTGTGTTATTGTTTGCAAAGTCCTTTTGGAGCAGCTCTGTGCCTCTCAGAGCAAAACAGGGATCGAAAAGCCCCCATGAAATCTTTTTCAACTCAGACAAGCAGCCCATGGCATCCACCTAGCTGACAAAAGGAGCACAGTGCCTGTGATTTTCAGCTCATACAGTGCCCATGACTCTGTACTGGAGTTCAATGTGGAGATCTCTGGATCTTCTGCAAAAACAAACAAATGAACAAGATGTCCAGTCCCAATTAAGTTAATGGGGCTTAAACAAATCTTTCGAGTTGAATTTTTGGTCAATCTGGGTCTTGCTAAAGCTCTCCTTCCCCCTTCTTCTCATCAGAGCTACTTAAATAAGGGTGGTGATGAGGAGGAATTCTGAACAGCAGCTCACACACCAAAGCATGACCAGCATAAGTGTTTGGAAAGGCTCTATAAAATACCTTCAAAGAGGTGATGAATAAGCAGCAGAGGCAAAGAGAGTGAAAAGTGTGGTTTCTGCCTGTCCTGTAATCTTAGCTCATGTGGGTTTGTCATCAAGAGGAAGTGTTGATGTCAGGCCTCTGGTTTGGCTGCTTGCCCAACATGCCATGGAAATCAGTGCCTATTGGTGGTCCTGTCCTCACACCTGTACTAGAGGAGCCTTCATTCAGGGCTGGATCTGAAATTAATTGGTCTGGTCCACTCTTTGGGGCAACAAAGTTCATCTAGTTCCAGTCTTTATGAAGACCTGGATGGCCAGCAGTGTTCTACCAGGTCTGTGCTCCATGGGCTTCTGAATTCATGAACCAAAGTGAAGCCAACCTCATTTTGCAGCAGCCTGGGTGCACCATGAGACATCTCTGGTGCAGAACTTGCTGTTTTCTTCTTCTCTGCTATATGGTGTCTCAACCTGATGCAGTTTCCCAGAAGGAAGGGGCTCCATGGGGTGCATCATGCCCCAGGATGGGGGCTGAGCTCTGGTCTAGCATATCTTTGTGCAAGCTGAAAGAAGGCAAGTTCAAACTAAAGAAAAGGAGGTGGTTCTCCCCTTTTCAGTCACCTGTCCTGGAGACTGCCACCCCAGCAGCTCCCTGTCTGGCACAGGGGAAATCCTGGTGGCAGCTCCAGCTTGGGGTAAGGGACAGCTTCTGAAATGGGCTGCTCCCAGACTGTTAGGAACCTTATAGGCCAACCCCCACATCTTGAACTTCACCTGAAAAGAAACTGGCCTGATGAGCACCCTCCCAGGAAGCTTTGCAAGGCATGCTTTTATTGCAGCTCTGCCTGGAAAGGTCTGTATACAGCCTCTCATTTCACAAACAGACAACAGTATTTTTTTTTTCCCCCTCTAACAAGGTTTCCTTAGAAATGGATCCACTGCTGAATCCTGAGCCTGCTTGGCATATTCTGGGGGACATCTGGCGTAAATTCTTCATTATTAGATTACATTAGTTGCAGCAATAATCATTCACGTGGGATTATTACATCCAAGCTTGTCTCATTGCCTTTATCCTTTCACACATTGTCTTCCCTGGTTCCCCTTCAAAGGGCTGCTGGGAGCCTGTGTGGGAGCAAGAAATTAACTCGTTAGTAATTTATGCATCATTTCCTCCAGCCCCATCTATTTAGGGTGAGATCAATAAAATATAATAAGGAAGCTGGTGGGTATTGTCACCGTGGGGCTGAAATAATTCCTCTGGTATCACTGTAAATCCTTCCCTCACTTATGAAAACCTGCAGTCCTGTCCATCAGCAGCTGATTTGGCCAGGCAGGCTGTAGCAACAGGACACTGATTCAGCTCTTCTGTGTGCTTGCAGGGTTTTATGTCCTGCTCCTTCTGCTCACAGCTCTGCAAAGTGCTGTGGTGGGATAAAGGAACTGAATGAAAGAGCAGTGTATGACAGCCTTGCTTCTGGCAGCTCAGTAAAGCTGTGCCACCCAGCACTGCACTGCACTTCTAGAGGGGCTCCATGCTCTGGCATCTGCTGCAAGAGGTGAGGTCTGAGAAAGGGAAGGGGGTAACAAGAGGAATCCAAACACCACGGACTGGGGCACAGGGATCTTGGTGTCTGTGTGAACTGGGGATGTGAAGCTGAGGGCATCCAAAGAGTCAGTGGCAGGTTGGAGAGGATCTGGAGTCCCTGACTGCTGGGCAGCCTTTCCTGGGTAAAAACAAACAAAAAAACCCAAACCAAAACCAGAGGAGTTGGGATCCCTCTGAGCAATGGCAGTGTAAGGAGGTAAAAGGGGCAATGCTTGCTGGGGAGAGGAGACAGCAGACAGAGCACACTGGATTTCTGTGGCTCTTAAGGGTGCCCAGAGCTAATGCAACAGGATTCCTCTTTTCATGTCTCTTCTCACCTCCTAGTTCCAATCCAGACTGTCCTGCAGGGTTCCAGCTGAGTGAGAACTTAAATTTGGAGAATTCATTGCAACTTCAGACTCAGAATTTCCTGAAAATTTAAGAAAAGTCAAACCAGCAACTCAGCACCCTTCCTAGCTCAGCCTGCCTGGATTCCCTGTGCCTTTCTCCAGTGGGAGATGTCCTGGCAGCTGGCACTGCTGTGGGAGGGGCTGTCTGTCCCACCTTGGCTTTAGCAAGGCTCTGTCTGCTGATTTCAGGGGATTACAGCAATGCAGAGTCTCCAATTTCTGAAAGCCTCTGGAAGGAGAAGCCCTGAGATCATTCTGCACTCTGGGACCTGTGTGTTTTGTTTGCTGTAAATGTGGAGAAATCTAGGAAAGGGGGGGGTAGTTAAAACCCCCTGGCAGGTCTGACTCACATCCCAGAGGAATATTCTCTGCGTGGCTGTGCTGGGCTGAGCAGCACACAGAGTACAGGACAGGACAGCCAAGTCAGAGCCATCCTGCCCTCCCCAACCCCAGCCATGTTGACATAGCCTGAAGGGGAGCACAGGGAAGATGAGAGCCAGAGATTATCAGTGCAGACAGGAGGAGAGGAATGTTGTTTGCTTGTAGCTTTTCTCCAGCAGGACTGGCAAAATCCAGACACTGGAGGGAAGATGCAGGCAGACCCCCACTCAGGGTTTGAGGGTGTAACAGAGATAAGCAGGCTCAGGGACAAAGCCAGGGGCACAAGAAAAACTGCTCACACCACAGGGCAGTTATCTTCTGGAAGCCTTCTGGAGACAAGGGTCTGTCCAGGTCACCTGCAGGCAGGTAGTGACACTGCCCAGGAATGCACACAGGACATTGCTCCCTCATCAGCTGCCTTGGACGGTTTCAGTGAGGCAAAACCCAGCACTGCTTGGTCTTTGTTGGAGTCCAGTGCTAATGTGTCTACCACTGCCACCTTCCTCCTGGCAGTTTGTTACCAGGTTGGCTGGGGAGGTTTGCAGACAGAATACCTGCTGGCAGAGAGAGGGAATGAAGCAGAACTGAGAAGGGTGCTCAGCATGACAGTTGTTTGCCTCTTTTTGTTCAGTCAGAAGTCAGGGCTAGAAAAGGAATTGCTTCCAAGAGACTCAGCAGAGGCTTTTCAGACCATCTCCTTGTCATTGCAGGGCCTTTCCCAGGCATCCTGTGCAGCCAGACCTCCCCCCAGCATTGCAACACCTCTTGCTTTCCAAAGAGACAGGAGCCCAAAGAGCAAACACAGGAAACCCCAGCCCCGGTCAAGGTCTTGGAGGTAAATTTGTAACTTGGGGTGGCTGGTGAAGATGCTGCTCTGCAATGTGTAAACACTCCTGCCTTTCCCCAACAGCCCAGTGCAGCTGAGAAGGCTGATCCCAAACCTCCCTTCATGGTTGAATCTGCTGAGGAGACAGGACACAGGCTGGAGATGCAGCCAGGCATGCAGGCTCCTTATTCCCTGGACACAGGCTCCTTCCCTCACTTCTGTAAGTCCTCCCCACACCATCTGGGGATCAGCTCTGCTGAGGGTTCAGCTGTGGGGTGGGTAGCTGCATGGAGGGGTGGTGGGACACCAGTGTGGCCAGCACCAAGAGGTGTTTAACAGGGGCAGCATAGATGTTGGTGGGACAGATGGGCTGGGGAGCAGGTGGCAGCTCCATCCCTGAAGGTCCCTGGTTTGATTTGGGGCAGAGGAGAGGTGATACGAGCTTGCCAGGTCCCTTCCAGAGATGCTTCCTGAGAGTCTGTGCTTCCCACCTGCAAAAGAGAGGAGGAAAAGCATCCAAGGCATGGAATGTTGTACAATATTTACAGGTGCTGTGATGGCTTATACTAAAGGAGTTCTGGGGATCAGGTCATAAAGGTTAATAAAGGAGAGGTAGAAGTTACATATAAAACTAGTCAGATTTTCTACAAAAGTCATACTTTCTCCAAAAACAGATTCCCTCTCCGGACAAGTATTGGTTTTATCAGGTACATTAAATATGTGTGTGTGTACGTTAGGAGGAGAGAGAAAGGAATTCCACTGCAATGATCTAATTAATTTCTGATGCCTTTCAACCTGGCTGGTTGGGTCAGTTTTGAACTGACCCAATGTGTTTTGCTACCTCTGCTATGTATGAGCTCTTGGCAATGTACATGTAACAATATTCTGACCAAAAGGAATATATTGACCTGCCTTTATGTATTTCCAAATCAGAAGACTGTGGGTGAGGGTGGTTCAAGGGTTGGACTTGATGATCTCTGAGGTCCCTTCCAACCCATCGAATTCTATGATTCTGTAAAACAACAGTTTCTCTTGCTGCATGGTAAATCTGTCACAAATCCATATCAATATCAAGCTTAATTAGCATCAGCAGTTACACTGTTTTTCTGATTGCTGTGTAGCAGGTGGCACAACATGGGAATCTATTCAGCTGGATGCAAAGTCACCATTGCAGCAGGGCCTAAATCCTGGGAGTCAAACCCCACCATCTTGGGCAGATCAAAGGGTCAGGACTGCAGAGAGAGCAGAGTTTGCTGCCCAGATGCCAGCAGGCAGCATGCTGAGATGATGAGGCAGCAGGTAGGAGTTTGCTGGCTCTGGCTTGGGCTTGCAGTGAGGTTGCTTTGCCACCTCCTTGACTCCCTTCCCTTGGAAGGGACAGCCTGGCTGTCCTTACTATCCTTGGGACACAGTAGGGCTGTCAGCAGCATTGCTTATATCTGCCCCAAAAACATGCAAGCAGCAATGGGTGAGGCCTCCTCCATTGGGTGATGGGAGCTGTCTGGAATAGGGTGCTCTGTGGGGGAGCCTCACAGAGGTGTGAGCCTGAAAAAACCCAGCAGTGGGAAAAGCCACTAATGCCTGCCCTGCCCTGGGTACCAGTGCCTGCTGAGCACAGCTCTCACCTCTGATGGGCTCTGCTGCAGGGCTCCTGTTTGCTTTCTTGTTCTGGGGGTTGAACAGGAAGCCTTTGAGGGGATGATTCTGGCAGAAATCACTCTCACCTTGGCCTGCTTCTTCTGAGCTTTCTGCAGAAGCAAAACTCCAGGATCCTGAACGAGGCATTTTGGGGTCAGGTTTGGGATGCTCTGTTAGTGTCAGGGATAGATGGTGGCTGTGGTATGGGGGGGGCAGGCTGCCTCCACACCCAACCAGCAGAAGTTCTACACCATGTGGAGTTTTCAAGGGCTTTTTCTGTACTTTTTGGCATACTTTGTATGACTGTGGTTACATATATTTATTACCAGACAAAATCCTGTTTCCAGTGCTTTGGCTGAGGAAGGGAAGCATTGCATTGCAAATGTAGTCAGAAGAGCTGCTGTTAGAGACCAAGAGAGACTTAGGGGTGGATTCTCTTCTTGCTGGCACCAGCCCTGCTGGGTTTGAGGGCACAGAGGCGAAGTGCACAAGGAATCTGGGTCTCCTCTTGGAAACAAACAAGTTCTGAGCTTGCAGTCCCTCAGCACCCTGGGGAGTACATGGTGTGTCTGCTGCAAAGCCAGAGCAGATGCAATCAGCTGGGGAGGTGCAGCCTAATTCCTTCCTCTTGGTTTTGTCTCCTTGGGATTTCCAGCTGAAAGGAAGACACAAGAGCAAAGATGCTGGGGGACAAATTTCCTGATCTTTGGGATAGGAATGAGGGAGGTCACAGGAGGACACAGGAGTGTTTTGGGAGGAAGGCTGCCTCAGGGTCTGGCTGGTCCTGGGGGCAGAGAAGGGGTTAAAGCCCAGCCCTTCTGCCCAGCCAGTTTGCCTTGTCTGTAATAACCAACCAATTAACAGAGTGTAATTGTGCAAATCCATATGTGGCAGTAATTATCAGGGAGATTAATGGATTCCTTCCTTTCTGAGTGGACCCCACCACAGCTTGCCAGCACCCCCCTGCCACCCGAAAGGACTCGGGGAGAAGGGAAAGCAGAAGCTGCTCTTGCCTGGACATTCTGTGACCAAGCCAGGAGTATGGGGAGGCCCCGTGGGGACTGCCTGGTGCTTGTTTAAATAACCCTTTTCATCTCCCTGCCTTTCCTTACATCCAACTCGCTGCTCCCTGGCTCAGACCCGGCTTCCCAAGGACAGTTTGTGCCCAGCCTGCCAGGCCCGGGGCTGCTGCATCCCTGCCCTCCCCATTGTCCATTCATTCCCCGCTCCCCTTTCCCCTCTTTAGCCCTAATTAATGCAGAATATCGCATTTGTTTGCCCTCTTCTTTTGCATCTTTGTTATTTTAGTTGCAATGGGTAATCCAACAGACTGTTAAAGGCATACAGGAGGCGAGGAGGGGACAGCAGGGTGCTGGGGACAGGTTTTCAAGCCAGGCAATGGGGTTGCATTTGGGGGATGGCAGCTTTGCAGGCAGGCTGGGCCTGCCACCTCTTTCAGGATGGGTTTTCTTAGGGGTATATGTATAGCCACAGAAACAGAGTGACCCTGGAGTGAATGAATACTTCCCCCTTAAATATTCCAGGTGGTGAAACTGAGTCCTGCTGGGGGAGAAGAGGGTACATTTGGGAACTTCCTTCATCACATCTTTGAAAATGATATTAATGGGCCAATTCAATAAGGCAGGCTTTATCCTGTATCAGATACACTGCCTGCCAGGGAGGGGGTTTTTTTGTGTTGTAGACAGGAAAGCACAGGAGGGACAGGGCAGGAGTGATTCAGTGAAATTGGGAGCCCTTGCTCTGGCATTAAGGTGTCTGTGCAGTCAGGGGCTTGCACCTGATCCAGGCAGTGCTCAGTGGAGAAGCTCAGCATGAGCAAGCTTGAGGCTGTGGCTTAAAAATCCAAAGGCACAGCAGGATACTGAGGGGCCTGGAATGAGGTGTTTTACAGCAGATTTCAACCTTCTGGACTTGTGTGGCTTGCTGACTGCTGTGGCTGGGGTCTTGGGGACCAGCCCGGGCTGTGGCTGGTGATGGCTACTGTGCCTTCAGCCATGAGAGGTATTAGTGCTGGTCCCTGTTGTGAAGCTGTTCCTCTTGGATGCCTCCAAGCCTTCCTCCCCTGAGAAAGGAGCTGCTCAGAGCAGAAATAACTCCTGTTACCTTGAACTCCAAGATATCCACATTTGCCTGTCTGGTATAAATAGAGCATCTGAGGCAGCCAGATGTGATGGAGATTGACAGGTTGTCTCTGGAGTTTAGCACTTGCTGAAGCAGGAAGAAATGTAAAAGCATGAATGTGGGGATGTACAGAGTGAGAGAAGGAAGCAAAGCTTCCAGCTGTGAAGGAGAAGATCTTTGTGGCCTCGTGCAGGAGAGTTCTGGGACAGGATCTTCCCTCCCTGTGCTGAGCTCTGGTGGCCTTCACCAAATGAGGAGGGGACCATAGTCTGCTCCCAAAAATCCAGGCTTGCCAGAAAAAGAGAATGAAGAATGGAGAAGGATCCAGGGAAAAAAAAAGTGCTTTTTTCAGTTCTGCAGAGATAAATGGAACCAGACTAACCTGGTCAAGAACCATCTTCTGATGAAATATTTCCTCTGGTAAATGGTTGTTGTGGGGAAAATGGCAAAAGAGGCAGCTGCATGGGCTGTGTCTTCTAAGGTTTCTCTGA
This sequence comes from Calypte anna, assembly GCF_003957555.1. NCBI lineage: Eukaryota > Metazoa > Chordata > Aves > Apodiformes > Trochilidae > Calypte > Calypte anna. Next base: position 1,191,270 of record NC_044254.1, on the reverse strand, counting down.
GCACTATTTTTCTTTTTTTTTTTTTCCAGGAAATGGGGAAATCTTGGTTTTCAAGTTGTGGTTTTCTTTGTAGGTAGCCAGCCTAGCTGTTTTCAGGCATTTTGCAGAAATCCCAGCCTCACATTCTGTCTATGACAGACTTAAAGAGGGGCTTGCATTTAATGACAACTGGTAGGTCCTCTGGCACTCCTAAACATGGAGGTATTGAATGAATAAACCTTTTCTTCACCTGTGCTTCCAAGGAAGCCTCTTGCTGAATGCCAAATGAAATCTCAGAGGGGACTTGAAGAGCAGACTGTTCGTTTCCCACCAAAATCTCCTCTGGATGTGAGGGCCTTTTGGTCAGAGTGCCTTTGGATCTGGGTGACTTTAGCACTTGCCCATAGAAATCCTGGCTTCATTCAGTCCCCATCCAACCTGGAATCCTGATTTTATAGCACAGTTTGCTGCCTTGTGCCACTGACAGGAGAAGTCAGGTGCTTACCTGGAAGTACAGAGGGACCCAGGACTCCCCAGCTGCAGTTCTGTGCTTCCTTTTTACAGCTCTGTGATCTTTTATTCCAGCAAAAGCTAAAAAGGTGGAGTGACATGTTTGAAAGCAGGGAGGGAGCTCCCAGATCCTGAGCTAGCACTCTTTTGACCCAACCATTGCTCTTTGGTACAATGCAAGCCCAAACCTGGAGCATCCCCCCTGTGAGGATAGGCTATGAGAGCTTGGGTGGTTTGGCTTAGAGAAAAGGAGGCTGAGGGGGATCTTATCAATATTTATAAATATCTAAAGGGTGGGTGTCAGGAGGATGGGTCTGGACTCTTCTCTGTGGTGTCCAGAACAAGGGGTAATGGACACAAACTGGCACACAAGACATTTAATTTAAAAGATGAGGAAATACTACTTGTCTCTGAGGATAACAACACTGGAACAGATTGCCCAGGGAGCTTGTGGAGTCCCCATCCCCAGAGCCATTCAAGACCCACCTGAATGTATTCCTCTCAAACCATCTTTAGGGGATCCTGCTCTAGCAGGGGGTTGGACTACCTGCTCCTCAGAGGTCCCTTCCAGCCCATCCTGTGAAACCTCCCTCTCCTGTAGCTCAAATCTCCTGTATTACAATCTTCCTTATTCCCCTGCAAACCCAACCCAAAGCACCGGATGCTTTTGACAAAGAAACCCCACTTTCCAGAAGGTCCAAAGGGCCACTTTTTTGGATCCACCTTCCCAGGACTCCTTTGCTGCATGCTTTTCCATGACGCTGGCACTGCTGACCTCTCTGCCCCGGCAAGGGGAGGTCTCTGGGAAGCACATAGGCAGCGATTCTTCAGTGTTACAAAGGCTGGGATTGTTGGCAGCTTGACGCCCCAGAAAGTGTCTAATTGACTTGACTCTCTCTAGCTGGGCTCCGAATGGATTTTCTGCCTCAGGATATCTCAGCATTATAGTGGACCTGTTGTTTTTGCTCCTCGCATGATATTAAAAAGTGCATTGTTGGAGCAGCAAGCGTGAGTCAGAGCGGATGTGAGAAGGGAGCTGCTGCCTGACACCCTCTGAGTGATGCCAGCACAGAGGAGCAGAGTGAGACAGGGGCACCTGCCAGCTGCACTTAAGGGCTGGAAAGTTTCTTGGAGCATAGACTCACAAAATGGTTTGGGTTGGAAGGGACCTTAAAGCTCATCCAGTTCCAACCCCCTGCATGGGCAGGGACACCTCCCACAGCCCAGGGTGCTCCAAGCCCCATCCAACCTGGGCTGAGACACTGCCAGGGATGGGGCAGCCACAGCTTCCTTGGGCAACCTGGGACAGGGGCTCAGCACCCTCAAATTAAAGACTTTCTTCCTAATGTCCAACCTCAATCTCCCTCTTGAAGTTTGAAACCATTCCCCCTTGTCCTCTCACTACACTCACATCCCAGAGAATGAGCTTGGTCTGATGGCATGGATGACCCTTCCTATTCAGAAATGGAAAAACATAAACCTGCCCTCTGCATCTCAAACAGCCAGCACTAAAATCATCTCCTCCAGTACTTTTGCAGTATGTGGCCATCCCAATGCAGGCTGGGTCCCTCTGGGCCGGGCAGAGGCATTGCTCAGGTAACTCTGGCACTATTGCCTAGGGGTGTCTCACCTGCATCCGTGTCAAAGTGTGCCTGCCTGGGGAGGTAATTCCCTGGAGGAGTGGGCAGCTGGGCCCTGCTAGCAGGAAAGCTGCTGGAGGTGCTTAGGCAGGCGTAAGAGGATTGGGTGACACCGCTGATTAGTGTCCAGGGCCTCATTATGGTGCTGGTAATTGAAGGTCTCCCAGAGTTTAAACAGAGTGGGAATTATCTGCCCTCAGAGCTGGCTCCTGGCTCCCTGGGACAGTGCTTTCTGCAAGGTAGGCAGTGCCCTCCCTGGGGCAGCCTGGTGCTGGGGGTGGTGGCCCCTGTCCTCAGGACCTGGGGAGGGGACCCAGAGTGGGTGGCAGCTGTGGGGCTTAGGGGTGGCTGGGGAAATCCTGGGGAGAAGGGTAGGACAGGCTGTGTGATTGCAGGTGTGTTGGGTGCTGCTGTTTGAAGATGCTGCTGGTGGTAATTGCATTAGGCCAGAGGGGCTCTGGGGCTAATTTCATTAGTGTGGTGTCTGTGGTTATTGCTTGAGAAGAGACAGCAGTGAGAAAGGTCAGGGCTAGGTGTGGGAGGGCTGATGCAGTCACTCCCTTTCTCTCTGTCTCTAGGGAATCATAGGTGACACTTTGCTTTTGGTGTCTTTTGTCTGCTCCAGGCCAGTGCCAACCAATAGAGCAGATAGATGGGGTGGGGTCAGTGCACTGAGCAGCCTGGAGAAACCCAGTTTCAAGTCCCTGCTCTGCCACTGACTTTCTGTTTGTCCCTGAACATGTCACCTGGTGTCCAGGTGTCCTCCCTCAGAAGCAAGCAGTGACACTTGGGCTTCTGAGGCACTCAGCCTGGTAGCCCCTGCTGTACCTCACTACAGATGTGAAGGGAGCCCCAGTCTGACACCAGCACCCCATGGACAGTTTTCTCTGGGACTCAGGAGCTTCAAAGCAGAGGGTCAGGAGGGAGGTGTGTGTGCAGCTGTAGGGTTAGGAAGGCTGCAGCCTTTTTATCTGCATATGCTGTTGCCCCCTGCACAACCATAGGATGCCTTTGCCTTTAAACAGAAATGTTCTCCAAGCTGTGGCTTGCTGCATGGCTAGCAGCAGCCCTGAGTCCCATGGCAGTGGTTTTTCTTCAGAAGGTAACCGTGGCAGTCATAATGTCCTCTCCTTTAACAGAACAAGGAGGGGAAATAAAAGATTTTCAATGATTTGAAGCAGTGACTTGTGCTGTTTCTAATAGAAATTGAGGGGTTGCTTGTCTGTGGTCATGCATTAGGGGAAAGACTCAAGAGAGACTGAGGTGCTTTCTGTACTTTGTCACAGACTGATTTATGTACAGGAACTGGAATATCTTTACCCCAAAAACTCATGGTGATCCCCTGAATGAATTGCCTGGTGCTTCTTTACCTTAGGAGAAGGCCTGGAGAGGTTTCCTTGGAGCTGCTCAGTGTGTGCATGTGTTCTGGAGCACTAAGCACTCACTAACCCAGATCTGCTAAAAATCAATAAAGTAATCCACTTACTGCCTGGGACTGCCAACCTTTAAGGAGCTCAGAGCTGTTTTGTCTTCTTTCCTCTCTCCTTTCTTCTAAGCTGGAAGAAGAAAGAAAAGAGGGATGGAGAAGGAGATGCTGGCAGAGCTGGGCTAAAATCAGGCTCTTTGCCCTGAGCAGATCAATAAAAATAATTCCCCACTAAAACTTCATTAGCATGGAATTAAAGCTGCTGAGATCCCATGTGGCCACTGGGAATTAATGCTGCTACTAAATCTCAGCCTGGGTGGTGCTTAAAACAAAGCTTGGCTGCTCACACCTCCCTGTCCCAGGGCTGTCCAGGGAGGGCACAGTCCTCTTGTCCAGCCTGAGGACAGGGGACAGGCCAGGCTGGGGTGGTGGCATGGAGCAGCTCAAGCAGGTGGAAGGAACTCTTTTGCAAGGATGGATTTGACTTTCATAAGAGTGGCTCAGTTCTCAGGGCCTGGGGGATGATGGCCCTGATGTGTTTCTGTGGGGTGAGGGGCAGATGATGGGAAGGGTCTCTAGGTGGGTGCTGGACAAGCAGAATTCCTGGGACACCAGAAACACCTCAGACTGCACAAAGCTTCTCTCTTCTGTGGAGACCTTAGATCTAGTTGGGTGTTTGTGCAAATCACTTCTTTTGATAGCAGATTGTTGGGCTGGGGTGTTTTTGTTTGTGGATTTTGTGGTTGTTTTGGGGTTTTTTTCGTTGAAAAATGTTTCTTTCAGTCTCATCACAGAGGAAAAGACTTGTCCTGTAGAGAAATCCAATTTTCTAGTCAAAGACTGACACAAGCCAAGTCACCTTACCCTTGGGTCTCTGCCAGCAGGGCTTTGGGGTATCCCTGCCCCATGCCTGGGTGTTGCCTTTTGCCCCTCAGGAGGATCCTGAGTGTGGTTGTTAAAGGAGAGCATTGTCCTGAAACATCAAGCCTTGCCCTGAGGTGCTTGCCAGTGACCTCATGGTCAGTACATGGGAGAGAGGGGTTTGGAGGGACCTATGGGTGCCTGAGAGCATGGCCAGGGAATGATGGGGGCAGCACCCACTGAACCTGAATGTGGCTGTAGCTGTGAGCACTGACAGGACAGCTGCTCCTTGGCAAGGGTGTTTGCTGGGGATGTCCTTGGTGTATGCTGAGGTGGTGGCAGGGCAGGACAAGCTGGGCTGAACAGGGAGCTGGACAGGACATGGCACCAGGCAGGGGCTGTGGTGATCTTGGACTTGTGATCAAACCCTCTTAGTGCCACTTGAGCCCAGAGCCTGTGAGGGGGTGTGAGCAGCTGCTCAGCTGCCCCTCCTGCTCTGGAACAGTTCTGCAGTGCCATGGAAAGTGGGGTAATAGAACATAGGAGGTGTGAAAGGTGGCTGGATAGACAATGCAAGAGCCATCTCATCTGTTTGTATTCCCCCCACAAGACTGCAGTTCCTTGTTTGTCTCAGGAGAACCTACTCTGAATACTGATATTTTTTTTATTTATTTTTTTTTCCCCCTGTGGTATTGTTTTTAACTGTGAGAAAAACTGGTGCATATGTACCTGGGTCACAGCTAACAGGCTGTGCAGAATACTGATCCCATTGCCTGCAAACCTCCTTGCTCCTGACACCACCCTGGTTGTCCATTTGTTCTGCTACGTGGAGGTGCACTCCCAAATGTTTGGCTCCTGTGCCCAGACAAACTCCTGAAGCCAGGCTGAGGGATTGGGGTTGTTCAGCCTGGAGAAGAGGAGGCTCTCAGGTGAGCTCAGAGCAACCTTCCAGTATCTGAAGGGGCTACAAGAAAGCTGGGGGAGGGCTTTGGACATGGGGGGGTAGGGAGAGGACAAGGGGAGATGGTTAGGGTATGAATGGGATGGTCTCTGTAAGCACTGCCATGGCTGTGAAGGCTCTGTTGGCTCTGTGGGGCATGGATTGGGCCTCTGGGCTCTGTACCTCTTCTCATCCCATACAGCTTTAGCTAGCCATGCTTTTTTTGGGTTCATGGGTTTGGGTTTTTGGGTTTTTTGGAGGGGTTGTTTGTGTTTGTTTAGACCTCTTCAGAAAGAGAAAGAGTTAGGTAGGGGAAGCTGAGCTTCCAGCTCTGCCAGCCCCAGGAAGGTCCTGGTCCTCCTCAGTCCTGGCTGTGTTTCCCATGGACTTTGGCTCTGCAGGGAACCTCACCTGGATGCCAGGAGCACAGCCGAGGCAAGGCTTGGCGTGGGGTTAGGAGCACGGAGCAGCCCTAACCCCCCAAATCTGTGGTCCTGCTGCCCTGTCTGGCTGTCAGCCAGCCCATCCTCAGGTCAGCAGCACCTTTGGGCAAGGCTTGGCACGGAAAACACCTCCACATGGCTGGGCTGAGCAGAGCCGAGGAACCGCTCCGAGTCTGCCCTGCTGGAAAAGCATCGCATCCCCCTCCTTCCCCACCACGCTCCTCCCCTAAACAACTTAACCCCCCCCCCATCCTCCTCCTCCCCTCCAATTTCTGATCTATACCAGAGCAGTCATACATTGATCCGTGTCTTATCCGGGTGATTATGCTACCTGGACAGTCTGCCGGGAATTCCCAGGGAGCTGAGAGAGCCGAGCCGGGCAGGCAGCCCTGAGCCCCGGAGATGTCTGAGCCCCGGGCAGCAGCTGCTGCCGGCGTCCTGCGAGGATGAGCCCGGGGAGGAAGGCAGCAACCCCGGCACCCTCCGAGAAACTCAGCTCCTGCAGAGCCATGTCCCGACCCCGGCAGGCTCTGCCACACTCCGGGCAGCTTTGAAGTTAGAGGAGGCAGTTGTGTTTAGAAAGGAGAGCGATGAACTGAAGATTAAACATGTATGGGAATTATCCTCACTTCATTAAGTTTCCCGCGGGCTTTGGCAGTAAGTATTTTCCTTGCGTTTGCAATCTGTGCCTTCTGGGGTAGGTGGAGGAGCTGAGCCCTCGGTAGGACTGTGGTGTGGGTAAAGGGAATTAAAAAACGTGTTTAACCCAGCCTGGATGTGGCTGCAACCCGTGGTGCCTGTGTGCTGCTGATTGAAGCTGTCCCTGTGGTTGTATCTGCTGTGAAACCTCAGAGCCTGATCGAGCTGCCTGAAATGATGCAGGCTTGACTCAAGCTGTAACTGGGGTTTATTTAGGATATGCCATTGGAGATGCATGCACGTGTTTGTGAGGGACTGAATCTACCCAGTGAAAGAAGGGGCTTCAACTAAACAAGCATCTTTCCAGCTGCACTTTTTAGGAAGTTAGTGGAGGAAGGAATTACTCTGAAAACATAAAACAGCCCCTGAGAAAACCTAAAGAGGGCTCTTGCCTTGCCCAGTGGCTGTCTCCTGCCCTTGTGACACAGGTGCCACCATAATCCTGTGTCAGATGAGGCAGATGAGGCTGCACAGCAAGGCAAAGGGCTGCAAAGGGCTGTGTCTGGGAGCTGCCATCCCCCAGGCAGCCAAGGACTGAACCTCAATTGCAAAAAACCCAGAACTTCCCTTAATGAAGGGGCTTTGCAATTACTGCAGCTCAGTCACTATTTTTGTCTGAAATTATTCCTCTTGCCCTGGTGGTGGGGGAGTGGGCTGAGGAGGTATAAGGTACTCTGCTCATGAAGCAGGAAGGGGACAGGTTGTGGGGTTTGGGTACAAGGAATGGGAGCACCCCCAGGTTGGCTGCTGGTAAAATACTGGCTGCTGCTCTAGTGTGTTGTGTTAAAGTGTGGTTTTCCTTGTGGATGTGCAAAATCTTACTATCTCTGGAAAACTCAAGTTTGTTTCCATCCCTTCAGGATAGGTAGATGCCTCCAGGACTTGCCCTGAGCTTCCCAAGGCTCTCTACATCAATCTGTTATTTCTCTGCTAGAGAAGAGGTTTGTGCAGACCTTGGATTGCACACGTGTGTACTCTTTTTTTTTGTCCTTCCTCTTGTACCAGGTGCTCACCTCTGGTGACTCTCCAACCCCAGAAGAGTCATTGCTATTGCATCAAGTTCACCTCCACGTTTCACAAGTGCTTGACTTTTCAAAATACCTTTTTTTTTTTATTATTAGGCAGTTTCTGCAGAAAAGAGAAGACTTGTTGGAAGTCTCTTGCTCACATGTTTTTAAAGAACAAGCAAACCCAGGCCAGACTCTCTCCTATTGCTGCAATAAGAGTGAGACAGTGGGAGTATTATTTGTGTTTAATTTGTTGAGTATTACAGATTTACAAAGAAGTGAAAGAAGAGTGACTTTCCAACTGATTTTCATAGGAACCAGGCACAGATCCCTGTAGAGGCAGGGGTCAGAGCACTCAGCAGAGCCTCTGGGAGGTTTCTAGGAGAGGAAGTTGGTAGCAGGAGCAGAGGTATTTCTGTGCCACCAGTAAAGGCAAAGGACACTGTTTTCCAGCCCACTGTTCAGTATGCTGGGACTGTAACTTTCATTTCAGAGTTTATTTAATTAATGTTTTCACTTGCTTCCAGGCTCACATCTCCACTCCCCTCTTTGCTGGGGCTGCAGAGAGGGATTGTGAGGAGGCAATTGCTGTTCTCACCAGACAGCTTTAGGGCCCATGGGCTGTGTGAGAGAGCACTGGGGCTTTGGGAGGGTTGAAGCAGGATGGATCATGGTGACCATGGCTGAGGGGAGTGCTGTGGCAGCTTCCCACTGCCTTGGGGTCCCTCAAAGCCCATGCTGGCAGCCTGCACCTCTTGACAGGCCTGCAGTAGATTCCGTATCTTTGCTGCTTACCCCACCTTTAAAAATAGCTATGGAACTGTTCCTTGTCTTGCCTGTGCTGTCACCATGAAAGGGGACATCAGGATGGGGGAAAAGGGCAGAGTCCATGCTGGACTTCCAGCTTATTGCATTCATTGTTCTTGTGTGGTGTTGCTGGAGGGCAAAGTTAAGGTGATGTGGCAGCTGCTGTTTGGCATGTCCAGCTCATGTTGTGTTCAGTTTTCCTTCAGCTCAAATTCTGAGCTTCATTTTGAGCATAAGAGAAAAAAAGCTTGGATTTGAACCCTTTCCTTTCCTTTTTCCTTTCCTTTTTCCTTTCCTTTTTCCTTTCCTTTTTCCTTTCCTTTCCTTTTTCCTTTTTCCTTTTTCCTTTTTCCTTTTTCCTTTTTCCTTTCCTTTTTTTGTATGCAAGTAACTGTAAGGTCTGATTTAACTTAATTTCATCTGCATTCAGGTTACAAACAAGGCAGACATTCTTGCTGGTGTGCATCCCTGCCACTGTGATCTCAGCTGGGACTGTACATCCAGAGATGGGTCATGAGCACATCATTTGTTAGGAAGAAACAGCAGTCAGACTCTGAGGTGTTACAGATGTTCTCAGAGTGTGTAGAGTGGCAGGGGAAGTGTTCAGCTGGGTTCCCCTTACACACCTAAAGCAGCTGATGTGCACCAAGGCAACTGGATCTGCCTCCTCAGCCCGGACTATAGGAGCAAGGGGAGAGCTTCAGAATATGGTTTTATTTTCCAGCAGGGTACGTTTCATCTGGAGCCCAGCTCTCAGGGCAAGGAAAGATGCTGTGCTGGCTGTCTTTTCTCTCCAAGAGCATTCTCTGGCACAGTTGGTTGGGGATAAGAACTAACTTGGCTCCTCCACAGAGTCTCTTTTATTAGAACTCATGTAACTTGGCCTCTGGCCATACCACCTCCGGCTGCAATCTTGTCAGCTCTCCGGAGCAGAGCGGGGTTAGGCCAGGTCGTTTGGGGGTTAGGAAGAGTTGCAGAGGGAAACCCAAGCTGTGTCTGGATTGCAGCTGCTGCCCAGCTGTTCAGCACCTTTTTGCCTCTGATAGTTCCAGGTTTTTGTGACCCGCAGGGTGCTTTTTCCCTGGGTGTCACAGCTTGCCAGGTCTGTACCTGTTAAGTGCTCGTGTGAATATGGCAGAGGGCTCTTTCACCCCGCAGAGATGTGAGAAAATTCTGTGACTGTGCCACCCCTACAGTTAGGGAAGTGCTGATTTTTTTTTCTTTTTATTTTATTTTTAAAGCAAGAGGCATTTGCCTTCAGTTGCCTGGGGCAGCCATGGACCCTGCAGCCAGGGGGATGCTTTCTGATAGGGACCTGTAGCCACTCTGGGTGTTTACAAACCCCTGTGGCAATTTGTGCATGCTTTTTCCTGGTGGGTGCAGTGCTGGAGATCCTGCTGGCCATGTGGGAAATCTGACCCAACAATCTTGAGAAACCCTTCAGGCTTCAAATTCGACAACTTTTATTTCTTTGGGGACGAGAATCTTTATCGAGCTCTCGTGTGTTACTGTGGCCACCAGGAGGATGTGACACCTTGTTAGGGAGGGTGAATTTGGCTCCCAGTCCTTATTTTAATTCCATGACAAGCAGTTGCTAAAGTAGCCTTTGGCTGGCATGATCACCACAGCCATAGTCTGCTCTATAAAGCATGGTTCCTGGCAAAGTCATGGCACAGCCTGTGTAGCTCCTGTGGATTTTGCACCTTCCTTCCTTCCTCCTTGGCTTGGCTTCCTGAAGAGCAGAACGTGTCCTGCAGGTCCTTCTTGTCCAAATGTCCTTGGTCCTCACTCAAATCCAAGAACCATCTGATGCTGAGCCTACCCCAGGGCAGGTAAAACTCTCCTGTGTTTCCTGCCCACTGCTTCTTGTGAGCCAGGTTTCTGGTGGCCCTGGTTTGCAAGGGCAGTGCAGGAGTTGTTACCCAAGAGGTAGCTCCCAAGAGGAGAGGGAGCAGCTCTTCCCACCACCTCAAAAGCTGAGGAAAACCTTCTCCTGCCCTGTGCAGGTCCCTGTTGCAGAGGACCCTGCTCATGTGTGTGCCAGCTCTCCTACAAAATCTTTATGCTCTTCAGTGGTGATGGCTGTCAGGAGAGGGCTGCATTATTTATTGACTTGGAGTTGAGCAGGAAGATGGAAGCACAAAGGTTACCAGACCTTAAAAACAAGGCAAAGCCAATAACCTTTTTCTGTAGGACATTAGCATGGCAATCTGTACTGCCTCTGGAAATCTGTTTCGACAGTTTAAAATATCACCAGAGAGGGACTAGGTTGGGTTTTTTTTCCCATTGACTTCTGTGTAGGAAATAAAAACTACTTCTGTGCAGCAGCAAAACTTTCTGATTCCAGTTAATGCGAGTTCCCTGCTAGATCCAATTTCAGGAGTGTTTCTCACAGGTATTTTTTCATGAAGGTTGGCCCCAAGGATGAGCTGCCTGCCAAGCTGTCCCTCCCAGCCCTGCCTCTGCTCCTCTCCTGAAGTCAGCACTTCTCTGCATCTCTCTTCCCACTTCTTGGTGCTCTCTGATCTTTGGAGGGTGAAGTATCTGCAAAGTTCTGCTAGCCCTGTGCCAGACTGGGCAACTTGCACCTTTAATTGTTCATGCCAAAGAAATGAACCCTTTCTGTGTATATCTGAGGCCACAAAAGCACAAGCATAGTTTTAATTTTTCAAAGAATTTGTTCCATCTTTTGATTTCTCTCTCTGACATGAAAAACAAATGGAGGCACTGCAGGTTTGTAGTGGAGACATCAGAGAATCCACACAAGACAGTTCCCTCCCATCCTTCCTTCTCCTGCTTCTCCGGGAGAGAAATAAATACAATCCCAGGCTTCCCTGAACCTCTCTCAGGACACTACCTGTCCAAGCATTAACATGGAGGAGGGAAAGCCATCACCAGCCCCATCTGTGGATCAGAAATGAGCTGGCTTTGAATCTGGAGGAGTTTAAAAGCAGCATCAAGCCCCTGTGCTTATGGCAGGGTCCTTGCCCAGCACAAGTGGGGCTCTTGGCCAGTCCTGGGTGCTGTGTTGGGTGCTGGTGGGCAGGTGCCAGCCCCAGAGCCCTCTCCTCCTGCTGTGGGGCTCTGCCCTCTGCTCTGTGGGGCCCTGCTGCAGCTGGCTGAGTGCCCAGCATGGCTTGTCACCTTGCATTACCTGATGGACAGACTCAGGGCCTGCTGTGGCCTGGGTAAATGTCACCTGTGCTGAATGCCACTGCTGAGGCTGCAGCTGGCACGCAGCACTGAGTCCCATCTCCCCTGTCTGTCCCACTGCAGAGCAGCTCCTTGCTGCTCCCAATCCCCTGCCATGCTGATGCTTCAGTTTGTCCCCCAAATGAGGGGAGAAAATGCCCCTGGGAAAGCCATGGCATCCCTGCCAGCCTTTCTGGCTGCTCCCTGTCTGGAGATGAGTGATGCTCTTTTCAACCAAAATGAATCAGACTTGCAGCCTCTGCTGTCTGACCATCTGAGCCAGCCTGGCTGCTTTAGACTGAAACAACTGTGAGGGTCTTCAGCTCAGGCAAGAAGAAACCCCAGTGTCAGGGATACCTTGAGGTGGCCTTTCCTGCACACCTTCTGCCAGCAGTACAGATTGTTCCTTGTCCAAGCTGATAGCCTGGTAGCAACCATGTCTTATATCCCTCACAGCATGGCCAGACACTGTGGAAACAAGCATTTAAGCTCTGGTTTGTGTCATCAGGCAGTGTCTGGCTTAACACCTGTGTGCTCTGCAGTAGATATTCTGATTTTTCTGTCCATCTCCACCAGCAAACACCTTCATGCTCTCGTGCTTCCTCCTTGGTGTCTCATTGCTGGGGTAAGAGGCAGGCACAAGCCCTCTGGGCTTCCTTTATCCCATCCTGGGTGTTAGGGGCTCTTGCCACGGGCACAAGCACACCATGGGGCTGCTCTGGCCAGCAGTCTCCTTGGTGAAAACTTTGCTCTGGGTCTTTATGAAACTTGGAGCCTTTCTAATGGAGGAAGTTAGCAGTGAGAGTCTTCCTGTAAAGTCTGCTGTAAATGCAAACAGTGAGGTAACTCTCCTGGGAGCCTGTTCTTATTGGTTTAAATTTTCTGCATGATACTTTCAAAATATGCCCTTTTCTGTGTTAATGGGAACGGATGAAGAATCATGCTTCTCCTGGGCTGTCCTGATGTGATAGATTTCTGGCCAGTCTCCCCCTTCAGTGCCTTTTTTTCCAAGACGAAGAACCCTCAAAGGCAATGGTGTTTATCTAGTTGTTTAAAGAGGCATAAAACCCAATTTCTTTAAGTCTGTGCTCCAGATGCTGGGAGGGAGTGCATGCTATGGTAGCAGGCTACTCACAGGTGATGAAAAATGCATTTGCTTTTCTCTGAAGCTGATAATGGCAGGAGTCAGGGTGCTCCTCTGAAGTCTGAGGAAACAACCAAGGTGCCCCTGTGTAAAACTTTTACATGTTTCCACATTCCTATTTTCTTCTGCCTCTAATTCTAAAATAATTACTTCCAAAATAATCAGATTTGGGATATATTTCTTTTATTCTCTTTCTATCCCAACAAGCTGAGCGTTGAGGCAAGGAGGGGGCCAGGCAGCCAGAGCATCTTCTGCCCACTGCTAAAGGCCTTTCTGGCAGCTCTCTCTCCAGAGAAAGGCTTTGTGCTCAGAAGCCATCTCAAGGTAGGGGTTTTGCTGTCTGGTGGCAGCACAGAGGCTGTGTCTCTGTGGCAGGGGATGTGGGGTGATGCTCTCCAGCAGCAGCAGGCAGGAGCTGTGTCTCCAAACCGCCTCGCTGCCTCCAAGGCTTCTGCTGTTGTCATTGAGCTGGCTTCATCTTGCTGCACATTGCTTTCCCACTGGGAGAATTGATCTAAAAAGCCAAAGCAGGAATTGACAAAGACCTTTTCTCCCCCTCCCTCTGCAGAATTAAGTCTGAAGTTGGTTGATAACAGCGGATCGAGTCCTCCTTGACTCTGACAAATGTCTTTAATGTTATTCAGCAAGCTGACCTTTTCCCCGTCTTTATTGTGCATCTTTCCTTTGAATCAGATTTGATTGTTACTTCAGGTAAAATAACAAACACTGTCACGTAAATAACTTTGCAATAATGTTAAAAGGAGGAAAAAGCCCAAACAAACAAACCACCTAAGCACTGCCTTACTTGCAAATGCACTGGGAACCAGCATCCTCTGTGCCAGCCATGGAAAACCAGGAGTGTGACCTTCCCAGACAACATCTTTGCTTTGCTACTCCAGAGACCCATCTCCTGTGTTGACAAACTAATAGAGAAACAACGGCTCATTGAAATGTTAATGACAGCTAATGCTAACTGGGACTGGTAAATTCTGGAGTGGGGAGAAAAGGTCATGGAACTCCTTAAAATACAGCTGGATACATAACCTATGGGGACTGGTGGGCATTTGATGCCTTTGAATGTTTGAGGTTGGTCTTCTAAAAGGCAACACAGAGCCCTTGGGTGAGGTGTTGAGCCTCAGAGGCTGCCCCAGAGAGCCAGTGATGAGGGGTATATTGCTGTGCTGTGCTGACTCTTCCCCAGCAGGGCTCAGGGGCAGACTGATCTCATGGGGGGCTCAGTTTGGCAATGGGACCTGAAGGTCTTCAGTGTGGAAGGAGGAAACTCTCTTTCCTTGTGGCTGTGAGACTGTCTGCCCAAGCATGTCTGTGTGGTCACAGCCTGTCTCTCAAGTGAGGAAAAGTAGCAGACAAAATATTTTGTGGGTGCATCGTCCTGTCATCTGTGTCACCAGCATGTCACAGGGAAGTTTCTGTTCTGTTTCTGTACCTGAAGGTACTGGCTTGGGTACATCAGGGTTTGGGAGCTGAAGGAGATGTGAAATGGCATGGCACTGAGGAAGGGAGGTGGGAAGGGGAAGAGGAGCCAGCTGAGCACTATGGCTGAGCCATAGCAGGGAGCAAAGGTCCCCCAGAAGACATTTAGGAGTATTTAGGGTTTCTAGCCTGGTTGGTGGAGATCTCATGGTTTCAGATGTGCTGCTGGCTGTAGAGCTGGCTGGGACAGCAGAATTGGGGAATCATTCAGAGAAAAGCAGCCAGGGGCAGGCAGCAGTGCTTGCTTCCAAGTCAACTGCGGCACCAAAACAGAGAAAGGAGATTTAATTATTAAGTTTTACCTTCATAATATGTTTTATTAATGAATATAACTCTATTTCCTGCACCAGAACCAACCTTGAGCTCTTTCCCTCTGTAGCACCAGCTGTGTTTGCTGCTTGGCTATGGTCAGGCCCTGAGCCGGCAGAACCAAAGGCCGGGCAGCCATGGCTGCAGCGTCAGCCTTGCTCATGCTGTATTTAACCTTTCTGCTTCTCCCTGTAGATTCCCCTGTCCATGCCAGCTCCGCATCCCTGAGCCCATCCTCAAGCCTTTCCACAGGGAATTCCGTGGAGGGACACCACAACTACCTCGAGGGCCCCGCAAACGCCATGAACGCCATCGGGTCCCCTCCAGTCAACGCGCTGGGCTCGCCCTACAGAGTCATCACCTCCTCTGTTGCCTCACACCACCCCGTTGCTCTGTCCTCAGCCCCGGGCATGAATTTCATGCCACATGCCAGTCCCCAGGTAGGTGGATGTGAACACTTCCTTGGCAATGTCTCACGGCACTCGGAGACCCCAGGTGGAGTTCAGAAAGTGTGGAGGCAGTGGGTTGCCTGGTGTGTTTTGGATACTTAAGGGGATTTTGGGCTGTAAAGAGGAATTTCCAGCATGTACAGCCCCGTGGCACAGACACAGAGAAGACACCTGTATGTATTTCCAAATCCCTGCACAGCAAGGGGAGAAAGCTAATTCTTCAGTCCAGTTCCCCTCCACCACATCAGCTGCAGTGTGTGTAATTACTGTGCGTGGAAATAACGAGGAGAGCCAAGGGCTGCAGCATTCCCCTTCCTCCTGCAAAAGGGTATCTGCTTTGTTTCATTATTTGGAAGAGAGACAGGCTTTCTAGAGAGAGACAAATGTTAATGCTAAATGCCAGCCACATACTCTGCATTGCATTTAAACTTTGCCTGAAGAAAAAGGAAGAGCTCCTGTCCTTCCTGCCTGAGCTCACTCAGGTGCTGAGGTTTCCCCTCCACTCAGGCAGGGGGGAGACCCAGGGTTTGGGGCTGGTGCCTCCCCAGAGCCATGGATTATCTGGGAACCTCCTGGGTTGGTTCTCTGGGACAGGGATGCCTTCCCCTGGGAGCCTGGCACCACCTCAGGTAAGGCTGGGACTGAGGTGGCAGTGTGGGGTTTTGATTGTGTCCTGAAATTCTCTGGGAGTACAGGTCCAAGTGGAAATCCTGCATTTTATTAACAAGACTTCTTGTTTTGTTAGTGGAACCTGAAGGTAGGGAATCACTCAAGAGCCTTGTGAAGCTCCTGCTGCAGCAAGGAGCTGGTTCCTAAGCCCTCTCTGTCCCAGACCCTTCTGTCCCATCTCCATAGTCTGTCAGAACCTCTTCCCAGCTCCTGCTACTGTGACTGGGTCAGGATAGCATAGGGAGGTTTCTGAAGAGCTCTGGAAGAGTACCAGGGTGGTTTGCCAGGTTGGAATTCCTTTTCACCAGCAACCTGCATGCATCTGGGCTGTCTGCAGTGGTTGTGCTGGGCATCCTTCCTCCCCTCACCCCACCCAGCTGCTCCCCATTGACAGCAGGGATACCCTTGGCACCTGGGTGCTTGTACAGGTGCTTTGTGGTGGTGGTGGCTGCCTTGGCTGTGTGGAAGCTGTGCCTTTGGGGCTGGGGATGCTCTGGGAAGTGGTTTCCCCAAGCCAGGCACTGTGCCAAGTTCCCAGCTCGGAGGAGAAGGTTTCAGTTGTGTTGCCTCTAATGCAAGGAGACAGCTGGGCCTTGGGGATTCGGCAGGGAGGCTGCTAATGGATTTGGGTTCAAACAGTTGTCCCAGATATCATACATGATTGCACTTAACCTGCAGGAGTCAAGCTTTGTAGACACTCCTGGCTAAAACTGCCCATTTCTCCCCTCCTACCCCCTTCCATATACCCCTCCTCTGCTACTGTCTCAAAGTGCAGCCAGAGAGAAAGAAAAGGTGGTACCAGAGCTCCAAGTAACATAATAAACCATAAAAAGTTTTTCTTGGCTCAGCATCTTGCCAAGAAGTAGTTTGCAAGGTAAAAAAAAAGTGGCTGGACACTTAGGGTTGGGAAGGGATCTATTTCTCTTTGCCTTGGACCAAGTTTAGATTCTGAAGCATTAGTTTTACAGCTGCCCCATGCCTGGGCTGGGTCACTGCTGGGAAGAGTGAACCTCTGGGTATTTTTTTTTCCTTTATGCTTTTATTTTCCAGTGCAGCAAAACAAGCTGGGTCCTATTGTGGTAATTTTTGCTGGATAATTGTGTTTTCAGTGTCATCAGGCTGCTGCAGCTTTGCAAATTAAGGGGCAGGGATGAGAAAAAAAAGAAAAATGTCTTCATGTTCTTGATTTTCTAACGACAGCTTCAAAAATCCCAATGGGCTGAACCCTTCTTGTTCTTTGCTGCAATTCCCTGTGGATATTAGAACACTTTTTCATGGGGAACAGGAAATTTCCTGGAGCAAATGGAGAACTTGCAACAAGATGCACAAAATCTAGTGGCTTAGATAAGGAGAGAATAAGGAAGGCTGGAGCTGGATTTTCATCCAAAGCCTTGTTTCATGTCCCTACTTCTGCCCTCTTGCTGGGAAGCTGAAATTTAGCTGATAGATTAGGGCAGCTGTTAAAAACAAGCTCAGCCTTGAAGAACTCATCCTCAGCCCTGAAAGCCTGGAGATGGGAAAAGATGATCTGATGCTGGGTTTGGAGAGAGGTTGCTCTGCTCAGGCAGCTTTTGACAAAGCGTGCTCAACAGCCCTTAATCCTCACTGCCCTGCAGACAGCAACTCAAAAGCAAATAGCAATAAAATGAAGCCCTGGGCAACATCAGGCTTTGGTCTGCAATCGATGTCAGTTTGTAACCTTTAACTTGCTGCAGCCAAGAGCAGCTCCCGGGGATCTCAGCTGGGGGCTCTGGGCCCTTTGCCTGCATCTCTGCAGCTGATTTTAGATGCTCAGCCTCCTTCTGGGTTGTTTTTTGTTGTTTTAATCTAGCGACCCCAAACCTGATACATTCTGCAGCCTGTGGTTGCCTTTGGTAATCAGAGTTCCAGGGAGTGACCAAAATAGCAGTGTTTTTATGCATTTATGTGCATTTGCATATCACGAGGTAGGGAAACTAACCCACTTACCATTTTATTTTTTTTTTAACATCATGACAGCTTCCCCAGCCATGCAGCAGAGCAGTTTAATTGCAACAAATTGCCGAGCTGCTTCCTTCCTCAGCTGTCGGTGTTTGTGGCTGCAAGCAGCCAGTGATCAGGATCCTGTCATGAAGCAGGCAGCATCCCACCAGCACTGCTGCTTGGAGGCTGTAACTGAGCAGCTGCAGGTTGCTGCCTGCCCTTTTCCAGCTCTGCTTTGTCCTGGCTTTGCTTACAGCATCAGGGAAGGGTGAGAGGCAGGATCTGCTGCCAGGCAGCTGCTTCCACCACTCCGGCTGGGTGCACCAGAGGATGTCTGTCTGCCCATGGCAGCCCTGAGGAGGTGCTGGGGGATAGAGGAGCTTGTGGGGCAGCAGTGGGAGGGGTCAGCTCAATTTGGGTTTGCTTTCTTTGAGTCTCAACCCTCTGACTTGTCTTTTGCCCTCTGCAGCTCAACATCCTGAACAACATCAGCAGCTCAGAGGATGTTAAGCCCTTGCCGGGTCTCCCAGGGGTGGGTAACATGAATTATCCATCTACAAGCCCAGGATCCTTAGCCAAACACATCTGTGCCATCTGTGGGGACAGGTCCTCAGGTAGGAAGTTGTCTTTCTTGAGGAAGGCTTTGTGTGATGAAACACCCCTCCCCCTGATGCTCTGAAGCAAGGCTCCTGCAGGAGTGAGCACTGTGGAGGCTCCTTGGGGCCATGCTGGCACTGTTTGGGGTTTTGGCTGTTTGGCACTTTAGTTACACTGTGCCCAAAAGAGACTGAACCTAAAAGCCACCTGCTTCTCCCTTAGGTGTGTATAACCTCATTTTATGTCTTGTCCCTGTTTATCAAAGGTAAAGATATCAAAACCACTGTGTTTTTATTTACCTGTGCTTTGGGTGAGCAGGGTTTGAACCCCTTCTCCTGCCCCAGAGCCCTCCAGTCTGGCCGTGCTTTGCAGACCCCCTCCATATCACTTCATTTCCTCCCTGTGGCTTTTCTGCACTTGCAGGGCAGCCGAAACATGGCTCCTCACCCATCCCCTGGGATGGGGGATCCCTCCTTATCACAGGGGAGTGACAATCCTAGAGTTTGACTGCTGCTGGTCACTGCCAAGAGCCACTATAGCCACGTCAGGCCTGCTTGGGTGTTCTTCCAAGTTCTTCCACCCTGGAGGGAAGGCACCTGCCCACTGATGGCTTCCCCTTGCCTCCCCAGGGAAGCACTACGGGGTGTACAGCTGTGAGGGCTGCAAAGGCTTCTTTAAGAGGACAATCAGGAAGGACCTGATCTACACCTGCCGTGACAACAAGGACTGCCTGATCGACAAGCGCCAGCGCAACCGCTGCCAGTACTGCCGCTATCAGAAGTGCCTCGCCATGGGGATGAAGAGGGAAGGTAGGATGGGGGCTATGCTGCTGGAAGGAATGGCCTGGTAGAAATTTTCCCTGCCTTCATTCAGGTGAATCTAGCTCTTGGTGGCTCTGCAAGCCTGGAACATTCAGGAAACTTAAAACTTGTTTTACGAAGCACGCGAGGCTGATGTGGGAGCTGCTGTGGTGTGGTTTTCTTCCCATCCCATAGAAGAGCTCCTGCTGGTGACTGCTGAACCTATTCACCAGTTTTGACCCAAGCTTGACCCAGTAAACTTTTAAAGTGAGGAGCCCTGCAGCCTGCTAGTCTCCTGTGTGAACAGCCTTTCTTGTTTCCAGCCTGTTGGCTGAATTTGTCACCTAATTCTTGCACTGAAAGATAAGAGCAGATGATATATTCCTACCTTTTATTTTATATTCTCTGTCATTTCCACTCTCAACCTAATCTTTGGAGATGAGCTGTGGCACAGCTTGCATCCTGTGAGGTTTTTGTGCTGAAGGAGAGCTGTATGGAATCAGTTTGTGCAGCCTGTCCTGTTTTCCATGTACACACCCTGAAAGTCCCAGAGGACTGTGTTTCTGGTCCAGACCACCTAAAGGTGTTGATCCAGAGCAAGGATCCAAACTGACTCCATTGGACTTGAGGGATTTTGAGCTGACTTGAAGGAAGCCTTCAAGAGCTGTTGAGGGTGGCTCGTCTCTGTGGTGGGTCCTGCAGCCTTGCCTCTCTCCCACACAGCTCAGGAGAGTGAAAATGGCTTTGTAAAAGCCACCAACAAGTGGCAGTGAAAGGCAAGCCATGGGGCCAGGGTGTTTTATCTCTCTACCCCTGGAGCTAACTGCTCCCTTGGTGCAGCAAGGACTGCTGAGCTGTATTGTGCCCCAGATGATGCTGACAGTAGCAATGTCAGATACAGTGATAGCTCCCACACCTCTCAAGCTGCTTTTTTACCTGGTAAAATAACTTGTGCTGCCTCCAGGGCTGAGTGCCAGCAGGCAGTGTAACCATCCCTTATAGAGACCACCCTGCCCCCTTGCAGAACACCCAAATTCCTCCCCCTGCAGGAGGTTGGATGGTGCAAGGCAGAGCCTGAGGAGGAAGCTGTAATGCTGGGCACAGGCTGAGCCTCAGCCCATCATCAGTGCTATGCATCCTTTACCACTTAGGGGCAGCAGGGGACACTGAAACACCAAACTTGAATCGAAAACCTAATCCCAGGCACAGCTTTCCCTTCCAGCTGGGTGCAAAGTGGTTCAGAGGACCAGGGTGTCAAAGCAACTTCTCTTTGCAGAGTGTGAAAATGTAAACCCTGGGATCCTGGTGAATCCCACAGGGGCTTGGCTGCAATAATCACAGCTTCTTTCTGTGAGCTGCAGGAACTGGGGGCAGGTTGCAGCTTGAACCAGGAATCCTGGATGAGTTTGGGGGCTGTGTGATGGGACTGGTATTTCTTTGGCATGTTCTTTCTTCCACTGAGATTCTGATGACTGTAGAAACACTTCCCTGCCTTCTTCCCCTTCATTTCCCCAAAGAGGACAAACACTTCTCCCAGCTGTCTGGCACATATGTGCATCCCATGTTGCCCTCCCTCACTGGTGCCAGACTGGATGCCCCACTGAGCCATCTCCTTGGTTGCTGCCCATTCCCCAGCAGCTGGGCAGTGCTGAGAAGCACATCATCCAGCTGGGAGAAGTGCAGGGAAGGTGCTGAGCACTGTCAGGTGGTTCTGAGTCTCAGAGCTGAGGAACCTCCGGTGGTTTGGCCCTTCTTGAAAGCCATCCTAAGAGAAGCCAGGGTAAGGCAAGGCTGATGCAAGGGCTTATTTCCTGACACCACTGCAAATGACAGAGCTATAAAGGCAAATGGAAAAGAAATCCCCTGATCCAAGCATCTGACCTGAAAGCTTGTCATGCCCTTCTCCCAGCAGCACTTGCCTGAGAAAGTGGGGATCAAATTCTCCTGCAGTCTTGTGAGCTGCAGGTTGCTGAGCTGCTCCCTTCCTTGGTGTCCCCTGGTGCTTATCCAGATCCTCTCTCCTCTCCAAGGATTGTTTACCCCTTGGCCTTGGTGGTTTTCCTGCTCCTCTGGTGGTGCTTAGCAGACTGCTGGGGGAGCCATCAAGCTGCTGAATAGCAAAGCACCAATGTCTGTGGGGCAGGGCCAGCTTTGCAAGCTGCTTCTCCCCCCTGGAACCTTTCATTTGAGCTGTTTAAATAACTCCAGCTCAGGACAGGCTGTTCTTTGAGTACAGGTCAGCTGCCTGGCAGTCCCTTAGGGGCTTGGGGACACTTTGGGTCCCTGTCCATGTCACAGGGGAGTGATGCCAGCAGGACTGTAGCATGGCAGGTTTCTTGGGATGTTTCTCCCAGCAATGAGCTAAACTGATGACATCTGCTGCTCACTTGTGGTTTGGTTTGGTTATGTTTTTCTTTCTTTTTTTTTTTTTTTTCCCTTTAGCAGGATTCCCTTCTTTTCCTTTGGGATTTTTCAAACAAAACTGTACACCCAGGACTCCCACTGAGCACAAGGCTTGGTATACCATGTACACATGCCTTACCCTGACCTGTCCTCTACATTCAGCAGCTCTGGGTGCTGTTAGCTGAGATCTAGAGAGAGATTCAGTGACTCTGTTCCTCCACTCAGTAGATATTTTGGAAAGCATAAAAAGATGGGAGAAGAGAGAGGAGGTGTTGGGGCCTTCAGAGGTGGCAGGGTGGGTTGGGAAGAGAGGTGATGGAGGAAGAGGTGACACCAGAGCTGGGTAAGCATTTATTCAGGAAGGAGGCAGGCAGTGGATGGATGCAGCTGGGAGTGAGGGGACACCCAGCCCAGCCCCAGGGTGCTCTGGCTGCTGGGGGAGTGTTCAAAGTGCACAGCAAACCTCAGTGTCTGGGTGCTGGGTCCCTCCTGCCTTCTTCAGCATCTAGTGACATTCGAGTCCAGGCTGCCACCTGGAGGTATTAAATCCTCTTTATTCTAGAGGATTTCTTTTAGAGCTTCAGAGCTCAGAAATCAACCTTTTGTCAAATTCAGAGGCAGCCTGTCTGCAGCAACCCCTAAAGTTACTTGGGGGAGGGGGGAGAGATGGGGGCAGCCATTTTAAATGGACATGCATCTAAAATATCACTTTATTTCCTATTCTCTCTTTCTGGGAAGAACAAAAACCCCATGGGGTTTCTCATCCCCTCCTCCCAGAGGACAGAGGGGTCTCCCTGTGAAGCAGGTAAGTGTTGATGTCAAGAGCCATGTTTCTGTCCTGCAGCTGTCCAGGAGGAGAGGCAGAGGAGCAGGGAGCGGAGCGAGAACGAGGCAGAGTCCACGAGCAGTGGCAGTGAGGACATGCCCGTGGAGAGGATCCTGGAAGCTGAGCTGGCAGTGGAACCCAAGACAGAGGCATCCAGCGAGACGGGCACGGAGAGCTCAGTAAGGGGCACAGAAACCTCTCCCACCTGGAGATGAGGGCATCTTGGGGACAAACCCTGCTATTCTGCAGGGTTTTTTGCTTTGTACTGCCTAAAAATCACCCAGCAGGTTTTCCTGGGTTTTTGTTTGTTTGTTTGTTTTTAAATACCATCTAGAAAACAGCCTATATGTTATTATTTCCTTAGCCCTTTTTTCCAGTTCCCCTTTCCTTTCAGTGAGCAGATGGGCCAATAGCTGGATGCCAAAGAGGCTGAGCCCTGTGCTGCCTTCCACATCTCCACAGCCCTGGGCACTGCTTCTCTGCCCTGGTATCCAAGACTGGAATGGAGCTGGACACAGCAGGTTTGCTGCTGTGGTATTACCAGGTTGGATAAAACTGCTGCTGTTCCTGCCCCTTCTTGATGGCTCTGAGATGTGCCCTGGGGAGCAGAACTGGAGCCTGCCATGCAGGACTTGCTGTGCAAAGAACAGCAAGCAAGCAGAAAAGTTTGCTGATTTGGCTGGTGGTAGAGGAGAGAGTGGTAATAAATATCTTCTCTTCCCAACAGTGCCCAGCTGAGACTATTGGCAATTTGATCATTTTACTTGTGCCTCTGGGTCTGGTTAACTTGATCCAATACTGTGTGCAGTGCTGACAGTGATTATCAAAGATTTTACATTGACTAATTATCCTCTTTGCTCTCTTCCTTTTGGTATTGTTCTTAATTAGACAAATGACCCTGTCACCAACATCTGCCATGCAGCTGACAAGCAGCTTTTCACACTTGTTGAGTGGGCCAAGAGAATCCCCCACTTCTCTGACCTGACACTGGAAGACCAGGTTATTCTGCTTCGGGCAGGTAATGTCCCCCCTTCTGTAGCCTCTGGAGTTATTCCTGGTGCCCCCCACCTCTCCTCTGGGCTTTGTGCTGTGCCAGCTGGGCTGCAGGGTGATCCTGAGCTGATCCATCCCTGCTGTCACAGGCTGAGCAACCCATCCTGAGCCACAGTGAGCTGTGGGCAGGGGTTATGGATGGGGCAGTGGGAGCTGCTGTTTGTTTTCCCTTCTTCCCATCTAGGAGGGCTGGAGGAGAGACAGTAGATGTCTTGTTAATCCAGTTCCTGTCACTGCTAAACTTGCTATGTGTTAGGCACACTCATGGGGAATGTGCAGAATGATGTAAAGGGGTTATTGATGCAAAGAATGTTTTAGGAGGAAAAACATCTTGCTTAATTGAGACTTTTGAGTTTTTTTCTTCACCCTCCTTGCTGCTGGTCAGGGTTTGCCAAGGAGGGTGCAGTTGCTACTTGGGGTCCCTGTGAGCTGAATCTGAAGGCAGCAGGAAGCAACCAGCTCTCCTGCTCCACGTGGAGCTGATACTCTTTCTGACTGCCTCTTGTGTCCCACACACCTCCTCTTGCAGGCTGGAATGAGCTGCTCATTGCCTCTTTCTCCCATCGCTCAGTATCAGTGCAGGATGGAATCCTTCTGGCCACGGGTTTGCACGTCCATCGTAGCAGTGCTCACAGTGCTGGTGTGGGCTCCATATTTGACAGGTATGTGACCCATCATCTTCATCCCTTATCAGGGGTGGCCAGGCTGGCTGTCCCTCCCCTCTGGAAGGGGGAGACCTGTCCTTAGGAGAACTAGAGAGAACTTGTGGTCACTTAGGGCAGAAATAGCTTAGAGTGAGAACAGAACACTTGGGTGGCTTAAAATCCATGAATGGGGGGAAAGCAGCTTGGAAAAGGATTTGCAGCTGCAGAAGCAGAGCCTGGATTGGGAGTGCTTCTCTGCCTTCCCTCTTCTAAGAGTTTACCACAGCTGGATCTAGAGCTAAAGATGATCAGCATGAGTTTTATCTGACAAACCCCAGGTTGCTCACAGGATGCCTGCACATGTCCTGTCTGTGCCATGTCCTGTCTGTGCCATGTCCTGTCTGTGCCAAGCCTGCTCCTCCTCTGCCAGGACACTACCCTGCAATTTTTACACAACTGGCCTGCATTAGGACAGTGCCCATGTTTCACCCAGTGAAATGTGGAAGAAAAACCCATGCAGTTTTCCCCAACTTGAATGCAAGTTTTTCTCCATGGGCTGAACAGAGTGCTCATGCTGAGCAGAGGGAGAGCAGGAGGAAATTTACTGCTCAGGTCCATGGACACTGCTGATGTCAACACTCCTCAGAGCTGTTTCTGAGGGCAGAAAGGAATTGGGGGTATTCCCAGTGCCTGTCCCAGATGCTTTTCAAGCCCCCAGGCCTTGCTGTCTGTACCTGTCTCTGATCATCTGCCCTCACTGTCCCCCCCACACAGGGTTTTGACAGAGTTGGTGTCCAAAATGAAAGACATGCAGATGGATAAGTCAGAGCTGGGGTGCCTGAGGGCCATTGTTCTCTTCAACCCAGGTAAGTCTGAGGTCTGGGGCAATCCCAGGTGACACACATGCCCTCAGCAGGTCACAGGCAGGAGAGCTGTGGCAGTGAGCATCAGGACTGCAGACAGATTTGTCCCAGTCCCCAGATGCAGGATTAAGGAGAGCCTGAGTTCATAGAACCATAGAATTGTCAAGGTTGGAAGGGACCTTAAGGATCATCTAGGTCCAACCCCCTGCATGGGCAGGGACACCTCCCACCAGCTCAGGTTGCTCAGAGCCCCATCCAGCCTGGCCTTAAAAACTTCCAGGGATGGATGGGGCTCCCACCACCTCTCTGGACAACCTGTGCCAGGCTCTCACCACCCTCATGGGGAAGAACTTTTTCCTAACATCTAATCTGAATCTACCTACCTCCAGTTTGAATCCATTCCCCCTAGTCCTGCCACTACCCAAGATCCTAAAGAGCCCCTCCCCAGCTTTCTTGTAGACCCCTTTAAGGTACTGGCAGACCACAATAAGGTCTCCAGCCTGAACGACCCCAACTCTCTCAGTCTGTCCTCATAGGAGAGGTGCTCCAGCCCTCCAGTTCTTTCCTGCACATGCACACAGTCACTCTGCTGGCAGAGGAAAAGGTCTCCTCTGCTCTGAGTGTTCCCTGTCTCCATTCTCATCCAGATGCCAAGGGTTTGTCTAGCCCCTCAGAAGTGGAATCACTACGGGAGAAGGTCTATGCCACACTGGAGGCCTACACAAAGCAGAAGTACCCCGAGCAGCCAGGGAGGTGAGTGTCCCCAAGCAAGGGACCTCCTTGGGGTCCCACCTTACACACAGGAGACAGATGCAGGAGGTTGATGCTCCAGCTTTGCCTGAACCCACGCCAGGATGGAGCCTGGGGTAAAGCACGGACAGGCACCAGCCAGAACTCCCTGAACAGGCTTCTCTCCCTCTCTCTCCTCTCTCCTCTCTCCTCTCTCCTCTCTCCTCTCTCCTCTCTCCTCTCTCCTCTCTCCTCTCTCCTCTCCTCCTCTCTCCTCTTCCTCCTCTCCTCTCTCCTCTCTCCTCTCTCCTCTCTCCCTCTCTCCTCTCTCCCTCTCTCCTCTCTCCTCTCTCCTCTCTTCTCTCTCCTCTCTCCTCTCTCCTCTCTTCTCTCTCCTCTCTGTGCCCTCAGAGCCTGGAGGGTGCTGGTGAGACGCAACTTTCCTGCTTTCCAATCCAATCCTACCCTCTGCTGGCCAAGCTCTCGAAACGCCGGCAGCCCGGCTCATTCCTTATCTCCAGCAGCCAAGTGATGCATCCACAGCGACTTCTGCTGTTTTTGGCTCTGGATGCGATCAGAGAGGGCTGGGAGCTGGACCTGGGGAGGGGGAGGTGGTCTGCCTGCTGCACCCCCTCGCAGCTGCTCCTCAAAGCAGGAGGCAGAGGGGTTGTGCACCCTCTCTGAGTGCCAGGGAGTTTTGGAGGCTGTTTCAGGAAGGATTTAAATGGCACCATGGGGATGTAAATCACCAGTTCATGTCTTGGAGAGAGAGAATCCGGATGGATCATGCATCTGATGTGTCTTTTTTTCCTTTTTCTTTTTTTTTTTTTTTTTTTTTTTTTTTTTTTTTTTTTTCTTTCCAAGCTTTAAATATGATGATTTGGTTTTGGAACAGATACATAATTGCCTTCACACACACACAGAGAGAAAAATGCTCCTTTTGGAAGCACAGGGAAATCTCACAGGACTCTCCAAGGAAATTCTTTTGAAGGGCTTTGAGCTCTGCTCTCCTGAACCCCTGGAAACATTTGGGAGAAAGTGTCCTGTGCTCCTGCATGCTCTGACCCTGCTCTCTTCCAGGTTTGCCAAGCTCCTTCTGCGCCTGCCAGCGCTGAGGTCCATTGGGCTGAAGTGCCTGGAGCACCTCTTCTTCTTCAAGCTGATTGGGGACACTCCCATTGACACTTTCCTCATGGAGATGCTGGAGACACCCCTGCAAGTCACCTGAGGGTCTGGCTCCACTCTGGTCAGACCCTGGCCCCTCATACTCCCTGCACAGCCTCCCACCCCTCTGCTCTGAGCCTGTGATAGCTCAAGAGATGTCCTACACCCTTCACT
Organism: Calypte anna; assembly: GCF_003957555.1. Taxonomy (NCBI): domain Eukaryota; kingdom Metazoa; phylum Chordata; class Aves; order Apodiformes; family Trochilidae; genus Calypte; species Calypte anna. The sequence goes on along the minus strand of NC_044254.1, from coordinate 1,164,486 downwards.
CCTTGGTGGGATTGTTGTGGTTTTGTACAGCTGTAAATCACCCCCTCTAAACCCTGCCTGGCCACGGAGGGCACCACGAGTCCTCCACCCAGCTAACCATTCCTCTGCCCCCCCTGTACAGATAATTGCTTTAAATTATTTTTTCACTCTCAATAAAAGTCAACAAAACAAAGAACATATGAGAGAGGTACTGATTGGAGCTGGCAGAGCAGTGTCCTCTCTTGCTGTGGTCACAGGTCCAGCTTGGGATGGGGCTGAGGGACCCTCTGGAGACTCCTGGGCAGCCCAAAACAGGGCACAAAACATCACTTGAGATATTGCTGCTTGTGCTGATGGGCACAGTCCTCTGGCCAAAGGAGAAGAGGTGGTGTGGATCCTTCTAAGACCTGGAGGAACTTCCTGCTCTGAACCAGAACATTCCAGTCCTGCCATCTTGAAGAGAAACTCTTGGAGCCTTTGAAGTAATTTAGAAAGTGACTTTGTAATGTGCTTTTTCTTTTCTAGGCTAGCTCAGTCACTGAGGTAAGAACAGAAATGCTTCATTTTGGTCTAGCTGGAGTCTTTTGGGGTGACCCAAACCTGGTTGTTTTCATGGATAATTATAATTCTTCTGAAGCTTCACGGATCCTGTTCTCAGGATGGTTTATTTTTTTTTGTCTCCATATTTTTGCACTGGAAAACAGGCTCTTTGACCCCAGATTTATAACCTCATACCTCCATAAGTGAAACTTGCAGAGAGGGGAAGCACAATCCACTTTGAGGCAGGTTTTGTTAAAGGTCTGCCTGCTCTTTCCCCTGCTCCAGTAGCACTGCTGGAGCTTCTTACCACAACCCAGAGTCAAACGAGTTAAAGACACGAAGCTGTTCAATACGCCGAGCTTATCCTGGTGGGAAAAATGTCCTCCCAGGAACCCAGCAAAACTGCTTTTATTATTATTCATAAAACAGGTGTAGTGTTAAGTGATCTGCCCCTTCTGCCCCTCTCAGCAGACAGTGCAGTGAGATGCAGCCGTGCATCGTCTGTCCGGGTGACAGATTGCAACTCTGCCGCTGGGCGACGCGGGGCAGTTGGAGGGAGAGGAGTAGTGACAACAGGAAAGAGGGATAAAAATGAAACATTTCTTTAAAGCTCCCCCGGGGGGGCATGATTCATTCTCCAGTATTTCATTGTGAAAAGGAAAAAGAAACAAAAACGAAAGGAAGAAACTGAAAGAAAGAAGAAAATGAAGAAAACGAAAGAACAAAAATCCAAAATTATTAAACCTGTAGTAGTCTATTTTCATTTGGTTTTTTTTAAGGGGCTATTTTTAATTGGAAGGTGGCTTTCCATTAAAAGGGAAGTGTTTAACAGAAAATACTCAACCTGCTCATTGTAAAACCTCTATCAGAGTTTGAGGCACCATGATGGGGTAGTAGCCACACCATGCTGCTGCTTAGACAAAGCAAGGGGTTATCTGCAGCCTGCCCCCTCCAAGAGCTGGGAGCTAGCTGGATGAGTTTCTTTCCTAATTATGAAGCCCAGAATTTCTCCCTGACCTCTCTGCTCTCAAGTTTGATGGTTTAAATCAAGAGGGTTGGTTGGCATAAGCAGGTTTGCAAGAGAAGGGTTGTAGGAGATGATGCTACCATCTGAAGATAGACCGTGTGTTATTAATGCTTTTAGTTGACTTCTGTAGGTGAAAACCTACATGCCTGCTGCAGACCTCTGGCTAAGTTGGGGTCTGAGTGGTGTTTTGGAGCCCTGCAGCACTCAGTGGAAGCTCAGAGTGTGCTTTGGCTCTGGGCTCAGCTGCAGAGTTGGGTTGAGCCAGCTGGAGGGAGCAGGATGCTTCCCCACCAGTAGTGCTGCTGCTTTCAGGAGTTCATGGGCTGTTCTCAGCACACGAGGTCATAAGCTGGGATCATAAGTGTTTTACAAGGTTGGAGTTTAATTCCTAAAAATGCTTTGGGCCATGCTCAACCCTCTGTACCATGGGTTTCATGTAGTGTGATGCCTCTTGGTGGCTTCATTTCCGTCCATGATGATTCAGAGTCCCTGATGTTGCATGTTGACTTGAAGTCCCTTCCATTGTGGGCATTGTTCTGGTGCCTTCAAAATCCAGGTATCAGCCACTTTTCAGGCACAAGGGGAGCATAACAGGATCCAGCTCCTTACCTTCTGAAACCTGGCTCTTCCCACCTCCTCTGAACTTTGTTCATCGGTTCCCAGTTGCTGGATTTTGCCACCACTTTGTCTGAAGATGGACTCATTGGTTTCCCCACAGGAATCCTGATGGCCTCAGATTAAGCTCGGAATATTTTTTCCTTTGTTCTGGGAATAACATATAAACCATGCTCTGGGCATGACTGGTACGGAGTAAAATGTCATTCTCTTTCCCACCACACATCACATCTCATGCGCTTTCTGAGTTAGCAGCAGGTTTCCCCCCAACCCCACCATGGTCAGGCTTTGTTTTAGTGCCCGTGCCAAATGTTTCAAAGGATTTATTAATTCAGAGCTGCTCACTCCTTGGTGCCCCATGGAGAGGACTTTAAAGATAGTGGGTTTAGCCCCTTAACGTTGAGGACTTGGAAGAGGAAAAAATCTTTAAACTCCCTTGCTTTTGCTAAACTGGGTTTGTTCCTTGCCTAGGAACCAAGCTGGTGTATTTTTGTTGCCCTGGTTTTGTTCTGATTCACTGCTTCAGTTTATACCAAAAATCAGCAGCTCTGGATTGGGAATAGAACAATCCATAATGGTTTGAGCTGGTTTGCACCCAGTTCAGCTCTGGGTTCCCTGTTTTGTTGAGTGGGTCAAGGGCACATCCTGTAGGGCCCAGGTGACACTCAGACACTGACATACAGCTTGACTCAGCTGAGTGCCACCACCACTGCCCTTTACTGAAGGACCTCTTGGCTGGGCCTGCCCTCACCATCACACCTCAGCTCCCTGGAGATGCTCTCTTTGCTGCCTGGTTTCTCTGCTCATCCTCTCTCCTCCTCCCCAGCTCTCTCCTGCCCCATCCAAGGCCCAGGGGAGAAGCTGGGGAGGCTGTGCTGTGCTGGTACCTCCTGGGGCACCAGGGGGAATGGGGAGGAGGAGGAATGACACTGGTTAGGGGCCACATGGATCCCCCCAGAGCAGCTGCTGGTGGTGGGAAGCAGTGTGTGCATCCTCTTACAGGGACTGATGGCTTTTATTTCAGGGTGAGGAACTTTGCAGTGGAAAGCAGGGTACAAAGACACTGAAGCCCTGATAAATCCCCAGCTGACTGTCAGCATTAGTGGACGAGGGACCAACCAGTACCTACATAAGGCCTGTGGCTGCCACCCCATACCTCTCCCATCTCTCTCCCCATGTCCTCTGTGCAATTAGCTCAGTCTGAAGCAGGCTTGGTTTGGGGGTTTTTATTTTTGTTTATAGAAGCACAGAATGGTTTGGGTTGGAAGGGACCTTAAAGCTCATCCATTCCCAACCCCTGCCATGGGTAGGGACACCTCCCACAGCCCAGGAGGGAGAAGGTGGCCTGAAGGGCTGTCCCTGTGTGGGACAAGCATCGTGATGCCCAGGGCCTCCTGTGCCAAGGGAAGTGGCTGGAGTGTGTGTAGGGAGCACAAACCATCCTCCTCCTCATCTCCTTTGGTCTCCTGTGCCTGCTCCTGGGTCTGGCCCTATCCTTCTCTCATGGGGCTCAGCATCTGCTTCACTGGGGAGAGTTGAGGTGATGTCGGATGGAGGAAGGATCTGTCTTGCTACTGTGGACACTGACCCTTGGAACTGGGTGCTCCTGCTCCTCACCTCCTTCCAGCAGGGAGAGGCAGGGACCTGCTGGTCCACCAGGGCTCCTCAGCACAAAATATGAGAGCTTGGCAACCTCAGTGGGGAGACTGTTGGGGAAGATGCTCTTCAAACACCACAGGCTTGTCAGTTTGGTAGGCAGCTTCTGTTTAATGGTGTTTTCCCCAGATCACTCACTTCTTGTAAGATCTCGTTGCTGACAGGTGCTACAACTAAAAGAAGAAAGTCTCATCCTGCTTCTCTTCTAATTTAATTCTCTTCAGCTGCATCTAATTTGACCCTGATGAGCTAATCATGGAAACCTGGGCCCTGTGAGGATCCAATGAGGGGGCTGAATTACTACCCCAGGTGTTTTGTAGTGCTGGTGAAGGTGCATTTTGGGAGAGAAAAGGTGAAATTGCCAGGGGACTCTGCAAATGCCATTGGTGAGGAGGGGTTTGGAGAGTGTTTGCTACACGGGGTGACAATATCTAAGGGGCAATGGCTTCCTTCCCAGCTGTTCCTGCATCTCTAATCAGACAAAATCAAGCGGGCAGTCAGTGTGTGTGTGTGAGCAAAGTGCCCTGAACAAGGATCCAGTTTGTAGGAATGCTGAAGGATGGCATTCCCACCCCATGGAGCTGACCCCTGCCTGTGTGAGGAGAATCTGCACAGCCCTGCAGCTGGGATGGGATGGCTGTGCTGGTTTGCAGAGGGAGGAAAAGCAGTGTAGGGTGCCCAGAGCCTCTGGTCACACTGCAGTCCTTGCTGGGCTTGGCACTGTGGCTCTGATGGATCTGGCTACTCAGAAACTTGGCCAGAGCCAAGGCTTGGAGACCTTCAGGAGAGACAAAGACAGAAGCACCTGAGTTCAGGGCCTGCTGCAGCTATGGCTCAGCCTTCCTGGACCTGAGGGATGAGAGCTGCATCACACTGACCTGCCTGATGCTACCAAATCTTTTGTGCCTGGGCTCCCAGTTTAGGTCCACTGGGATACAGCAGGGCTGTTCCAGGACCCTGTTTCCTTCTCCTGGGGAATTTTGGCAGGGTGATGATCTAACCTGTGGTGATGATCTAACCTCTTTCCGATGAGCCCCCAAAGGACACGACCTTGGTCCCTGTATCTCCCACGTCATCTGGGCGTGGGGAACACTTGGTGACGAGGATGCCCCATGGAGAGGCTGGGAGCACTCCTGCCCCTGATGCCAAGGTCACCGGTAAACACGAGAGGTGAGGCCCCAGAAAACCTCCCCATCCTCCAGCAGCCCCTCGCATCTCCACAGCCCTTTCTGCCCCGCAAACCGGAGAGGGGGGGACCCAGCCCTCCATCCCTGCCGGGGGAAACCACGGTCCCGCTGCCCAGGCTGCTCAGGCAGCCTCAGGTACGCGGCCGCGGCCCCGCTGCGGATGGTTCCGGACCTGCGGGCTCCGTGAAACTGCCCGGAAAATACCGAACTCGCACCTCGCCTTCGTGCGGGAGGGAAGGAGAGACCCGGGCGGGACGGGAAATCGCCGGGGCTGCGGGAGGGCTCTAAGTTTCGGCTTTCCCGGCCGGGCGGGATCTTTCTTCGCGGGTTTCCCGTACCCGAAACCGATGCGGTTTGGCGGAGCCGGAGCTGCGGTTCCCCGGGGCCGGGGCCGTCTCCCCCTGCGGCTCCGCGGGACCGGTGCCCGTAGCGGACCGGGTCCTGCCCGGCGCCAGCGATCACCGGCGACGAGTCCTCCGGGAGAGGTCCCCGGCTTTGTGGTTTTGGTGCTTTTTTTTGGGTTTTGGTTTTGTTTTCCCCCTCTTCCCTGCACTCATTTTTCTTAAGCAGTGCGGAGCGGCGGGTGCGGGGCGCGATGGGCAGCGCAGGGAACCGCATCGCACCCCGAGGGCCGCACCCATGGGCTGGGGACTCGTTTTCCCAAAAACGTCCCGGCCTGGGCTTCTCCTGGGAGGGGAAGTTGATTTCCAGCCGGTTTCACTGTCGGGAGAGCCGCGGTGGCGGGGCACCACCCTCCCCCTTATTTTTTTTTTTTTTTTCCTAATTTTTTTCCTTTTCCTTCTTTTTGGTTTGCTTTCTACGAAAAGAAAAAAGCCCAGGCAGGGAGCGGAGCAGAGCAGAGCGGAGGCAGGGCTGCCCCGGCGCCCCGCGGGGTGGCCTGGCCGTGCCCCCCGGAGCCGGGCAGAGCCGCCGGCCCCTCGAGGCGTGGCAGGGCCGGTGCCTGCAGCAGGAGAGCGGGGAGGAAACTTATTTCGAGTGGGGTGGAGAGGGGAGGGCAGGGGGTGGGGGTCGGGCAGGGAGGTATCAGCTCCAGGAAATGTGCCTTGGCAGCAGTCGGACGGGTGCTTCCCCGCAGGTTGGTGCGCTCCTCTCCTCTCCGGAGCCGTCCAGGGCGCCGCGGCTCTCTCTCCAACCCGGGCAGCCCCGGCGGCGAGGAGGCAGGAGCCCCCCCAGAATCCCCCCGGAACCGTGGCTGCGGACTCCTCTCCCGCCGACTCCCCGCAGGAAAGCACCGCCGGGGCCACCCCAGGTAAGCGGCTGAGCCCCGCCGACGGCAGCCCCGCATCCTCCCTTCCCGTTGGCTTGCGGGGGGGCAAGGGGAGGCCCCCCCCACCCCCCCTACGTCGGAGCCGGTGGGACGCTGCGAGCCCTCCTGGAGCAGCGGCTGCGAAGCCGGAATGGGGTGTCCGGGGGTTTTTCTTTCCCCTCGGTGGCAGGGAGACGGGGAGCGGGGCACCGGGGAGCGGGTGGGCAGCCGGGGCGGGGAAGTCCCAACCGGGGGCGGTGAGGCCGGGGCTGAGCGCGGCGTGTCCGGGCTGTGTTGGCAGGCGGGTGGCGCGGCCCCCTCGCCCGGCCCGGCTCCCCAACATGCTGGACGGGCTGAAGATGGAGGAGAGTTTGCAGAGCGCCCTGGACCCCGCGGCCCCTTTCTCCTCCCTGCTTGGTAAGTCGGCGGAACCCTGCTCGCCCTCCCGAGCACCCTCCAGGGTGGGGCACAGCCGGGTGGGCCCCTGGAGATGGGCACAGGGGAGGTCGTGGGTGGCACGGGGGAGGTGATGCGGGGCTCGGGGGCAGCTTTCCCCCTCGGCTCGTTCCTGCCCGGCGCCGCGCCTCTCCCTTCGCCCGGGGAAAGCTCCCGGCGCCCGCCTTCCCCGCTCCGGTTTCGTTCCGCGGTTGCATTAAATCGCGTGTGCCCCCCGCTCTAGTGCAACGAAGGCCCTTCCTTTGTATCGAACGATAAATATTTAATTTAATTTTATTTTTTTTCGTTTTCGTATCGGTTTTAAACGATCTCTCTTCGAGCTGCGGCTTTGCCGCCGCCTTTCCGAGAGGAACGAAATTGGGGGCGGTGTCCCCCCCACGGAGCTCCCCTAAGACACAGGTCCCTCCCGGACCCCGGGGCAGCACCCCGCACACTCCCCGACCTCCCCCCCAGCCCCAGTCCCCCATCCTGCCCGGGGGAAGGAGAGCAGCGGGATCCTCTGTCCGTCCCTCGCCCCGTCATCTGCCCGTCCCTCTCTCCCGCCACCCAGCCTTGTCCCCGGGTCCTTCCCCCGCAGGCAGAGCCGCGACCCCCAAGTCCGTGTGCGAAGGGTGCCAGCGGGTCATTTCGGACCGGTTCCTGCTGCGCCTCAACGACAGCCTGTGGCATGAGCAGTGCGTCCAGTGCGCGTCCTGCAAGGAGCCCCTGCAGACCACCTGCTTCTATCGCGACAAGAAGCTCTACTGCAAGCTGGACTATGAGAAGTGAGTGTCCCCCCGGAGAGCACCCCCCTCCTCGCCCTGCTCTGCTCCCACCGCCCGCAGGGTGCCGGCACCCCGCTGAAAGCACGGGGGGCTCAGTGTGTCCCCGCAGCTCCCTGCTTCCCCAGCCCGGCTGTCCCAAGCTTCCCCCGGCTGCCTGCCCGGGTCGGCTTCTCCCCTGCAGCCTCCTGGCACCGCCGGGTCTCCCCTTTATGGGGTTTTTGGTCGCTCTCCGATGCCACCTCGGGAATTTAGGAGCCTTTTGTCAGGAGCCTGTGAGACCTCGGAAGCCCCGGGGCTGCAGAGGGATGGGTACAAGTGTGTCCCTGTCTTTGCTGGATTTATTTTCCCCCTGAGCGTACGCAGGAGGAATGTTATGTCCTCCCTGGCCTAGTCCTGGATGGGGCTGTTTTCCTGATATCCCCCCGTGCAGGGCAATGCTGTGGCTCCCTCTGGTCAGGTGGGGAAACTGAGGCACTCAGCAGGTAGCAGGAAAGGCCCCACTGAATTTGGAATATTTGCTATCACATGCCAGCAGCTTTGCCCTTGTCTGGGGCTGTGCTGGAGCAGGGAATTGGATGTAGGTGGTTTAAGCTTCCAGCCCCAATGCTTCTCCTTTTTACAAATGTGGGGCTGGGTCGGGAGGGGGGGAAAGATGAGGAAATTATCTTTCCTTCTTTTTTTTTAGCTAAAAAACATTCCCATTGAGGAATGGGGAGAAGGTTGTTGAGTCTTTCCTCTCCTGCAGCTGCTTTCATTTTCCCCTCCTCATCCTACTCTCATCATCCCCGCCGGACCCTGCTCCCTGGTCAGTTCAGAGCTGTTAAAATTGTGTTGCCTCCGGGCTGGTTGTTTCTGGAGCAGGGTGTAGATAAGGGGGGGATGGATCCCTTGCTATGGCCATAGCAGGGCTGCTGGAGCCCCGCGATTTAATTCCCAGATCCTTGTTTTGTGAGAAAACAGTCGTCGGCGAAGCTCTTGTCCCTGGCCTGCCGTGGGTCGGTGAGTGTGCCGGGGGCTATAGCCCCGCTCCAGGCCTTTAAAAGTTTTTTTTTTTCTTTCTTTAAGTCCTGTATTGTGGGTCTGAGTTTAATCACTATGGATACAAGGCAAATTGAAAGCAGAATTTGTGCGTGTGACCTTGTTTTCAAATGTTTACGAAAGAACGGAAGAATTAGCTGCCGCGAGAGGGGAACGGGGAGAGCTGCCTGAAGAGGGTTTTATTATTATATTATTATTATTATTATTATTATTATTATTATTATTATTATTATTATTATTTATTTTTTATTTTTTATTTTGGCCAGAAATTTGTTGAGATTTTATGTGCTTCTTCTGCGTCCCTAGAAATCTGGCTACCGGTGGGTAGAAATCTGGCTACCGGTTTGTAGAAATTCGGCTACTGGTTCACCTAGGCTTCCGACACAATTTAATTCTCACTTTCTGCTTTATCAGTGCCTCTGCCTGGAGTGTAAAGGGGGAGCTGGGGTGGTTGTTGCTGCAGAAATGCCTTTCCCAGCTCGGAGTGGGTTTTAATCTCCGTGTGTCCGACTGCGGCTCCGCAGCGCTGGAAGTCGGCTCCGGCCCGAAACCCTCCTCCTGTAGCTCTTGGCCCTGCAAGAAATCGGTGCTGCAGTTGGCTTCTTGCTGTGCACATCTCGATGTCGGGATAGACAAGGATGATTGTGGGAAAAAAAAAGGAGAGTCACAAACGTTTCCTAGGCTCCAGGGGTGGCATGGTTTGTCCTGGTTATTTCCCGGCTGTGTTTGGGTCGGTGATTGTGCTTGAGCTGAGGAGCTCTGTGGCAGGCGGTTTCCCCAAAGTGTGATGGTTTTAGCCCAGAGCTGCTGCTGGCCTCTTCCCATCCCGTGCTCTCACATTATCCCTTTGAGTTTTATTTTAATTTTTTAAATTATTTTGGTGTGGGGCTGCAGGTTGTGTCGCTGATCCCTTCGTCCCCATCGGGGTAAGCACTGTGCCGGGGCTGCGACTCCTTACCTGGAGACAGCAAGGAGCCCAAAAGAGCTCTTTCCATTGGGCTCTGCAGAGCTTTACTTAAGAGTCTATATTTTACAAAAACACCTCTTTCTTTCCCCAAATTGTTTGTCCTGTCTTCGAGCTGAGTGTTTTCCCCAGTCCCAGGTGCAGGAGCACCGTGCTGCCCTCCACCCCTGTGCCAGCGCCGGTCGTGGGGTTTTCAGTGCGAAACGCAGAGGAGAAGGAAAGGCTGCTGCTCTCACCCTGAGCTAATTATCTCGAGTTGAGAGCTGGTTAATTACCTGGGGTGACTGACACTCCTTGCACAGCTCTGTGGTGTAAAGCAGCCCATCCTTCCCATGGCACCCACGGAGCTGGGCTCTGGGGTCCTCCCCACCAGCGTGGTGGTGGTGGTTGGTTTTTGGTTTTTTTTATTTTTTTAACTGAAAGATGGGATTTCTCTTCCAGAGGGGACTGTCGGGACGTTTTACCAAAGATGAGTGGGTGCAGTGTTTTCTGACACGTATCCTCCTGCTTTCTTTGAGCTGTGTTTGCAGCAAGGCTGCAGAGGGTTAATGACAGCAGAGTTGTGCCTTCAGTTATAAATACACCCGTGTAAAGTGTTAGGGGCAGTTTTAAGCAAGCTTCTGACTTTGCTGGACTAAAGAAATCGAGGGATCATTTATTAAAACAGATGTTTTACATTTCTTTGTCTTTCATAAAGAGGAAGGCCTTGGGAGAGGACCTGGAGAGGGGCAGATTAAAGCCCAGGGATGCCGGGATGGGTCTCGGCATCAGTTTGGAGTGCCCAGGGCCACGGCTCAGGACCTGCAGATGGTTTGGGCAGTGCTGTCAGCCTGGGGCTCGGGAGGCCTGGGGTCATTTTTGGACCACTTTCCCTGGCCTTGTTGGAGAGGGCTCCTGGGGAGAGACCACTGAAGCCCACACCCCTGGGACGGGATCTATTTGGGGCAGAGGACGTTTGTTACAGAACATCCCGGATCCCGCGGCAGCCCCCGGCGCTTGTCCAAACCTGACAAGTCTCAAGTATGACAAGGTTCAGGCTTCGCCCTGGCCGGCTCCCCGGCTGCAGAATGGCCCCGGGGACGTGGCCCAGCTGTGGGGCCAGGGGGATGAGCTTTTGGCGGGGGGGACGATGTCAAAATGGGGAGGGGTGCTGGAAGGAACGGGAAGCGCTGTGGAAGGAGCTGCCCTGGGGGGCTCAGGATCCACGTCAGGGTGGGAATGGCTGAGCCCTGCTCGCCCACAGGAGTTTTGAGGTGGGTTTGCATGGGCCGAGCAGAGCCACGGGGAGCCGTGGGTGATGTTCCCATCACAGTGTTGGGTGATGCAGGCGCCCCGTGGGGGCCGGGAGAGCCGGCAGCGGTGCGGGGGTGCCGGGGGGTGCAGCTGGGGAGCGTGGTGACGGCGGGGACAGCTTGGCACATCCCCAGCCTCAGCACAGAGCCCCGGCCCCGGCCCCAGCCCCGGCTGGCAGGAGCAGATGGCCAGCACATCTCGGAGCAGGGCTGGCATGTGGGCGCCGGCAGCGGAGGGGCGGCCGCAGCCCCTGAGCCGCCGCCGTGCGGGGCTCCCCGGCCGAGGGAGGGAGGGAGGGAGGCAGTTGTGTGATGCTGACACTGTCTCTGCACGGCTTGATGGCTCTGTGCCCTTGCCAGCTCCTGTGCTGTCACTGCAAGGCTCCCCCCTGCTCGGCTGCCCCGAATCCCCTGCTTCTGGAGTCGCTGGGTTTGGGTGGGTGCCTCCACCTCCTCCTCCATGAATCAGGAGGAGGAGGTGCACCTGGCTGCCAAGGCAAAATGAAACCCTTGCAACTTCTGAACGCTCACAAAAGAAAATGTGTGTGAAGAAAGCCAGCGGTGTAGGGCAGGTTTTAAAGCAGGAGAGGTTTGAAAATCCCACTCGGCATCGTTGGGAAGGGGATGAGCCTGAATCCCCTGCAGCCTGGTCCTGGCTGGCTCTGCCCAGGGGGAAGGTGGGATCCCCACTGACCTGGGGCACTGCAGCCTCTGCTCACCTGCCAGAGGCTCAGCTGCCACCGTAGAGAGGAGAAAGGTTTGAAGTGTGGTGGCTGTTTGTCTTGCTTAATGTGGGTGATGAATGTAACTGCACAATGAGCTGCAAGCCGTGGCACTGCTTCCCCAGCCTGGAAAGGTTGTGGAAGGAATAATTCCAAATGGATTGAATGAATAGGGTGATCCCCATGCTGAACGTGTTAGGGCAGCCCAGGGCCCACTGGCTGGAGGCTTCCTCTGGTCTGGGGTGTTGGTGCTGGTGATATGCAGTCCTTTGCCTCCTTCATCTGAGAGAAATGGGACTTTGCTCCTCATGTGGCTGATGAGAGAGAACAGTGTCTCCAGAGACCCCTGGGTCAGCCCAGCTGTGGTGTCATGTGCACTCCAGAGGTTCCTGTACCTTTTTCTAGGAGATCCTATGGAGGTGATGGTGCTAACTTGGGTTTCTCTAGCTGGCCCGGGACTGAGGGATGCTCAGGCTGGCTTTGGGGTAGCAGAGCACGTGGCAGCCCTGCAGCATGATGTTCTGCTTCCTGCTCTCTACTTCCCATCCCTCAATCTTTTTTTCTAACCCTTCCTATCCTTCTTGCCTGCTCTCTATCCCCACCTTGTCTCCTGTAGTAAACCCCCCTCTGTCCTCACCTCCTTTCCCACAGCTTCTAGAGGAAATGTGCTGACTCTGTGCAGCCTGGGGTGTGTGTGGCTCTGGAGCAGCTGAACCTGACCTCATCCCCACCAGGGATGTGGTGGAGGGACCAGGCACCCATCCTTTGGTTTTGGTTTTTAAGGAGCCTTCTTGTGCCAGGGCTGGGGGGAGCAGTGGGATGCAGCAATGAGAGGGATGTTACAGAGGCTGCTCTGGGGTCTGTGCTGGGAACACCAGGAGAGCAAAATACCCCTTGTCTGCCACCCCTGTCCTCCAGCTTGGAGGGCTCCAAGAAGTAGAGTAGAGAAGAGGTTTGGCTTGCCCCTTCCCCCTGCCCTTTATTACATTTGTGTCTTACAATTGATGTTTCCTAGACAGGCCTGGAAAGGGAGCAGGGTGGCCAAATACACTCGTCATGGAGCCACCCTCTGTGAGGCCAGGGGTGGCTTTAGGGTCACCCTTTCTCCTCCTCTCCCTGCATGCTGGGGCCTGAGCACCCTCGGAACCCTCTGTGGTTTCTGCCATCTTGTTTTGGATCTGCAATGGGATTTTCCCTCCCCTTTTTTCTTTCTTCCTCCCCCCCATAGCATGGTGCTCCCTGATCAGCCCCAGATGGGTCACTTGGAGCTGGGGGAACTGCTTCAGATCTTTGCAGTCCCAATGAAGGCACCAACAGGAAGTTGGCTTGGGGGAAGAAAGGAGGGTTTGTTTCAGTTTGATGAGAATTTTGTCTTCACCAGCTGGAGAGACAGCTGGGGTCCTCTCCTGCCCTGCCTTGCCAGCCCTCGCCTCACCAGTTCCTCACCTGCTTGCAGCCACCAGGCACAGGAAGGGATTTGCTGAGTTGTGGATTTCATAGAGCCCAGAATTTGATTTCTTGCTCAGTCTTTCCTCAGGGAGCTTTCAGGCAGGATCTGGACCTGGTTTTGGAGAAGGTCATGGCCTCAGGTGTTAGCTCTGGGGAAGGCTGGCCAGAGGATTTGGGCAGGATTTGCCTGCATCCAGAAAGGCTGAGTTCCACTGGCTGCCCTCATCCCTCCTGGCCTCAACATACCCCAAACTGCAGTGGTTTCTGACTCTGATCCTGCACTCTCACCCCAGGATGCAGCTGAGGGGACCCCAAAGCACCCTCTGCCTTGGAGAGAGAGAAGGGGATTGGGAGGTGTGGGTTGGTCTCCCCTTCTGCTCACAAGAGTGCAAGTCCTGCTTCTGGCTGAGGAGTGGGACAGCCCAGGGGTTTGGATCAGGTTTGGATTCCAGATTCATGGTTCCCAGTTCTGGTGAACTCCCCAGTGTGCAGCCAAGGGGGGTGCTCATCACACCCCAGCTCTGGAGGATGGCTGAGGAAGAAGAGGCTGTGGGCACAGGGAAGAGAGGGGAAAGCAAGAGAGGTGCCCTAGGATTTTTTCTTCTCAAGATGCTGTGTTTTGTGCTCTTTTCCTTCCCATTGTGCTCTGTTTCATCTCCATCTTGTGTCCTGTGTGGATGCAAATGAGGAGTGGGGACCCTGGTACTGGCACAGGGCAGTTTAATAACACATCTCCTCTGTGATACAAGTGAAGAATGGCTTTGAAGCAGGGGAAAAAAATATTTGGATTTTATTAGGGTAAAACATTGGGGCTGACCCAAATTTATTTTTTTTCCCCATAAATGTGTTTCCATGAGGAATTCTGAATCTCTGTGTATTTGTCAGAGGTTTCAGAAGGGAGGGGTTGGGGGCACCGACGTTCCCTGACACAGCAAGTGCCGCAGGGATGGGTGTGAAAGCTTCTGTCTGCAGTGACCCTGAGGCTGTGACTTCAGGGCTGTTCCTCTGAAGTTCTGACCTGGCAGGAAGGCAGCCTGGGCAGGGGGAAGCCAGAGGGGCCCTGAGCATCTTCTCCTGGGGCTGTTGGTCCCCAGGGGCAATGGGTGCACCTGGGCTGTGCTGTGCCTCTCTGAGAAACCAGCAGGCATCTCACTGAAGCTCTGTTTGAGGTTTGGTTTGAGGGTTGCTTTTTTAAGACCATCAAACCTTGGTTGCCCAGGAGAGGAGTTCTGTAATCCCTGGCTTCCCACCCCAAATATTGACAGACAGAGAGATCCCAAAGCTTTTGCAAAAGGCGTGGGGGAAAGCTGAGTGCAGCAGCAGCAGCAGAGCCCAGTGCTGGGCTGGTGGCATCCCCTCTCTGTTTATTTGAGGCTTTTTTTCCATCAGAGCTCTCTGAGCTCTGCCTTCCCTTTTTTGTTGGGATGTTATTAATGAGAAAACAATTTCTTCCAGCTTGTCAGGGACCCTTCAGGTGCTCCACATGTTCTAAGCTCTCTGTCTGAAAACTGTTTTTCTCCCTGGAAGGTTGGATTTTTCAGGAGAGTAGGGTGTGTGTTTCTCAAGGCAGGGCTGAAATTGTGTTGTTTTCTATGCAAACAATTTCTACTCTCGTTTTGCACCGTGTGCTTGCATGCACCTGCCTGTTTTCAGTAGTGGCTTGGCAATTCCCACACCCATGGATAAGGTGCTGGGGCTGGGTCCCAGGTCTCCTGCACCTGGTCCTGATTTTGGCTCCGGTGGGTCACAGTTGTGTGCAGGAAAAAGAGTTGAGATTCAGCTCCTTTACCTAGGAAATGCAGTTGAAAATACAAATAAAGCTAAAAATGTCTTAATTCATCACTGGAAATGCTTTGAGCATCTTGCTGGGGGAGTTTAAAAGGCTGGGACTGAATTTTCACTCTTTCTCCAGATTTCCCTGCTTGTGATGCCACACCTGCCCTTGTGCTTCCCACCTCGGGCCATCTTTGACCAGAGGTGATCACGAGTTTGTGCTGCAGAGATCCCAGCTTCTCCCAGGGGTTGTTGAGCCCTGGCAGGCAGTGATGCTTCCCCTCAGCTAAGGGTCCCTGATCCCACAAGGTTTTCCCTGTGCCAAGGTGAATCCCTGGAAGGGCAGAGCCTGCCAGGGGAGACTTCTTCAGCTGGTGTTCCTATTTGGTGACCCCATCAGGGCTGGGCATTGATCCTTCCCAGCTGTCCCCTTGTCTCCATCATCTGCACCTTGTCTCTGGCCACTCCTTACCCCTCTCCTGAGCTTGGTTTCCTCACACAGCTCTTAGGGAGAGCTTTCTGTCCCTGCCAGCGGAACAAATCCCTTTTCACGGCACCGTCACTCCCCAGCCCATTGTCCTCCACCCCTGCTGCCACCGTGCAAAATCCTGGAATCACAGAATCATGGAGTAATCTGGGTTGGGAGAGAGCTCTAAAGGTCACGTTGTCCAACCCCCTTGCAGTAAGCAGGGGCATCCTCAAGGGGATCAGGATGCTCAGAACCTCCTGGAGGCTGTGCAAGGGTTGTAGGGCAGAAAGAGGCTCCCCTGGAGCACAGGGTTCAGCCAAGCCAAGGTGGGAATTTCCTGATGGGAGAATCTTGGCTGCAGGGAGAGGTGAGCACACCTTGCTCATCTGAGCCATGTTGCTGAACCCAACCATCCCCTTGGCTCAGGCACCTGCAGTCCCTAGTGCCGTGGGGTGGCTCAGGCTCCTGTGTCCTGAGCCTCCCCTGTGCCCAACGAGAGGCCAAGGGGGTTGGCAATGGAAAAACTGAAATACTGAATTATGTAGGTCTCAGCATCTCTGCTGCCAGGCAGAGCACTGGAGTGGTATCAGCCAGGTCTTTTTAAGCAGTGATGTGGGTGTGGGAGCTTGTTGAGCAGAGCCATTAAGTGTCTGAATCTGCTCAATGCTCAGGTGAATGTTGCTCCTTCCTTCTGCATCCATAACTCTGACAGGCTGGCAGAGCATCCTCACCAGACTGCCTTAAAAGTTTAATGAAGCTTAAAGACTTGTAGGGTGAGCTCTTGAATCTGAGTGTGCTTCAGCTCTGGCCCTAGGAGGGAGGGTTAATCAGAAAGGAGGAGAGGCTTCCTGCATGCATTACCTTGAGGGCATTTAAACCCCACGTTGATGGGAGGTTCTGCTATGGAGATGGATCAGGAGAAAGTAATGAGAGAAGACATCAGAGAGGGGTGAAGGGCCAGGCATGGGGAAAGTATGTCCAAGTGGGGTGTTTATCCTTGACAGGGGGAAAGCTGGCTCTGGCAGGGATGAGCTTTTCTGGCTCCTGCTGTGCAAGATGTGATGGGTGCTGGGTGTTCTCTGCTCTAACCATGAGCAGTGGGTGGCTCTGGCTGGTGGGGCACACTTCTCAGTGCCCACTGGAGATGCTCTGGGCTGGGGAAGTTGCTGGTGAGCCTGCCCTGGCAGTCTCCAGCTTGGTCCTAGCCAGAGCCAGGGCTCTGGGCTCTTGGCAAGGTCTCTGAAGGAGTGACCTCCCCAGCACCAAAGACACCTCTGCACCTTTCCTTGGGGGCTGAGACGAGGAGCTGAGGTCAGCTGGGGAGGTGGCTCTGGAGCCTCTGTCCCCTGGATCCCATTTGGAGTTGAGTGGTGAGGGTCTGCAAAGGGAATAGCCAACCCCTGGCCCAGCTCCTGCCCTCTCCCAGCCCTTCCCCTTTTCCTGCCCTCACCTCTTGGTGGCTGCTGTGGGTGTGGGAGGAACACAGCCAATGCTTTGGTGCTGGGATGGGGATGGAGTGGGGTTTATGGGGTCTGTTTCTCCATGGCCAAGCACTGAGGCACTGCCCATCCCTACCCAGAAAGGGTGATGGGAAGTGGTGAGCCTGGCTGCTGAACTGGAGAGCCCAAAGCCCCCCTGCTCTGCAGGGAAAGCCAATCCCCCTCTTCCAGAGGAAGTGCAGTTCCCCTGCCAATAACATCTCCAATCCTATTTCCAACTGCATAACAAAAATCCCAGGAATTCCCCCAATCCTTGGCTTCTAAAGCAAATATACCCCCACCCCAAACTGATTTATTTTTGCCTGATTCAGGCACTTCTGCCTCCAAACATCAGCCCAGGGCCTTCCTTCCCCTCCTGTTCCCATGCAGAGGAGCTGCTGGCTTCATCTTGGGATGCTTTGCAGGTCCCCTCGATCAGCCAGGGAAGTGCAGCAGGCATGTTGTGGGTGAAAGGTGCTACTGGAATGAAAACCAAACCTACATCTTCCCCTTCAGTGTTTTTGTGTTGGCAAAATGCAGCGAAAATCAACCGAGGATGCATCTTGCTGAAGCTGTATTTATTATTATTTTTTTTCCTAAGGATTAGTGGTTCAAGAGTGGGGATTTTCAAACTGACAAGCCCTTGGCAGAGAAATAATTACAGGCTTCTTATGCTTTGTGTTTTCTAAGTACTTTTAAAAATCTTTTTCCCTTGAGGCATTTTTTTTTTTTTTTTAAAGTCCAAAAAATGGGGGGGGGAAAACGTGCATTTCCTCAGTGTCCTTGGAAATATGCAAGATCCTTGTGGAGGCCATTTAAGTTTCAGCTGTATGGTTTTTATGTGTGTGTGTTTTTGCTTTAACCATGTCCAATCAAGCCAAGTTTCTTGGCCAGTGATGCTTCAGGAATGGATCTTAGAGATGGGAGATGGAGGAAGATGGATGTGATCACTTCTTGGCCATCTCAGGAATGTGGGTTTTGCCTCTGCAGTGTTTTCCCTGGGGTTTTTACCCCACTCCTTCCTGTAAAAGAGGATTTCTGGGTTTAGCAGAGCTGGTTTTTCCCCATCAATATCCATTATTTTCTTGTCCTGAGCTGCTGTGCATCCTGCTGGGAAGCCCTGGCTGTGCTCCCTTGGCCAGAATCCTGCTGTAGATATCAGGGATGGTGGTCCCAGGGGGGGTTGGCCCAGCCCTGCATCCTCTTCTTGCCTTCACCTCCATCCTCACCACTTTGGCCAGGCTTTTGAATATTTAAAAAGGCAGTGAAAAAAGCCACTTGGGGGCAACTCCAAGGCACACACCAGCTCAGGCCTTTGATCTCAGGGAAAATTCCCCTCCTGTGAGTTTCTGTGCAAGCCCTTAAGAAGATGCCTTCATTCTCTGGCCCCACTGGGCATCTCCTTAGAATCCCAGATGGGTTTGGGTTGGAAGGGACCTTAAAGCCCCTCCAGTCCCACTCCCTGTGTGGTCAGGGACTCCTCTCACAGCCCAGGGTGCTCCAAGCCCCATCCAACCTTCAACATTGCCAGGGATGGGGCAGCCACAGATTCCTGGGGAAACCTGTGCCAGGGTTTCACCACCCTCAAATTAAAGAATTTCTTCCTAATGTCCAACCTAAATATCTCCATCTTGCAGCATGTTTTACCATGGTTCTGTCCCACCCTGGATCTCTCTTGTCCCTGCTTTTTTCCCCCCGTTTTTTCTCCCCATCCATCCATCCATCCATCCATCCATCCATCCATCCATGTCACTCAATGCCACCTCTGCTGTAAGGGGGGATTTTGGAGAGGGCCCTTTTGGTGTTCAGACTCCCTGCAGTAGAAAAGGGCAGTGCTGGGGCCTGGGGGGGGGCACGTTATTGCATCTGCTGTTGGGGCAGTGCTGGGATGCTCCCCTGGGATCATCAGTGCAATATTCCCACCGTCGGGAAGGAGGGGGGAGTGGGCTGCTGTTAATAATGGCATTGCTCCCCCCTGCCTTTATTAAGTGAGGGAAGGCTCTGTTCCTCCTGCCCCAGGCATGTCTGGGTCTGGGCTTCGCTGAGAGAGGGAGAGAGGAGGGGGGTGGTGGGAAGATGGTGTTGGAAGTAATTAGAGCAGCTTGGTGGAGAGGGGGGGATTGCCAAGAGGGGTGTCCTGCACTGCACAACCCTCCTGGGGGCTCTGCCCACCCCACCTCACCTCCCCAGGGGTTAGGGTGGTGAACACCTTGCTTTAACCCTTCTGAAGACCCCCTTAGGCTGACCAAATTCTGGCTGAGTTTGTGGAGAGGCCAAGGTGTAGCCCCAGGGCTTTTGCAGTGCCCTGTGCCCTGCAGATGCTGTGAGTGACCCTGCAGAGGGACAGGGGGGCAGGAGGGGACCTGCCTGTCCCCTTTCTGCTGTGCCCCAGCCACTGTTTCTCAAGCAGAAGAGGTTTTTGTTTTTTTATCCCCTCGTCTTCCCCTGCCCAGACACTGTGAATCCCACTTGACTGGAGCAGGGATTACGTGCTCAGGTTTCAGCCCTTGTCTGTGAGTGGTGTAAACTTTCTGCTGGAGCTCAAGTGACATTTTGTGGGAGATAGGAGAGTATTAAGTGTTGGTCCTTGCAGATAAAAATAGCTGCTGGCCCGACGACGTTTTCTGTCGTCTTCTCTCTGCTCTGACCCAGCTCCATCACCTCCACACTGCTGCTCCCAGCCTGCTCCTTCCTTAGCATCAGGTCCACCTGGCCCAGTCTGGTTCTGAGCATCCCTACCTGCTTGTCCCATCCTTTCCTTCCCTAAGCACCGTGGCCAGGACAATGCTAGGTTCTCCACATAGGCTGGAGGGCAAGCCACACGTATTTATATTTATATTTATATTTATATTTATATTTATATTTATATTTATATTTATATTTATATTTATATTTATATTTATATTTTAACATATATTTATATTTTAACATATATTTATATTTATAAATTATATTTTATATTTATATTTTTCATGTTAATATTTATATTTATATTTCACCTATCACCATATTGATAAACATTCTTTGGAACCACTCTGACAGCAGAGGGAAGATCAGAGCAGCCCTCCCTCTTGCATCCTCTGTTTCTGCAAACCTCACTGCTAACCTGGGAGTTCTCCTGATGGCAGAAGTCCTCCTGCCTGCACACATCTCCTCCTGTCTCTTCTCCCCATTGCTGCATTTCAGAGCTGATGTTTTCATCCTGGGGTGATAAGGGCCTGGAGCAGAAATCCTCTGAGGAGCAGCTGGGGTTGTTGAGTCTGGAGAAGAGGAGGCTGGGATGAGACCTTCTCCCTCTCTTCAACCACCTCAAAGGAGGATGGAGCAGGGAGGGAGAAAGCCTCTTCTCCTGGGTGCTGTGTGACAGGACCAGAGGAGATGGATGCAAGCCACACCAGGGGAGGTTTAGGTGGGATATTAGGAGACATTTTATCTCTGAAAGGGTTGTCAGACATGGGAATAGTCTGCCCAGGGCAGTGGTGGAGTCCCCAACCCTGGAGGTATTTGAAGGGCCTGTGGTCCTTAGGGCCATGGGTTAGTGGTGAGCTTCCAGCTGGTCAGAGGTTGGGGTGGGTGATGCTGAAGGGCTCTGCCAACCAAAGACATTCTGTGTGGCTCTGTGTTATCACCAGAGCTGTCCTGGGGATCCCAGCAGCAGTGGCTGAGCTGGCTCTTGCCCCAAACATGGAGCTGAGGCCAGTGGAGAGGAAAGGGAAGAAGAGGAGGGGGAGGTAGGGTCTGGCTTGCTGCTGGGCTGGGAGAGGCTCTCCCACTCTGCCTGCCCTGCATCTTTCCTGGGCTCTGCTTCAGAGCAGCATCCACCTGCTCACCTCTGGCAAGAGCCAAAGGCTTGTGTGCAGCTGTAGGATGGCAGCAGGGACAGGTCCTCCTGGTGCTGTGTGTTCCTTCCTCATGGCTGGGCTGGGAACTCCCTGGGTTTTGGCCTCTGTGGACTGAGCATCCTTTGAGGATGCCTCCCTTCCATCTGCTTGTTCTTCAGTTGCCCACCAGCACATCATTCTCCCCAAGGATCTCTTCAGGGACCTCCTCCCTCCACACAGTCAGGCTCCCTCCAATGCCATTTTTTAACTTAAAGACAGGCAAGGGGAGGCTTTTGGGAACAGCACCTTTTCCCTTTGCTCTCTGTCCCCAGGCCCACCTGCTGTGGGGGGATTGACCATCTGTGTGGTGCCAGCCATCAGCTGAAGCCTCTCTCCCAGCAGAAGTAAGGAACAGGGTCCTCGTGTGCCTGGAGCCAGCCCCATGGGATGGCACTTGGCCATCACCTACAGTAGTGGGCGATTACTGAGCCCCTGCCAGGAATTCTTCCAGTGGGATTGGGAATGCTCTCGGGTGTTAAATTTGTCCTGCAGAGTGTAACCTCTAAGCAGAGCCCATCATGTTTTGTAACAGATCATATGATGCCAGTGGTGGCAGCCACACACCCCCTGGTTCAAGGTCAGGGCTGAGCTGGGGGCCAGGGAGGCAGCTCCTGGGCTGGGGACTGAGCTACCTCACAGGGCTCTGCTCCATCCTGGTGGGAAAGCCTCAGCATTTGGAGGTTTGGAAGTTGTTCTGCTCCACAGCTGGAATCTGCTCTCCCTTAACCAGGGCCTGGGCATCAGGTGCAGCTCCATCCCCTGGGAGTTTTACAGCATCACTCTGAGGAGAGGACCTTCCAGTGTACCCAGGGATGATATTCCCTCACTCTCTGCCTTAGAAATACCTCCCCAAGAGGGCTGCATCTTCTATTCCTGCAGCTGAGGCACCTGCTGTGCAGGGAGGGGTTTTCTGGCAGAGGTGTGGAGCACAGGGTTCTTGTCTCAGTGAACACTCAGCACAGGGCTGCTGCTGCTGCTGCCAGCCCCATCCCTTGGCTTCCAGCCCCTCACAGGAGCACAGGGCCATCTCCAGAGTAAGGTTCTCCTGTGGCCTTTGTCAATAAATGAATATATTTCAGGCCTGTCGCTGTACTGAGTAATTACAAGGGACTTTTTGGATTGCTCATGAAAGGGGAATTAGTGGGGGTTTAAAATATTAATGGTCTCCTGGCCCTGGCTGGGTCTTCTGTAACGTGAACATTTGGTTTCTCATTTGGACCCAAGCTGGGAAGTGCTGAGAGATGCTGGGGCTGGAGCCTGCACACGGGGGTTAACGTGGGGCTCTCTCCTGCCAGAAAATAATAAAATCCAGGGACTGTCTAGGGATGGTGCGTGAAGGATTAGGAAAAGGATGTGCATGGGCCTGTCGGCAGCTGGTTGAAGTCTTGCAGAGAGGGGTAAGCCTGGAAATCATTGTTTTCTGATGGCTGTGAGGGGCCAGCAGGGAGAGGCAGCTTGTCTCCTGAAACCCAGGGAGCTCTGCACCCGGATGATGCTTTTTAGTGGGAGGCAGTGAGGGGACCCTCTGGGCTTGGGAGTGGATTTTGCTGGCCAGGAAGGAAGGAGAGAGCACTGTGGGGTGGGTGCTTCTGCCTCTGCTTTTCTGGTGCTGGGATGGGAGGATGCTGGGCTCAAGGGGTTGGGGTTTCTGGGGTGAGCAGAGGATGCTGGGCTCCAGGGACCAGGGATTTTGGTGTCAGTGGAGGATGCTGGGCTCCAGGACTGGGGTTTTTGGTGAGGGTGGAGGATGTTGAGCTCTGGAGACTGGAATTTTTTATATGAACGAATCACAGAGAGTCAGGGGTTGGAAGGGACCTCGAGATCACGGAGTGCTCCAACCCCCCTGGCAGAGCAGGGTCACCTCCAGCAGTCACACAGAACCCATCCAGGGGGGATTTGGATGGCTCCAGAGAAGGAGACTCCACAAACCCCCTGGGCAGCCTGGGCCAGGGCTGCCTCACCCTGAAAAAGTTTTTCCTTGTGTTTATGAGGAACCTCCTGTGCCTCAGCTTGTACCCATTGCACCCAGCCCAGTGAATGATGCTGGGCTCCAGGGGCTGATGCTTTCTAGAGGGTTCCTTGTCAGGTGGACAGATCTGCTTCATCTGTACAATTATCTGTAGCTTTTTTTTTTTGATGTTTGTTTTAAAGCTCCAGGTCCCAGTCAGGGGGTTCAGTGTAGTCCTCCCCTACATTTCAATAGGGAACACCTCCAGCTCTCTGGGTCTGGGGAAGCTGGGAGATGCTCAGGTCTCATGTGTGACTTTGGGGTGTTGGCAGAGCTGGAAAAGTCACCTCGAGCTGTCTTGTCACAACTCTCCAGCTTCATGTGTGCCTGTAGCTCACCCAGCACTGGTTATTCAGCATTAGGATTTACCTTGCCACCACCGAGCTCTCAGGAGTTGTCTGCTGAGATGGAAGCATCCCAATTCCCTAAGGCACATCCCTAAGGCTTTATGGCCTTCACCCAAAAGAAGCAGTTTGCTTTTGTGGCAACTATTAATTGCTTCCTGAATTTAAAAAGCATAAACAAGCTCCCTTGCCAGGGAGTGAGTTACCCAGCACATAAATGCTCTGCCATTAATGTGTGGCTGCCTCTGATGATGATGTGAGGACCAGAAGAGCTTTCAAAGAATTTACCAGAAACAGTTTCAGGGGAGGTTGTGTGTTGTAAATCCTTAAGTAATGGGATGGAGGGAATTAGATTAGATAATAGTTTGCAGAAACCAGGCCTGATTCCCCATTGAGGATCTTGAGATCATTAGAAACATAACGTGGTGAGGCCAGGCCCCACGTGTCCTTATCCCAGCAACCCAGGAGTGAGTTTACAGCCTGGAAAATGAGATTACGGGAGAGTGGGTTTTACACACTGCAATAAAAAGGGAGCAAACCAAGGTCCTGTTGCATCCAAAGCTGTCTTGTAAAGCAGTTCCTGGAGAAGCAGCCCAGGACAGCAGTGCCTCAAGGATGCCCATGGCACCCAGCACCCATCTCAGTAGCACCCTGGCACCTTGCAGCTCCAACATGGGTGTCTCAAGCTCTCCCATGCCTCTGATGAGCTCCCCCCATCCTAGGGAGATGCTTCAGGAGGACTTTTAGCCATGATACCAAGGGGGGTGTTGCCCTATCTTGCTTTTACCATCTGCCCTGATGTTTAGGTCTCTCTCTCTGAGCTGTCCTAAATGTTTTTTACAGGCTTCTAGGGGACCCCATCCCCTCCTTGCCAATTCCCCATCCTGGGGATGGGGCTGCTGAGCTGTTTCACAGGGAGATGCTGGCAGGTGGGGCTGGTTGCTGGCTCCCAGTTTCCTCAGGCTCCCCCTGCACTGGAGGGATGGGGCTGGGGGAGCTTTAGGGGTGCTGGTGGCTTTTGGTGACAGATCTGCTTTTATCTGGGACACAAGTTGGGTTTTCCCCAGATGTTTGGAGATGGTGCCTGCTGGAAGGAACTGGGGAGCTTGGCAAACAGTGTTAGGCTGCTCTTGTTTAAAAGGGCAGGCAAGGGGGTGGGAAATACCCACAACTCTTTTCCCTGTGGCAAAAATGTATTTCCCAAATCCCGTGGTGGGAACTGGGCATCTTTTCATGGGGCAATGCTTGCAGGGAAAGCAGTCAGTGGTCAGGCTGCCTGGAGCCCTAATAACAGCCCCAATAACTGGCTGCCTGGGGTGAGGAGCTGGTGCTTAAAAGATCAAATCCAGTGGCTGATGTTAATGCTGGTGTAACAGAGCACGTTGTGCTTGTCTGCCTGTCCTGGGGCTGCCTGGCCCCTGCACGGGTCGGTGATGTTTTCAGGACACTTGACAACACTGGGGAAGGTATAAATCTGCATTAGTGCTGGGGTGTGTGCTTTTCCATCACTGGATCTCACTCTCTCCAGCAGTAGGACAGAGTTCAAAGGGGTTCTGGCCTTCCTGGAATAGGAAATGGTGAGATCCACCCTGGAGCATTTTCTCCTCTTATTACCCAGAAGGGTCCCACCCCAGCCAGAAAGCCCCAAGTCCAGCTGGGTGTGGAAATGGGGCTGGGAAGGTCCATGCAGGGCCCAAGCTTCAATCCCATCACTGGTCACTCCCCAGCATGAGTGAGGTCGTGTTTGATCCAGGTCTGGGCTTGGGGTTTGTCTGTCTTCTCCTCCAGAAAGCGGGGCCAGGGAAGGTTGGGATTCAGGGGGCCCCGGAGAGATGGGCTGGGTTGGAGCAGGGCAGCTCTGAGTCCAGGAGGCAGGGGCTGGTGTCCAATTTTCTGTCTCACGTTGTTTAATGGAGCTGTGAACCCGTGGGAAAGCTGGGATTGCAGAGAACACCCCACAGACAGACAGATTGCAGGGTCTTGCTTAACCCAGGGCTGCTGGGCTCCTCCTGGCAGTCCTCATGGGAGGTCTCAGCTTCACCTTTCCACCAGTCAGAAACTCCCCAGAGTTTCACGGATGGCCCTGATGGATGAGGTTGGGTTTGTTTCTTTTTTTGGGTGAGTTTTAGCCTCACAGGTGCTTCCTGGCAGTCTGCAGGGAAAGGTGGGAAGGACCTTGTGATGGCTGCAAGGATGAGGAGGCTGCTTTGCACTGAGACCTGGAAATGAGTCCCCTGCTTTCTCCCTCTCAGGAGGTGGCTCGGGAGGCACTTTCCATCAGGTCACTTTGTCCTGACCACCCTGGGAGGAATCAGCTCAGGTGTTCAGTGAGCTGGCAGGTGGCATCATGAGGTTCCAGTGGCAATGTGGTTGATTCCCCCAACCAGAAGCTCCACGTTGTTTTGATATGGACTCTGTTCATCCTCTGATGGCTTTCCACCTGATGGGAGCCTTCTTCACAGGCTTTTCCAGCAGACTTGAGCAGGCACAGACTCTCAGGCATGGTCTGGCTTTCTGCCTGGGGTGACATGGCCACTGTGTTTTGGCTTTGTGTAAGTCCTTTCCCACCTCTGCATCCCACAGAGGATTTCCAGGGACAGAGCAGGCACCTGAGGGAAGGGAGATGCTGTAGAAATCAAGGCACAGTCAGTGACCCATCTGTCCACCACCCCAGCCCAGTGGGTCACATCCCTGCCTGGTTTTGGGGTTGACTGATTGCAGGGGCAGGGAGAACCCAGCGTGGGTTTATTTTCTGGGATTAAGAGGCAGAGAAATACAACATCCACATTTCCAAGCCTCCAAGGACCTCCCTGGAAGAGGAGGCATGAGGAGGTGCTGAGGATGCAGCTTGGGGAGGGGCTGGGGTGAGTTTTGGAGGCTTGGGGTCCACTTCACACTGCTGCTGGGAAAGCCTGGTTTCATCTGGCATTTTCCACCCCTCTGGAGGGTGCCCCTGGGTGCTGTGCAGGCAGGAGAAGAGGAGAGGAGGGGAGGGAAGGAGGAGAGGCAAACACCCCAGCCATCAGGCTTGGCCATTTCTGGATGAGTAGGTCATCTGGGTGTGGGAGGGGAACTGGTGTCCAAGCCAACCCTGAGAGGCTGAGGTTGGGTGTATGTGTGATGTGGGGGAAAGTGAGAAGGGATTTTTTTTTTTTAGGCTAGAGGAATGCAAGTTTCCTCCTTCACACACGTCTCCTGTTCGTCCAGTTTGCGAGGAAAGTCATCAAATTGCCCAAGACCTGGCAGCAGGGACAGCCTGAGAGCAGCCCACAAATCACAGGGAAGCATCTCCCCTCCTCCCTGCCTGCCTCCAGATACTGCTGCATCAGGAACCACTTTAAATCCCCCTCTGGATGATAAAACTCTTGCCCCTTTCCAATGCCAAGCAGCTGGAAAGCCCAGGACCATGGGAGCTCACGGGGAGCTCTGGTGCTGGGGGGGCTGAAACGTGGGTTTGCTTTCCAAACCCTCCAAATGGTCCTGGAAGGGGCTGGGGTGCTCAGAGATGAGGGGTGGAGGAGACCCTGTTGATGTGGCTGCTGTGACTTTCCATGCAGTGTCTCAGGTCTGGCTTGGTCTCCCTGAGTTATTGGGCACTGGGAATTAGGCAGCAATTCCCAGGGATGCCTGGGCAGGGTTTGGGTGTCTGAGGTTCCAGCTGAGAGGCAAAGGAGCAGCTGTGGGTCAGGATGAAGGGGGCTTTTAATCACCCTAGGTAATTTAATTTTTAATTTTAATTTTTTTAATTCTTTTTTTTTTTAATTTCTAATCACCCTAGGCAATTCTGCCTGCTGCTGGGGGTGGGGGTTTTTTTGGCAGGAGGAGCTGCTGGTGGAGCAGATTTGTGGGGATGAGTTGAGCCTTTCTGAGCTCTTCTGTTCCCCCCAAACATCACAGGGATGGGCAGGGTGCCTCCCACCTCCTTCTCTGTGAGGTTGGGACTGATGCTGAGGGGAGGTTTGTGCCGGGGCTCCCAGGACACTGTGAGAGCAGCTCCAAGTCCATCACCTCCTCATGTCAGCCCTCATGTCCTGCCTGGTTTTGCAGCCACCTGCTCTGCACCAGGAGGTGCTGGTCCAAAAGGCTCCCTGTAAGAAAGGGATTCTGGTTACCCCATTTTGGTCACTTGAGGAAACCTTGTGGAGCTGCCTCTGGGCAAGACTTGCAGCCAGGTTGCAGGGATCCAGAGGGCTGGGCTGGTTTCCTTCACCTGAGCTGCTTTCTGCTTCCCTGCTTCCACCTTCCTCCTCCCACCACAGCATCTGCTCCAAATGTTTTTCCCTGGGGCTGCAGAAGCTGCATTTTTCCAAGCTACATTTCCTTTGGGTTGTTTTTTTTTTTTTTGTTGTTGTTTGGCTGGTTTTTGGGGTTTTTTCTTGTTTGTTTATTTGGTTGTGAGTTTTTTTTCTTGTTGTTTTGGTGTTATCTCTCCAGGGTCCCCTTTCAGATTGTTCTTTTCATTTCTATCCTCTTCAGTTTATTATCTCCTGCTAACGTTATTAACATGCTAATTAGTCCCTGATTGCAGTTGCCAATGAAGATGTCAGACAGGGCCTAAACTACCCCTGGTCCTTCACATCATTCTTTTTTCTCTGCCTTCTGCACATTCTTCTGTTCTCCCTCAGCCTGATGATGGTGCCTGGTTTGGCATCATGGGGGATACCTGGGTGGGATTGCTCCCTGGGGAAAGACTCACAGCATGGGGTGATTTGTGAGCCCCTCAGGGCTAGGTTGGCTCCAAGAGAGGTTTTCTGGCTGGTTCCAAGGTCTCACCTCAAAGGCAGGGTGTGTGCTGGGCTCTCCCTTGGGAGGCAAAGAAGGGAAAGGACTTCGGGATGTCCTTTGGGAAGAGCAGCATCTCCCATCCCGCCTCTATACCCGACCCTTGGGCTGCTTGGGCATTGTGCAAAGGTCTCCCCTGGCTATAAATAGTCAGAGGTGGGCAAAAAGGGAGGTGGAGATGGGCTGAGGACAGGCAGGCAGCGAGCCAGGCTTGGCCAGCCTCTGGAGCTTCCATCTCCTTCGTGCGCGGACGAGGAGCGGTTTGTTCCGGCCACGCTGCTCTCACCGGGCAGAGTTTGCCCCTGCAGAGCCTGGTTTTGAGCACAGAATTCCCCAGGTTACCTCTCAGAGGTGCTGCAGAGGGTTGGGATGGGCTGAGGGTGAGGTGTCCCGGTGGGATGCGGGGCCACGTGCTTGGAATTGCTCCGTGGAGCCCCGGGCCGGGGGCAGAACCGCGGCTCTTGGGCGATGGGGAATAAATCAGGGTCAGGAGCTTGAGTGCTGGCCAAGAAACCCAAAGGGATAAAATACAGCCTCTCCACAGACTGTGAGCAAACAGCACGTGGGCTGAGGTCTGCTGGATAAATTTATGCGCTGTGAATTGTTCACCCAGCTGCAGTGGAGGGATGGGGGGACCCACGGAGAACTCATAACCATATGTGGTGGCCATGCCTTTGGTGCTGACCTTTAGAGGGTTCAGGGGGGCTGGGAGGCCACCAGTGGCATGGTGTCCCTTCTTCAGGACATTACAGGGAGGGAATGGGCATGTGTGTGGCTCGGTGTGAGGGAGGGGGATCCAGGCTGCACGGCCAGCAGACAGGATGGCAAAATAAATCAGTGCTCCTGACCCTGGCATTCCCATCATGTCATTTCACATGGATTGAGGGTAAATAACCAGGCTCTTTGCCTTTTCCCTGCTCCTTTCAGGCCTCGTGAGACTTGCTGGCCCCTAGAGCCTCCTGTTCCCAATGCAGCCCGGGGAGATGAGTTTAAAAAGGGAGGAGAAAACAGCAGTGAAAAGATGGGATTCTGGCTCAACCCCATGCCATGGGGTTCTGCACCCATTGTCACCCATTTTGGGTGGGACCTGGTGGCACTGCCCTGGCAACCTCCTCTCAGATGTAGCCACAAGGAGGAACATGGACCTCAGGTTGGGATGAAATATCCTGGCAGTGGAGCTGACTTAATGAGTTATTTGGGCTCTGTTCAGTGCCTTTAAACCAGAGGGATGGAGCCGAGCCCAAAACACAGAGCCAAACAGCCTCCTACTTGTCCAAGCTGCTGAGGAGTGTGAGCAGTTTGTGGCTGGTCCCTCCTTTCTCTAACCAGACATCTGCTTCCCACCCTCCACCCCGGGACACTGGATGTGTGCATGTTGTCATCGGGTGGGACAGGATCCCATATTGACACCTTGTATGTCAGCATCTCCATCAGCAAGCTCTGGCCCAGCTTCAGCTCAGCTTTGAGAGGGGACCCTGCACCCCCCGGGGTACCTCGTGCCCCATCTCTGGCTGTGGCAGGGCAACTGCTCTGTTTTCTGATTTCTTAAAAAAATAATCTTTATTTTTACCTCACATCTGCCAGGGGAACCTGGATTCCCTTGGCTGTGATTCAGGGAAACAGGGAGGAAAAAAATATCCCATTTTATTTGGGGAAAAAAAAGCATTTTCTCCCAGATGCTGGGACACTCCTGGGCTGGGCCGGGCAATCTGCCCTCTCTGGGCTGCAGGGGAGATGGAGGGGGCTGCAGACCATCTGCTCACTGGGATTTGCAGCATCATTTTGAGGTTGAGAGCTGCATAAAGAGGCTATTCCCAAGCTTGGAATCCCCAGCAGCCTGGGAGTCCTCCCTGGGATGGACCAGCCACTGGCACAGCCCTGCATCCCTCTGGCACCATAGGAGCAGGGAATCACAGGATGGGTTGGGTTGGAAGGGACCTTAAAGCTCATCCATTCCCAACCCCTGCATGGTCAGGGACACCTCCCCCAGCCCAGGGTGCTCCAAGCCCCATCCAACCTGGGCTGAGACACTGCCAGGGATGGGGCAGCCACAGCTTCCATGGGAAACCTGGGACAGGGGCTCAGCACCCTCAAATTAAATAATTTCTTCCTAATGTCCAACCTAAATCGCCCCTCTTCAAGTTGGAAACCATTTCCCTTTGTCCTCTTGCTACACACCAGTGCCCAAAGCCCTCCCCCAGCTTTCTTGGAGCCCCTTCAGATATTGGAAGGTTGCTCTGAGCTCACCTGGGAGCCTCCTCTTCTCCAGGCTGAACATCCCCAATCCCTCAGCCTGGCTTCCCAGGGAGGTGCTCAGCCCTCTGAGCATTTCAGTGGCTCCTCTGGACATCTTCCAGGAGCTCTGTGTCCTTCTGGTGCTGGGGACTCCAGAACTGGACACACAACTCCAGGGGGGGTCTCACAAACCCCCTCCCTCTCCCAGCTCTCTGCTTGGGATGCATCCCAGGACCTGTTTGGCTTTCTGGGCTGCAGGCACACACTGATGGCTGCAGATGGGGACTCCAGCCTGGGTGGCTGATCCAGCAGACCCCCTGCCACCCCCCTGTGTCTTTGCCTTAGGCTGTGACTTTTGACACGTGCAGGACACATTTAACAGTGTGCTCTGAATTTTTCCTGATCAGCAACCTGGCCAGGAGTGATCCATGTGGCTGTGTCCCAGCTCGGGGTGACACCAGAGCTGGCATTATCCCACTGTCCCCAGGACCGATGAGAGCCACCAAAGCCACCCTGGCCATGTGGAGGGTGAAGGATCCCAACCAGGGCTTACACCACTGTGTGGTCTTGTCTGTTCTTTAAGAGTTCTTTGGGTTTGTGGTGCTGACTGATTGTCCCCCTGAGATGTCTCTCTCCCTGTGGCCGTCAGGATTCTGACAGCACCTCCCAAGGAAACCCCAAATAAAACTCAGAGCAATGAAATCAGGGTGGCAGAGGGTGACGTGGTGCTTGGGTTTGGGGTGCCTGTTGCTTTTGGGGAGACAGCTCAGCCCAGCACTGCACAAGCAAAGCCTAAAGGTGTTCTGGGAGGAAACTTGGCTTGTATGTCTTTATTATTTTATTTATTTCCGTGTTTTATTGGGTGTGTTTTTGCAAGGAGGTGTCATTGTGGTCCTTTGCTCTGTGGCCAAGCACCTCAGAGTGTCCTCTTTGGTCATCAAGGTCTAGTCTATCCCTTAAAAAAGAAAAAAAGAAAAAAAAAGGCACCTGCCAGTGTTTTAGGAGAGCAAACATTGCCAGGGCTGGCAGGAGCAGCATCCCTGTTCCCTGCTGCCCAGAGCTGCTCCACTCATCACACACAGGCAAAAAAAGGAGAGCTAGAAGGGATGCTCCAACACCAAAATAGCAGGAAGGGGTTTTCTTACCCCAGCCCTGCCCCAGGGACTTGGTGCATTCAGTGTTTTGGTGAAAGAAGTGATGGTTCTGATAGGGATGGGTGGTTCTGGGGGTTACAGAGCTACCTACTGCCTGGCCACATCTGTTGTTGATGTTGGTGGCACTTGTAGCCTCCCCTGGTCACAGTCCTGAGGTTCCAGATGTGTGCAGGGCTGGTTTGCACTGGTGTTGGGTGCAAGGGGACACCCCAACTCTAAATTAATACCCTTCGAAGGGGTATTAATACCTTAATACCTATTAATAACAGTATTAATACCTTCTAGAATACCTTCCAGCTGGAAGGCTCAGCAACAGCATTTTTGCTGTTGTTTCCCAGCTGGTCCTGCTGGGGGTTTGCAGAGCCCTGCCCTGGCATTGCTGCCCTCTGGGCTCTGTCTCCTGGAAGGTGTTCTGGGGCTGGGAGAGCCTTCTCCTGGCTGAAGGCTCAGAGCCACCTTCTGCAAGGGGTTTGCAGCTAATTGGTACAATCAATATTTGTTTTGCAAATGCAATTGGAGGGAAAGAGGGATTGAGAGAGCCAGAGATTCAATTGACCTGTAAAAACAGATACTGCGTGAAGGGAATCCTTCCCCTGCCAAGCAAATATTTAGAAAGGAGAAGCAATAAAATGAATAAGCAACAAAGTAATATCCTGCTTTGCCAGCAGCCCGAGGCTGAGGGAAGGGCTGCAGCCCCCAGAGCAGTGATAACCCCCAGCAGACAAGAGGCAGGAACCTGTTTCCTAGGGAAGGAGTGTTTGCTTTTACTGTCTAAGGGGTCAAAAGCTCATTCTGGTGCTTGGGTAGAGCTGGGACCTGTTTCTGGTAGCCTGGCAAGCTGGGCACCAGCCCTGCATCCCTGCAGTACAAGCAGGGCACAGGGGACAGTGCTGTTCCTGCCCTCTTGTCCCAGCTCCCAGGGGTCTTTTTGCTTCCCAGTCCCTCTGGCACCCTGGTGATGGGAGCACACTGGGGAGGTCTGCAAGGGATAGTGGGTGTTGAGGGATGTGTGGAGTAGAGTGTTGGTGGTTTCTGTCTGGAAGGAGGAAATCAAAATGGTAAAGGAAACCAACAACAAAAAAACCCCCCACACCCCAAGTGTATTTTTTTCAAACCAAAAAAAAAGCTCCAAAAAGATGTTTTTGGGTAGGGAGTGGTGAGATAGGATCCAGCCAGGACTTTTGCCAAGTGGGTCCCTCTTTTCCAGGTTGTTCAGCATCCCTGTGCACAGCCCTTCAGCACCCCAGTGACCTGAACCAGAGAGTTCCTGGGCTCACACATGAAGTGTGCATCTGTAGATATGAACACATTTATGGATAAAACCGAGCAAGGAGAAGGAAATTAAGTGCTTTTCTGGGAAATGTCTCGACTGGTTTCAGTGCTGTTTGGGACACTTTGGGGTTTTCTGAGCATCTTTCCCTGAATGCTGGATTGGTGTCACTGACTGATGGTTGTCTCAGGGATTGGTGTCAGGTCTGAGACTGCATTTTGTTCACTGGCCTCAGAGCTTTTTGGGGGGGCATTCATGGCTACTGAAGCCACCTTGAAATGCAGTTGCTGCACAGCAATCAGAAAAAAGGGCTTGGGTTCACACTGCTGTAATATTGAATTTTCAAGAGAGTGTTTGCTAGAAGTGTAGATTTCTCCTCCAACCTTCCCCAGCCTGAAGAGGAAAAAGCTCTAGAGAAGAAAGCGAATTTTAAACACTCAATAATCACATTTTCCTGAGGTTTTACCCCTGCTTACTATGAGACTGAGCTCCTCTAGGCTGCTCAGTACTCCAGAGAGGTGATGCTCAGACCCATAAAGGGCAGAGGCTCATCTGGGAGCAGGTCCCTTGCTGGGATCAGGGGCTGCCTGACCTGGCTGCCCATTGCCTGGCTGACTCTGCCAATGTGTCCCCGGGCCACCAGTGGCACAAACACCCCCTGCGTGCACCCTCTGTTACTCCTGTCCTGCCTCAGGTGCTGCTGAGCCTGCAAAACGTGCCCAAAGCAGGGATTTCTCCCCAAAAGCTCAGCCCAAGAGCACAAACAAGAAGAGAGCTGCAACATGAGCTCAGCGGAGACTGGTTGGGGAAATGGGGGGGGGGTGAGAGAGAGAGGAAAAAAGATGGCTTAAATTTAATGTCTTTTTAGATGAATATTTCCATTCATTCCAGAGCATATTCCTCTGGCATTTCCAGCATGCTTGTTTAGCTGAGTAGTTAAGGAACTTCATGGAAACACATGTTATAGTGCTCTCTAGTGCACGGAGCTATGAATGAAGGATGCCTCTTCTGAGATAGCTCCATGTGCAGCTCAGCTTTAGCTCCAGAGCAGCCTGTTAACCACAGCAGCTGCTTCCTATTGTGGAAATGCTATTGAAAAAAAAAAAAAAAAAAAAAAAAAAGAAAAGAAAAAAAGCAAACCAAAAATAAAACCCCTACCAAAACACCCATCCCAACAACTTGACAGCATAGGGGGTGGTATTGGTGCACAACTCCTTGGTGAGAGTGAGCTGGGGCACACAGAAACGAGAGATAAGGCAAGAAATAACCCAGCCCAGCCTGCTATCTCCCTGCCAGCAGTGCCCAGTGTGTTCTCATGGATCTGTTTGCTGAGCTGGGTGGAAGCAGCTGGTTTCCATGTCCCACGTAGCTTTCCTCTGTTTAGCTTTTATCCAGCCGAGCGATTTTTACAGCCACAGGAGGTTGGTTGCCTCCTGATGAGCCTTTGCACCAACACCCCATGGATTCTGAACTCCTGGGAAACAGCAGTTCCTGTGGCCCCGTCCTTGGATGCTTGAGGGGAACCTGTTTAATAAGAGAAAAGGCAAGGTTTGATTGTAACCTGGGAGACTCAAGAGCATCCAGAGCCCCAGCATTGGGGCTGGACCCAGTGCAGGTACCCCCACATTGCCCTTGATGGTGATGCCCCACAAAAGCCAGGGGAGCCTGTGCTGCCCTGTTAAGTTGGGGGTTTGGGTTCTCCTGAGCTTGAGGTTGAAACTGTGGAATCTGTTTAATAAAGGAAAAGGCAAGGTTTGATTGTAACCTGGGAGACTCAAGAGCAACCAGAGCCCCAGCGTTGGGGCTGGGCCCAGTGCAGGTACCCCCACATTGCCCTTGATGGTGATGCTCCTGAAAAGTCCCCTACAAAAGCCAGGGGAGCCTGTGCTGCCCTGTTAAGTTGGGGGTTTGGGTTCTCCTGAGCTTGAGGCTGAAGCTGTGGGACCAGGCTGGAGGGGAATCAGTCCCCTGGATGAACCTGTTTGTTCCAGGTGGATGTAAATTTATGGCATTTCTTGGAGGTCCCCAGGCTTTCCTCTGTGTGGAAAATGGATCAGGTTGTTTGGGGCTGGGACAGGTCAAGAGCATTGGTTGTCCCCGGGGAAGGAGGTCCCACCACTTATCTACTTGATCTGAACTCTCTTTTCTTTCTTTTTGTGGTTTTGATTTTTTTTTGTTTGTTTGTTTTTTTGTTGTTTTGTTGTTGTTGTTTGATTGGGTTTTTTGTAACCTTCCTTGGCAAATGTAATGACTTGCAAGAGGGGGTACCCTAAGCTGGAACAGGACAGAGATTGTTCCTTCCCTCATGGTAGTACAGCCCATCAAGAAACCAGCACATGTGTACTGTCCCCAAGGGAGTGGTAAAGCCAGCCCGTGAGATGTTTTTTTTTTTTATCCAGGATTACAGTTTCTTGGAAAGCAATTAAAAATAGATTTGGAGATAATCACATTTTATCAGCAAAATGAATGACAGGAAGAGCATTTCCTTCTCTCCTGGTTATCCCTCTCGCAGAGCTGGCCGGGCTGGGGTGGTGGCAGCAATGGCACATCCTCTTGCTCCTGGTGACTTTGCTTTTCCATCATTTGCCTCCCCATTAATCTCAGTACAAACAAAGGCTCTGAAGAGACAAGCTGAAAAGCTCCTGGGGGTACGTTTAAATCAGTCCTTTCTAATAATGTCTGTCGACCTCTCCGTGGAAGCTCCGCTCCCCAAGGAAAGGCCGCGGAGCCGCGGCAGCGTGCTGAAATATGGTGGGGTGTAATTAATTCTGACCTCTGGCTCCCGCTCACTCACTCTCAATATTAAATCTGACTAGTGATATTGTGGTTTTTCAATTACCCTCGTTTTCTTGGGGGCACAGAGGGGGGGAGGAGGGGGTGGTGGCTGGAAGTGCAGCTCGGCGGGAGAGGCATCGGCTGAGGTGCAGAACTCCCGCGCCGGGGGCTGGATGAGATCGGGCCTTGGGTCGTCTCCATCGGGGTGGTGTTTGGGCTTGGATGCAGCCCTGTGTGTGCCTCTTCCCCTCCTATCTGTGTTCCTCCCTCCTCCAAAACCAGATGCTCAGGCGGTGCTGGGATGGGGCCCAGCTCCCTGCCCAACGCTGCTCGCTGTTAGGGAGGCAGGGGTGGCACAAGGAGAAGAAGCCTTTGGGGGAACAGGGTGGAAAAATCAGCATTTTGGGCTTCTTCTTCTAGAGATCTCTTTCTGAAGTCAATAAAGGATTTTTATCCAACTTCTCAAGGGCCTGAGGGGGACCTGGTTGGTCAAAGTCATCTTAGTATGTCCTGGGTCAGAAATGGAGCAACTCGAAGCAGCTGCAGAAGGCATGCACTCGGGTGACCTTTTATTTTGGTGCAGAGAAGGCTTGAGGCTTGCTTGCTAGTGTATTTTGGCAGTGGCTCTTTGCTTGGAAGCCTTTGTTTGTCTGTTTGTTTAACCCTCTCATGCTAGCAGTGCCCCTGTGTGTCCTGGCGTGGTCTCTGGAGGGCTTGGTGGTGTCAAGTCACCACTTTTCTCCTCATCCAGGGGGCAGGGACAAAGGTGCCTTTTCCTGTCGAGGCTTGGATGGTTCCTGGGTAACAGAAGGAGAGTTCAACCCTCTCCTTCTCTGCTGCCCCCCTTTCTCTGTGCCCCCACCTCCCTAGCACTCCCTTGTGCTGGGCACGATGCCATGGCACCAGGCAGTGTCCTTTTCCATGGCACCAGGTGCCTGGAGAGGACGTGGGAGGTGCCAGTGTGAATCAGGGCAGGAGCTCATTTAGGGAGACTCTTGCAGGACACCTATAAATGAACCCTCTCCCCAATTTAATCCTTCCAAAGACTCCACACTGGACAGTGCTGTCCCCCTCCTCCATGCTCTGGCCAGCCCCAGTGGTGGCTCTGCAGTTGAAAACAAACTCTGCTTTTTGGTAACCACCACTGTGATGGGTTCTCCCAGCCCAGGAGCTGTGTGGGGCTGGGATGTGCATCAGAGGAGGATGCTGGATGGGGGGAGACCTCCAAGTTTGGACTACAGAGAAGCTGGGTTAGGTGGAGAAAGGTGAAAGCCAGGACTCCCAGGCTTTGCCTCCCTTCCTTGCTTTCCCTGGCCAGGCAGAGAACTGGCCAAGGGTTGTGAGAGGCCAAGGGTTTGCTTTTTGGACTCTAACCCTGGTTGCCAGCAGTGGCTCAGCAGGACCCTGGGGAGAGCTGGCACCCTGGGCCATGGCAGCAAGCTCACATCAGCTTCTGGGGTGAAATAAGCCCTTTTCAGCCTGGCTGCCCCGTGTCCCCTTGAAGAGTCAGAGGACACGTTCAGGCAACAGGAATGAGCAGAGCTCGAGCCAGGGGGGAGGGAGGAGAAGGGAAATTAAAAAAAAAAAAAAAAAAGGGAAAACACCGCTTGCTGCAAAGCGAGCGAATTCTCCAATAAACCCAAATCTGCTGAGAATACATTTTACAAACATGCAGCTAAGTTGGCTGCTTTTGTTTGGGCGTTTGTTAAGCATTAACTAAAGAATGCCATGGTCCAGCCTGCTCGGTGTGAAACCTAATTCTCCCCCTTTCTGGAGCCATGGCATGGAGTGCTCAATTTTTTTCTCTCTGTAGGACTGCAGCCTTCTGGTACTCCAGCCAAAAAACACTCATATTTTAGCAAGCTTAGCCCCAGCCCCGTTGCCAGGCAGTAAAGGGAACACTTGTCCGCCTCGGGGGGAGGGAGCCAGGAGACAGGGAAGGGTCAGGAGAACAGCCCCAGGGAAAACATCCCTCCTCCATCCCTCTGGAGAGCTCGCTGAGGGCTTGGGGTGTGCAGGGAGGGAAGGGGAGAGCAGCTACGGGTGTTTTCCTCTGTCAGCTGGGGAGCCTGGAGACCCGGGGTGGGTTTGGGGCTCCCCAGAGCTCCCTGGTGCTGAGTTGTCCTCCAAAATGTTCTTCCACAGCCCCAGCACTTGCCAGCATGCTCTCCATCCCAGGTGCTCCCATGGCCTCAGCACTCCTCCCTCTGGGGCCAAGGGTCCACTTGGTCCCTCCATGGGCTGCATCCGTGACCTTCCCTTCCCCAGGAAGGGTTGGGGAGGGGGACAGGAGCCTGGTGGCAGAAGGACAGGGACTCATTCCCAAGCTGTGGGTGCAGGGCTGACAGCACCTGGCATTTTTCCACTGCCAGCCCATCAAGGACCTGGTGCTGCTGTCCCCCCTTCTTGAGAGTGACAGTGAGTGAGAAGATGACCCGGTGCCAAGACAACTCCAACTGCTGTCCTTGCTCCCCACAGAACCCTGCAGCCTCTCACCAGCCCCAGCCTCCTCCTCTGCCCCTCATGGCCCTTGGCTCATCCCCACACCAAGGTCATGGTGCTGGGGGACATCACAGCTTTCCTCTCTAGGCAGCCATCGGTTTGGGATGGAGCTCCCTTCCCCTCTGATGGGTTGGTTGGAGCCCACTCAGCTTCCAGGCTTCTCCTGGGACATGGTGAGAGCAAGAGATGAGTTGGTCAGGTCTCTTCATCAAGGCACTGGAAAATCCACCATTCCTTCCCAGGGCCCAGTGCCAGCAGCACCCACCCCAGCCCTCAGCCAGGAGCCCCTGGGGCTTCTCAGGGGTTGCTCCTGCCCTTTCCCATCACATCCCTGTGCCTGGCTGGTGTGGGCAGGAAGGAGAACATCCCCCCAGCCCAGCAGAGCTGGACCATTGAGGTTTGTCCATCAATATTTAATATCAGTGTTGCCCACCCAGCTCCCCAGCCCGGGGAGGCTCTGGAGGAGCTGCCTTTGTATGCAGCACACGCAGACAGACAGCAGCCGGGAAGCGCCCGTCAATCACGGCCTCTTTCAGGCTGTCACCTCAAAAGAAAAGGAGAAAGATCCCAGGGGATCCAGTGGGAAAGCAGAACCTCTCCCCCTCCATCAGTGCCCCAGGGGATGCACTGTCCCGGAGGTGGCTTTGGCCACCTGCTGAGATTTGGGGTTTTAGGGATGCTGCGCAGGTGGAAACCCCAAAGCTCAGGTCTGGGGTGGCTTTCTGGGGGAGAAATTGCAGGGACACGTGGGGTTGTGTCCCAGGAAAAGGGGGGATGTTCCAGGAGAAGGGGGAATATCCCAGGAGAAGGGAGGATGTCTGAGGAAAAGGGGAGATGTCCCAGGAGAAGGGGGGATGTCCCAGGAAAAGGGGGGTGTCCCAGGAGAAGGAGGGGTGTCCCAGGAAAAGGAGGGGTGTCCCAGGAAAAGGGGGGATGTCCCAGGAAAAGGAGGGGTGTCCCAGGAAAAGGGGGGTGTCCCAGGAAAAGGAGGGGTGTCCCAGGAGAAGGAGGGGTTTCTCAGGAGGAAGAGGGGTGTCCATACTGCCGGCTCTTGCTCAGGGATCTTGGAGCTTAGATGTTGCACTTTTGGAAATGGCAAAATAATCTGTGTCGAGGCTTTCTTGAAAATAGGACTTTAAAAGGGAGCTGAGTCAAAAAAATAGACACAATAATTTTAATGCAGATGAAGCAATACAAGGAAAGGAAAGTTTGTAAGATCAGAAACAAAGGGCCATACGTTGTGTGTTGCTTACATCACCAGCTTTCTGCTCCCCGTTGTTCCCAACTTGGGTGTTGGGGGGTTTTATTTACAAATATTCCCTGGCAGTGTTGTGGCAGTGAGCTGCCCGGGTTTCCATCAATAACCACAGTGCTGTGCAGGTCTGCCCCTGCCCTTGCCATCTTCAGGCGTGGTTAAACAAACCCAAAGGCTGCCAGCCAGGCCTGGGTGAGCCTTTGAACCCCACGCTACAGAGGGGAAAAAAAAAATAAATATCTACTGGGAGCTAAATCCTGAAGCATCCCTCGGAGGGCAGAAATCAAGGTGGTCCTGTGCAGTTTAAGGTGGGTGATTTGTTCCTGGTTTCAAACCTGCAGAGCCAGCCCTTGGTCTCTCCTGCAGAGAAATGTAATCTCAGGGTCTCCTTTGCAGCTGCAGGGAGGCCCAAAAAGGTAGAGGTGAGGAGAGATGCTCCTTGCTCTGCTTGCAGCAGAAGGGAGCTGGACACAGAGCTGGGTGGAGAACACCTCTGGATCCAGGGATAAGCATAAATTAATGGCTAGATCTGGAGGAAAGTTCTCCTCCAGCCCATCTCAGGCTGAGCAGGGGTGTTTCAGTGGGGGTCTCATCTGTGCATGGGGTGGCCTCTCCAAGCTCTTCCTCCCCATCTCCTGCAGAAGAGGTGCTACTGGGCAGGGCAATAATTCCTCCTCCACAACTACCTGGGGTAAATTGCAGTTTTTATGCCTGTGACCTTTGAGTGCCTGAGGTCTGGGTTTATTGTGGGGTTGCAAGGAGCTCTTCAGAGCTCCATGCTGGGGAAGAGGTTTTATGGGGATTTGCCCAGGGATGGGGGAGTCCTGTGCTGGGCAGTGAAAGGCACCCCCATCCCCAGCATCCCTCAGCAGGAGCTGTTGAGGACTCAGCAGTTTGGAGATCAAGTTGTTTAGTCCATGCCCTAAGTGCAGCTTTCAGTGTCAAGTATTAGGCAACCATTTACCTAAATCTCACTCCTTGTTTTGCAACTTGCTTTGGGCTTAGAAAAATCCATTGTCTGGTTGGTGCTGCTGGGCCTGATTGGCAATGATGCTGGTTTCTTACTCAGCACCCTGGAAAGAGAGATTTGGGGCACATCCATTCGTGGAGATGAGACAGCAGGAATGTGATAGTTCATCTGTGTTTTCTTACTGTTAATAATCCCACCAGGTAGGGCTTCAATTTCATTTAAATAGGATGAGAGTGTGTTAGAGGATGAATACAAATTGCCTCCACTTTGACATAAAGAAGGCATAATTAAAGATGAAATGGCCACAGATGTATTAACTCTGTGTTTCTCAGAGCTGGAAGAAGGAAAAAATGACCCTTCAGAAGGGATGCATTCGAGGGAATATATAATATATAATATATATTCCCCCTGAGGGCAGACAGAGGGATTTTAGAAAAATATACTTCTTGGAGAAAGATCTGGTTGAATGTGCAAAAAGAAAAGCTACTAATGGCATTATCTGGAATTATCAGCTCCTTAATCTCCACCTTTTGTTGGATGATTTTCCACTTTCTGCAGTGACAATAGTGTTTCATAAATGTTTCATAAGGCCCCTTTCCTACTTCCTGGGGGCTGCTGTAGTTTTGCTGAGTGCACCCAGGATGTGGTTGGCACAGGGAGAGCAGCAGACCTCATCCCCATGCTGGGAAGGAGAGGTCACAGCCCATGCCCTGGCATGAAGCACCCATGGCCATGCCTTGCTCTGCCCCCTGTCTCTTGTTTTCTGGGCTGTCGAGCTCATCACAAACACTTTTTAAAAAATTATCCTCATTTTGTGATGGTTTTGCTGCAAGGGTTTTGCATTCATCTTTGCCTGCTTCTCCTGGTTGGAACGAGGCTTCACTTTTCCTTTCCTATGTGGTTTGGGGGATTTTTTCTGTTATAGCCAAAAAAACAAACCCTGAAAGGATTTGAAATCCTGCTGGTGGCTGCAGGGCTGCCCTCCCACCCTCCTTCCCATGCCAGCCCCCAGGGCTGCCCTTGGGGTGACACAAAGGGCAGGGTGCAGGGAGGTGGGAGTCCTGCTGGGTGCAGTGCTCCCCATGGGGATCCCTGGATCTGGGATCTGGATCCCTGTGCTGGGACACTGGTGGTGCCCGGAGATAACCTCTGCAGGATGCCTGCTGCCTTCTGCCTCCTCTTTCTGGGCCAAGGTCATCGAGACAGGGGAATCATCATGTGCAGTTCCCACAGATGTTTAGGATGAGGCTGAGTAAGCAGTGATTTTAAAAATTATTTATTTATGATCATGTTTTTTGTTTGTGGGTCCCAAGCCAAAAACCAAAGATATCTGTGAGGGGCAAAGAGGTTCTGGCTTGGTACCTTCATATGTCTTTACTGGGGGAAACATCCCATTTACTTAAAAAATCCATCCCAAGGTTTAGCTCCAAGTGCCTCCAGGTCCCCTCAGGCCAACACTGATACTGCCACCTCTGCTCTGCTTGACTCAGTTTCCCCAGCTGTAAATCATTAATCGTGCTGCTGGGCTTCTTGGTAGGGACATTTAAAAATGTCAGAGGAAGAAAAGCTCCATTCCAAGCTACCGTGTTATTGCTGTCATTATTATTATTGGCTTTTAAGTGTAAAGCCAGCGTGTTGAAACCTGGGAGCTGCACAATTAGGAATGCCTCAAACACTGTCACATCAGTGTCAAGGAACAAGCTGAGGTTTTCCTTTTTCTTTTGACACATCAAATCTTCAGCTTGTCATCAACCTTCACCCAAAACTTGCTGCCATGGAGATTTTGGTGATATATTAGACATTCCAGGCATGTTTGCAAGCAGGAGCAGGGCTGTCCCAGTTACCCAGGCCAGAGGAACAGGGTGGTTTGTAAAGTGACAGCATGGATGCTTTCTTCAGGTGCTTGTGGAGAGGCAGGGGTGACCTCTCCGGCCCTGTTGCCATCCTTATTTCATCCTCATTTCATCCCATAGCATCTCCTTGTATCTGGGTGTGATCTGGAGGGAGGCGGCCATGTAGTGTTGGCTTGATGAGACTCATGTAGATGTGGTGTGTCCCATGTCCTGTGGGGGTGGTAGTTGGGTTTGATGCCTGTTTGCCTTTCAGCTGCAGCATCTGTACATGGGGGTCTTTATCCTGTGACCACATTCATGCTGACATGTCAACCAAGTTGAGCCCCAGAACATCCCTTGTTGGCACAGGGCAAGCTTGCAGCACGTGTCCTTTCACTGCAGGGTGCCAGCACCAGAGTGGTGACAGTGACCCTGTGCTGATACCCCCTCCCCATTCCATTCCATAGAATCATGGAATTTTCAGCGTTGAGGGAGACTTTTAAGATCATTTAGTTCCCTGCCATGGGCAGGGACCCCTTCCACCAGCTCAGGTTGCTCAGAGCCCCATCCAGCCTGGCCCTAAAAACTTCCAGGGATGGATGGGGCTTCCACCACCTCTCTGGACAACCTGTGCCAGGCTCTCACCACCCTCATGGGGAAGAACTTCTTCCTAACAGCCAACCTAAACCTCCCCTCCTCTAGTTTGAATCCATTCCCCCATGTCCTGACATCCTCAAGTCCCTCCCCAGCTTTCCTGTAGCCCCTTCAGACACTACAAGGCCACAATGAGGTCTCCTCAGAGCCTTCTCCAGCCTGAACCACCCCAACTCCCCCATAGCAGAGCTGCTCCATCCCTCGTACCCAGGGCAGTGCCACTGCTGGGTGTCCCAGCCGGCTCTCCTCTTCTTGTCCCCCCAGGCTGTTTGCTGTGAAGTGTGCGGGGTGCCTGGCAGCCATCGCCCCCAGCGAGCTGGTGATGCGGGCCCAGCAGAGCGTTTACCACCTGCGGTGCTTCTGCTGCTGCGTCTGCGAGCGGCGGCTGCAGAAAGGGGACGAGTTCGTGCTGAAGGAAGGGCAGCTCCTCTGTAAGGGCGACTACGAGAAGGAGCGGGAGCTGCTGAGCTTGGTGAGCCCGGCTCTGTCGGATTCTGGTAAGGGGCCGCCCGTGCCCAGCGTCTCCCCGGCTGGTCCCGCTCCGAGGCCCCTGCGAACGCGGTGGGGGCTGGAGGAGAGGTTGGGATTTGCTGCCCCCTTGGTCCGCAGGGAAAAAAACTCGCCGAGCATTTCCCGGGTCGGTGATGGGGCTGTTTGTGCAGCCCCGGGGGGCGGGATGGGCTGAGGATGGGTTGGGGAGCATCCCGGCTGCTTGCTCTGAGGATTTGTGCTCTGCGGGGCAGCAGCATCCCGAGGGATGAGCATCCTCCCTCCCCAGGAGCTGCAGGGAGAGCTGTGCTGGCCGAGGGGGGCATCTCCCACTCCCTCACCCCGGGAAATGGGAGGAGCTGCTCTGGGTGTACAGTACACTGTCGGTGAGAATTTTCTTCCTAAAAGAAGAAAAAAAAAATCACAGTCCCAAGCATCCCACTGACTGCCTTGAGCTGAACCTTCTGTGCCACTCCCTGCTGCCTCACTGGCCCTGCTTGCAGCTCTGCTGAGGTTGGGTGACAGCAGGGAGCTGCTTCTGCTGCAGCCACCCTTCCTGATACCAAGGGGAAACTGAGGCACAGAGCTAAAACGTGAGCT
The DNA here is from genome assembly GCF_003957555.1 of Calypte anna. NCBI lineage: Eukaryota > Metazoa > Chordata > Aves > Apodiformes > Trochilidae > Calypte > Calypte anna. The sequence goes on along the minus strand of NC_044254.1, from coordinate 1,121,059 downwards.
GGCAGCGGGGACCCAGCACATTCTGTGTCCCCAGAGGCTTCCCAGGTGGTTGGTGGCCAGAGCCAGCATGGTGACACTGCAGGGACACTGTGGTGGCAAGAGGGGCTGCAGGAGATGTGGCACCATGACTGGGGATGAGTGGGCAGAGGGCTGGTGTCCTGCTCCAGCCAGGATGTCAGTGCTGGGTGAGCTTGCCCAGAGCATCAGATCAGCATCAGAATATGCAAATCAAATCTGAATGGTTCCCAGGAAGACAAATTTAGTAAGGAAGCCCAGGCACAGGGGCTGAGGGGGTGGAAATGAACTGTGAGCAGAAACCTCCACGTTAACACTGTCCCTGCTGAGTCCCCACTCCTTGCACCCTGCCCATGGGTCACTTGGCTCTGAAAAACCCTCAGCAGGGAAAGATCTGCTCTAGGGAGGGAAGGATTTACCTTCAAAATGCTATGCTCCAAAAAAGGCTGCTGGCAAGCTGGAGGGGCCTGTCTTTTCCCTGCTAGAGCAAAGCACTGGATTTAAAAAGAAAAGGAAAAAAAAAGAAAAAATAAGCACAGAAATCAGCATGATGAGCCCCTTTAGGAGGAGGCTGTTAAGAGGTGAGGTCATGGATATGGCAAAGCCAAGCTCTGTCATGTGTAGATGATGCTGCAGCTGGGAGAAGGTGCATGGGGGTGGTTTTGGTGGGGATGTAGCAAAAATTACCCCAAACTTTGTGGTTTTCATATCATGCTCCTCTGTAGTGAGAGCCTGGCTGCTTTGCAACCCTGCCTGCAGCTGTCTCTGTCCAAGCTGTGCAACCCTGCTTGCTCGAAAGAAAAAAATCCTCCCCCCAAATCACGGTGATGATATTTAAAAAATAAAGAGTGAGGCCATGGGAGGAGGTGACTGAAGGCAGCTGGTGAGTGATGGTCCAGGGCTGGAGGAGCTGGAGAGGCAGGAGAGCAGCCCTGCTGGCGCTGGCTCTGGCTTTAGCCCTGGGAAAGTCCTTAATTCATTGAGGAATTACTATTTTTTTCTTTCTGGGATGTGCAAGCTCGTTCATTTAAAATAGGAACCAATGAGGAGCCAATCATACAGGAAAATAAGTGAATCAGCCACAAGGGTTTGGGCTTAGTCCTAGTGGGGGAAAAGGGCAGTTTGGGAAAGGTTGGGGAGCTTTTCCTCCCCAGCGACTCATCAGCCCGTGGTCCAGCCCTGCTGCCAGGGGCCCGGGCCAAACCAAGAACTTGAACGAGCAAAAACCTCCAGGGGAAATACTTATTTCAGTGGAAACTCCAGCTGAGACCTAGGGGATATAGTGTGGAAGTCAAAAGGGCACAGCAGCCCCTTTGCTGGCTGGAAACTCGACCTGAAACCCTTGGCATCCCCTGGCAGCCCCTGGCCCGGGAGGTCCTGGTCCTTCCCATTTCCCCACAGACCCCATAGATGGCTCCCTGGCCACCCCTGCCTGCTTTTGGTGGCCACCAGCAGCTTATTGCCTGGCCCACAGGAGGGGGCAGCCCAGGTGGATGCTCGGTGTAGCCCCGAGTCTTTGTCCCCTCTTGCTGCCTCTCTTGGGGGACACCCCCTCCCCTCCCCGCCATCCCGGGGGTGCAAGGAGGGTCCCTGTTCTGCCACCGATCCCCAGTGCCCTTCACCAGCAGCCTGGATGTGCTTGCCCAGCCTGCTTTGAAGCCCCCTCCCTTCCTCCCTGCCTCCCCCCCAACCAAGGGCCACTTTATGAGAAAGCCCAGATAAAAAGCCAGCCATATGTTGCCCGTAATCTCCCAAACCCTCGCTTCAATTACTGCCTCCCCCGAGCCCCCGCCGCCCCAGCCTAAGTAAACAAGCCCCTCTGAAAGAGGACCCCGTTTTCCAATTAAAAGCGTCCTAACGTTTCTCCTCTCCCTAAATCCTCCCGAGCGAGGAGGAATGTCCCGGCCCCGGCGGCGGGATGCGGGCTCGGCGGGTCGGACCGAGGGCACGGCACACACAATATCCAGAGCCCCGGCCCCTTCCCAGGTGACGTCAGGGGCAGCCCCAGACACTCATTAATTTCTTCCCCCCCCCCACCCCCCTTCCTCGGTGGGGAAAGGCTTGAAAGGGAGAGTTAATTAAAAGTAATACCCCGCCAAATCCGGCTTCTCTTTCCCTTCTTTCCCTTTGACACTGGGAGGGATTTGGGGAGCAGGTGTTGGGGGGGTGGAGGAGGGGGCGAAGGGGGGAAGGGCTCGGGGGGGGCTGCTCTGAGTGGGTTGTCCCCCTTGGTGTGGGTTTTGAGCATCTTTCGCTCAATGAGTCCATCCCCCCCTGCTGGGCTCTGCAGGGGCTTGAGGTGCTGACCTCGTGTTGGGGTGCAGAGGGTTTCAGGGACCAAGATGTCCCCGTTCGTTGGTTGTCAGTCCTCCTCCTAATATCTGTAAGACCTTCTGCCCTTCCACCAAAATTTAACTCCTTCAGGTTTCAGGAAAGCTGGCAGCTGGGCAGAGCCTGCTTGTGCTGGCACCAAGGAGGAGGCAGCAATGGCTGCTGCCCAACCCCATTAGCCATCAGAGACTCCACACCCTGGTGATACCTAGCACAAGGGCTCTCAGACCTTACAGTGTGTGTTACACACCCCTCACACTGAGCCATGCCAGAAAACCAGCACTTTTCTCTTGCTGCTGCTGCTGTGGGTGTGCCACAGGCAGGCAGGGAGCTGGCAGCAGCACCAGCAGCAGCAAGGCTCTGGCTCCCAGGGCCAGCACTCAGCTCGGGGCTGTTTGGGGACCACCAGTGTGAAGACCCCTCCTGTCCCAGCCCTCCCCACAGGTCAGGTCTCCATGCAGGCTGGTGAGCCCAGGAGGGAACCCAGCAGTGCAGAGGGAAGAGGTCACTGATGCCCAAGAGCATCCTCGCTTCTCCTCTGGGGTTGTTGCCTCAGCCCAGGGATCCACTCCTGCCTTTCCCAGCTGGGCTGCTCCTGGTTTTATGTTTTTCAGATGTGTGTGACCCATGATTAGCTCTTGTCAGGGGACAGGATTTGACCTGCTTTAGCCACGAGCCTCTGGGCCAGGCTTATGACCCCCCTGGTCCATCTCCACCTCCCGGAGATGCAGCAGCCCCTGCAATGGGACTCAGGCCAAGCAACCTGCATCAAACCAGCACCTCAGCTCCCTCATCGATTCCCCAGAGGATGGTGGGGGAGCTTTCTGGGAAAAGGCTGTGGTGATTTACGGCTTGTGAGAGGGAAGGATCTGTGCTGTCAAACCTTGACATTACAGCCCTCCCACACTGCCTGAGCAAGCGAGGGCATCGACACGAGTGGGATGCGGTAAATTGGGAAGGGCTGGTAAGAGGCAGGGACATGCTGCCTGCTTTCCTGGAGCACCTTGTGTCCCCCATGGCCCCAAGCAGTGGAGAGCAGCCAGGAGATACATCCCAGTGCCTGGGAATGCCATGGAGCAGCGAGTACCTGAGGGGTGAAGCTTGAAGCAGCTTGGGCTCCTGTCCAGGGAGATTTAAATCTCTCCATAAAGGGGGAAATACAGGGGGAAAGTTGCTCCTTTTTTACAAGGGCATGTAGCAATAGGGCCTTCAAGCCATGGCCTTGAGCTGAGGGAGGTTTAGGCTAGACACTAGGCTAGACAAACCCCTTTCACCAGAGATCCCCACCAACACCATCTTAAGTCCCCCAGTTTATTCTGGACATGCTGGAAAACAACGTGCCTGGCCCTTGATCTCTAAAGTACCTGCTTTGCTTCCCCCTACTCTGCAGGCAAAAGCGAGGATGAGGACAGCATCTGCAAACTGGGCCAGGCCTCAGGGAAGGGTGCTGAGGATGGGAAGGATCACAAGAGGCCCAAAAGACCCCGGACAATCCTGACCACGCAGCAGAGGAGGGCATTCAAAGCATCCTTTGAGGTCTCCTCCAAGCCCTGCAGGAAGGTACAGGGAGAAGAGCCCAGGCTCAGCTGCCTCCAGTCCCCAAGGATGTCCTGGACGCTGGGCAAGGCCAGCAGGCTGTGACACCTCTCTTGTTCCTCTCTCCAAGGTGCGGGAGACACTGGCAGCTGAGACGGGGCTGAGCGTCCGTGTGGTGCAGGTCTGGTTCCAGAACCAGCGAGCAAAGGTGGGTGCAGGGGGATAGCCCACCACTGGTGACCAAAACATCCCTTCCCTCCTCCCTCTAGCTGGGGGATGGGGATGGGATGGATGGTTTCAGCCCATTTTTTTCCCCCTTTCTTCTTGCCCAGATGAAGAAGCTTGCCAGGAGGCAGCAGCAGCAGCAGCAGGATCAGCAAAACACACAGCGCCTGAGCTCAGGTACCTCCCCACCCTCAGGATCCCCCCCCTTCACCAGCCCTCTCCAGGCTTCCCGAGGGACCTGCCCCCCCTAAAAAAGCAGCAGCTCCATGGCACTGGTGGCTTCTTCTTATCTTCCAGCCCAGACAAACGGAGGCAGCAGCACAGGGCTGGAGGGGATGCTGAACCCCTACAACGCTCTGCCCCCACCCCAGGGGCTGCTGGGCATGGAGCAAAGTGTCTACGGCTCTGACCCCTTCAGGCAAGGGCTCACCCCCCCACAGATGCCTGGAGACCACATGCACCCCTATGGTAAGGCTCTGAGCTCTGCCTTCTCTCCATCTAAGAGATAAATGGGCCCCGGTGGGGGCTGCATGAGGGATGCAGCAATTTCTGGGAAGAGAGCAGTTCTCTCTTCCCTAAATCCTTACATGGCAAAAAACCACCCCAAAAATCAACATAAAAAGGACATAGAGTTCCAGAGTGGGCCACAAAGATGATCAGAGAGCTGGAGCACCTGTGCTATGGAGACAAACTGAGAGAGCTGGGGTTCTTCAACCTGGAGAAGAAAAGGTTCTGGCGAGATCTTAGAACATCTTGCAGTAGCTGAAGGGGCTCCAGGAAAGGTGGGGAGGGACTTTTTATCAGGGCCTGGAGGGAGAATGGTTTCAGACTGGAGGAGTGGTGATTTAGATGAGACATTTGGAAGAAATTCTTTCCTGTGAGGGTGGTGAGACCCTGTCCCAGGTTGCCCAGGGAAGCTGTGGCTGCCCCATCCCAGTCCAGGTTGGATGGGGTTTGGAGCAACCTGGGCTGGTGGGAGGTGTCCCTGTCCACAGGAGAGGGGTTGGAACTGTATGAGCTCTGAAGTCCCTTCCAACCTAAACCATCCTGTGAAAAGCTGGGGTTACCCCCACACTGTCAAGGTGTCAGAGCAAGTTCTGAAGCTGATTCCCTGCTTCCCAAGGTGCTGAGCCCCTCTTCCACGACTTGGATAGCGACGATACCTCACTGAGCAACCTGGGCGACTGCTTCCTGGCTACAGCAGATGCAGGGCCACTCCAGGCACGAGTGGGGAACCCCATCGACCACCTCTACTCCATGCAGAACTCCTACTTCACCTCCTGAGCAAGGCCTGGTTCCTGGCACGGGGCAGGCGATGCAGCAAACGCTGCCTCAGGAGGGGCTGCAGAGCCCCCGGGGTGGGAGGGAGGGGGGGAAGCAACACTGCTGGGATGCTGTCACACAAGGTGTTGTAGCTTGGGATTCCCAAGGAGAGAGTTAAGTTATGGGTTGCATAGTTTCATGTTTCTCTTAGGAGCCTAGGGTTAGGGACAGGAGTGGTTTTAGCAGCCAGCTGATAGGTTTTCAAATTTCAAACGAGGAACCAAAGTTCTCGTTTCAGCAGGGGGAAAAAGCCCAGGGGAGGGAGAAACCCTTCCTGCAGGAGCATCCTGGGGCCACATCCCCCATCCCAGGGACACATCCCCCATCCCGGGGTCACAGCCCCCATCCTGGGTCCCAGGGGCTGTATCCCTCATCCCGGGGCCGCATCCCCCATCCCAGGGCCATCTCCCCTCTGGACCACCCGTGTTCCCAGTGGCAGGAAGAGCAAACTGCTTGATCTTCAGGGGGTGTGAGCAGGGGGAACCCACAGCATCATCCAGGCTTTGAAATTTGGAAAGCTGAGCAAGGCTTTGGGGCAACACAGGGAAAACTTGGCTGCGGGGTTCTCCCTCTGTTCCCTCCACCAGCCTCGAGCGCTCGCTGTTGAAACACAGGGATTATTTTATTTTTTTTTTTTTTTTGAAGATAGGTGTTCCTGTGTGAATATAGGAAGCTAGGAACCCCCAGCATCATCCCTGGGGGTGTGGGGGTGTATGTGTGTGTGTGTGTGTGTGTGTGGTGAGCTGGGTGGCTGCAGGTGCTCTGCTGCACGGCCCTGCCTGCCAGATTCTATCAACAAAGTTTATTTCGAAGTCTATTCAGAAATTTACTGTACAGCAGAAGTAACTTTATTTTCAGCGTGAACCATATTTAAGGAGATGCTCAGTGCACTTAAGTTATAAGAGGAAATGATTTTACTTTTTATAGACGTTGCATTTAGGTTGCAGGACGGTCCCAGTGGCAGGGAAGGAACATCAGTTCGTTTTGGGGAGATAGGTTTGGGTTTTGGGGTTGGTTGCTTTTGGTGCTCTCAGGTTGCCCCCCTGGTTTTGAGGTGCAGTTGGAACCCAAAGCTGGACTGGCTCCAGGGACCTGCTCCTCCACCAGCAGACCAGCAGAATAGGGACAGGAGGCTGCCCAGGTCCTGTCCCCACTGCTGGAGGTGCCCAGGAGGTTGGTGTGGGGTGGACGATGCTGCTGGAGCTGGTGGACATCCCGACCCAGCAGGACTCAGCTCTGCTTCTCTGCAGCACCTTTCTCCTTCCCAGCCTGTGTGCACCAGCAATATGGGACAGCTAGAGCAGTGGGAGCTGCTGTCCTGGCTCTGGAAAACACCAGAATCCCTCTGGCCACTCCTCAGGAGAAGGGAGGGAGAGCCCCACGTTTCCCACCCCGTGCTCTGCTTCATCCCTGCAGGAGTCTGGGGAATGTTCTCCTTAGGGTGGAGCCTTCAGCTGACCCCCAGCCCTCATCCCCACTCTCGTTTTCATGCGTGGTGTCCTTTTGTGCTGCTGTTCACACATGATGTGAGTGACAACCTGTGAAGAGGTGTGAGTGACTGCCAGGCTCAGAGCGTTGGCCGTGGGATCTGACACTCAGTGTGTGGCAGGGGCTGGAGATGGCTGGCCTGGCAGGAGATGCTGACACACTGTCAGAAATTGCAGACCAAGATGAAATTAAAAAAAAAGAAAAAAAAAGAAAAAGAAAAAAAAAATCTCTGGGAAAAAAAAAAAAAAAAGCAAAAAGCCTGGTCTCTTCTTGCATGGGGTGTCCTGTTGACTCCGAGAGGAAAGGGTTTAAATCAACTCCAAAGCCAACAATGAGTTGGGTGGGGTATGGTGAGACCATGAGTGAAGCTTCTGCTGCTTGGGGTTTTCCTTTTCCTGTCAATCATTCTCTGGACTGGGACTAAACTGGTCCCCACCTCCTCCCCACCACACGGCCGTGGGCATCTCCATGTTCAGACTGCCTGAAAGACAGGTGAGTATTTCCCAACAGGAGCTGCTCTCCTCACACCTCCCTGACGTGCAGAGGTTCCACAAATAAAGTGCTATTGGTGGGGTGGAGATCCCAAACTCAGTGTCTGAGATGTCCAAGGTGTTCTCCCTCCTGCCCTGCATCAGCCACTGCTTTGCTATCCTTGGGCTCTAAAATGCTTTAAAAATCCAACCTGCAGGAAAAAAAAAACTGTTGCAAAATGGCATTTCTGCACGGGGAAATACTGTGGGGTTCATTTTGCAAGTTTCCTAGGAACAGACTGGATTTCTTGGGTTGTTTTTGGGGCTTTGCTCCATTTCAGCCCAGAAGCAGGTGGCACCTGACCCTGTGAGTGGCAACTGCTGCTGAACCCCCAGCCCAGCAATGTCCAGTTTGTTCCAGTTACCCAGTCACAGCTTGGGACAGGGAGCTGGGCCTGACCCAAACAGTGCAGGACTGTGCTCTTGGTCATCCTGCAGCTGAGTGTTTCCCCTTGGTCCCAAAATGGAGATTTATTTTTAATTTCTGCACTTTCAACAATAACCTTTGGATTATGAAACACCCCTGAGCCCTTCTCTGCCCATTTTTGCCCCAGACATGTGCTGGAAAAACCCTGAAAAAAGGCTGGAGAAACGTCCAGTGTAAGAAAAGGGTTTCAATGGAGAATGCAACCAGCTGTGTTGAGTTACCTAATCTTTTCTTCCATCAGATTCATCTCAGCTGTGCCTGTTTGCTGATGAGCAGTGTCGTTAATTAGGGAGTCAGCAGGTGAAGGGGTTTGGGAGGGGAGGGGCAGCCCTATAAAAGCAGGATCCAGAGAGGGGCCTGGGTTTGGGAGGAGGATGGAGCATGAGGCTGTGGAGGCTTTCTGGTCTGTTCTGGGATGGGCTCCTGCAAGGCAGTCAGGTAGGTGTTTATCCACAAGTTTTGCTGTGTTTCTGGAGTCCTTGTTCTTTCTAAGAGGGAATTGCTTCCCAGGGAATGTCTCTGGAGAGACTGTGGGGTTTGTGTGTGCTTCACTCTTGCAGAACTCCAGGGTGATACCTGCTCCTACCACTTGTATCTGGGGATGTTGGCTAAACAGAGCTTTTTGGCTGTTTGTCTCCAAACCCAGCACCCTGGGTGGATGGCAAGGTAAAATCCTGCCTTTTAGTTCAAGGTTTGGGTGCAGGAGGGCTCCAGAGCAGCAGGGAAAAGGGGTTGGACCTCTTTTGGCATGGCTGGGTTGTCCAAACCTGGCTTATTTTGCTCATTCTCTTTTTCTACTGCTCATCTCTTTCATGAAAATCTCATTTAAAAATTATGGCTGGAAGTTTCTCTGTGGGTTTGGGGGTCATAGGGAGGCACTGACTGATGCTGGGGGAGCAGAAGGGACCTGGGCTGGCATGAGGCTGATTTGTCCCTGGGGCTGGAGGTGTGCACTAAAAAGGGACAGGTTTGGGGAAGGGGGGGGGGGGTTAGGTGTGGTGTGGAGGAGCTGCTGAGCCCCATGAAGCTGCTGTGAGCCTGACTTGTAGAATCCAGCTGGAGGTAATTGCTGGGTTAACACCACCCAGGCTTGCAATAGAAAAATGGGTGTTTCCACTAATGGTTATTAAAATTGCCTTAAAACTTCCCCTCACTTGGATGCTGCTTAAAAAAAAAAAATCTTTCAAAGATAAAAGGTTCATCTTCCCCACCCACAGCAATCTTCTATTGGAAAACTACCTCCCTCAGCCTGGCTTTCCATCAGCCTAACTATCAATTTACACTTACCAGATTGCTTTCCCCCCAAAATAAAACCCCCATAACAATCCATCTCATACAGACTGGTTGCCTGCTTTTAAAATACTGCAGAAATGCAATGCCATGCTCTGATAACAGTATCTCCAGATACCTCTGTGTGGATGTATAAAATTATTATGTATATGGTATGTGATTTGGGGAAAGGAGCAGTATTGAGGGAGGGGGGGTTCTTTACCTAGTTAAACCATTCATGATCCTAAACCTGTCCTTCTTCTGCAAGTTGGCCCAGCCCAAACCCAAGCCCAGCTTGCAGGTGTGGGTTTCATTTTCTGTGGTGCCTTGTTCCTGAGTGGGGCTGGGTCCTGCCAAAGCACAGCTGGCTGGGCCTTATCTTCTGCAGGTGATGGAGTCACTCCAGGGCAGATGAGTCCTTGCCAGGCTGGGTGGGGGGTTTGCTGTGTCCAGGGCTGCTCCCCCTGGGATGCCCTTTCCTGGTGCTGCTTTGCCATGTTGAGCTCCACCTCTGAGCTTGTCCCCAGCCTAGGGCAAATGATATCTTCTTGCCAAAAGGAACGAGGTCTGACATGGAAACAGCTCTGCCTTGCTCTCTCAGGCAAGGGCAGTGCCAGGGGAAGGTTGGGGCTTGACCTTCATGTGTCTCAAAACAAAGCCCCCTCTCTGTGGCCAAGGAGAGATCAAACCAGAGATTACTTTGCAGTTGAGGACACTGATGAGATGATGCTGATAGCCAGGAAGGACCTGGCTCTGAGTGATATTATGTTAATGAACTTGCCCTTTGTCAATGGGTGATGCAGGAGCTTGTGGCAGATGCAGACTGGAAACTCAAAGTGGTTTTGGCCAATGCTGGCTGGGTTGGCATCTGGAGGCTCACATCTTGATGGTGTCTTTAGGTATTTGTGGGAGACCTGTAGTGCAAACAACTGCCCTGGAAATGTCACCTTAGTGGCACGTCCTGCCCAGGAAAACCACCTCTGGTTAAAGGGTTGGGTCCTTTCCTTGCTCCAGATGCCATGGCAGCCAGTGGGGATGTGCTGGCAAGGGCAGAGGCACATCACTGAGATGTGAGCCCTGAGAGACCCCAAAGCAGAGAAATCTGTAGCCAAGAAGGGGTTGGTGCAGTGAGGAGTGAGTGGCACACAGGCACCTCTCCAGCCCCTTCCTGCACAGGGAGTTTGGGTTCATTCCTTCTGTGATGTGAGCATGTGGTAAAATATTTAAAAAACCAGCAGGGGAGTTTCTTATGTACCCACCCTGGTGAGTTGTCTTCCCACACATCTTGGGTGAATCCCAGGGAAGCCACAGGCAGGGTCTTTCCCTGGAACTGGACACTGGAGGTAGCAAATTCTGTTTTCTGGTGGAAAGAGACCAAAGCTTTGGTTGCTTCTGTCACTTTTCCAGAGTGAAATCATTTGCCAGATGTCTGATATCTACACTGATGCTGCTCTGGGTACAAAATATCACCCACCCTTAGAAAATGCTTGTCTTGTGGCATGTGCTGGGGCTCAAACCTCTGAGGATAAGTGTCTTGGCCTTATGGTGAGTCTGGGAGCAAGATTCCAGGTAACTCCAGCTGCCCAAATCTGGCTTATTTTGCTCATTCTCCTCTTGCACTGCTCATCTCTTTCATGGAAATCTCATTAAAAAAAAAAAAAAAGTCTTTATAAAATGGAAAAAGCTCAGAAGCCCTTCAGGTGTAAAAAGATGAAAAACTGCTTATCTTGTTGGAGATCAGGCCAAGTTCTTGTCTCTGTTCCTCTGAGTGGCAACGTGTTGGTCATGGCAAGGTGATCTTGTCAGCTGCAGCCCCCCCAGACACTGATGTGAAGGCTGACATGTGCTGGCCTGGCTGAGGTGTAGATAAGTTCACAGGCTGAGGAGGAGTGTACCCAACTGTGAACCATGTCAAAACACTCCAAGGGATCAAATACCACCAGCACTGGGAGTGAGGAGCAGCAGATTCCCACTGCCTCGGGCCCTCCAAGCTGCTGCTGCAGAGGGGAGCTCAGATTTCTCCTCCTCTGACCCCAGGAACAGGGGGCCCATTCAGAGGGATGCTCAGGGGGTTGGGTTGTGGTCTCAGGGCAGGACAAACTGGTGGCAGGAGGCAGGGAGAGGAGGAGGTGGTGGTGGTGAAAAACCCCAGCAAGCAATGCCCTTGGGTTCTTAGCAGTGTGGTGGCTTCAAGTGGGGTGAAGAGCTACTGACCCTGTCCTGAGTGATCTTATTGAGGGCTCCTAAGGAAGCCCAGGTGGGTTTAATGCCCTGGAGAGATGAGCTGTGGTATCTCAGAGCAGTGCTCTGGAGCTGGCTCATCCCCAGACACCTCCTCTTGCCTCCGTGCCTTGTGGTACAGATGCAGCATCATGGGTTTCAGAGAGGAGGAACCTTGAAGGGAGGTGTCCAGGGAGCCTCAGCCTTTTCTGGGCTTTCCCAAGAGTGTTTGTGAGGGGAAAAAACAACAAAAAAAAATCCCTGCTCAACACCAACTCCAGATAACCCATGAGCACGGAGAGTCCTGAGGATGCTCTGCAGGGTGAGGAGATGGGAAAGAGTGAGCAGCCACCTGTTTGCTGAGTGAGGCAGGGGCTGTATGGAAAATATAGGATGAGGTCGTGGAAGCAGAGCTGTAGTGCAGTGCCTGTGCCTTGGGGGGGGGGATGACTGGGTTGTCCTGACAACCTCGAGCTGCTGTCCCAGCCTTGGAGGTTTTGGCTCCTCAGCCGAGTGCGTGTTGGAGGTATTTGGGAAGTAACTGGAGAGCCCCTGAGGAATCAGGGAAGAGGAGGCTGGTGAAACTCCTCCAAATGGATCAGCAGGAACCTGCCAGGAGCTGGAGCTGATTGTTGGCTGCTCCATCTCCTCCTGGAGTAGGTGGAGGAGTGAGGAAGGAGCGGTGACATCCCAGCTCTGCCAGCAGAAGAGCTGGGGGCTGGGGCATGAGAAGCCTCATCCTGTGGGGTTCTTCAGCAAAGACCTGGGCTGGGGGAGCTGGAGATGGGGGGAGAAGCTCAGGTAGGACACAGTTGTTAAAGGATGGCAGCAAATGTTGCAGAGAAACTCATCTGGAAAAAAAAAAAAGGGGGCAGGAGGGGGGGTGGACCAGTGCAGTTTGGGGGAGATGTGGCATTTATTTCCCTGGTGAGACAAAAAGGACAAGGAGTGATCAGGAGAGGCACCATGAGCCATCTGAAAGCCAGGTTTGATCCTCAGATTTCAGGGCAGAGAAAAGGGGCTGATTTGCAGCCCTTCTTGGCTGACCACAGGGAAGGAGCAGTGCCCAGCTGGTGTTTGGCAGGGGCATTCCCAGCCCAAGCTGGGCTAGTTGGGGATGTGGGACAGGGAAGGGACACTGAAGTCAGAGAAAAGCCCTGCTGGGTCCCGGGCAAAGATTTAGTCCTGTCCAGAAGCACAAAGGCAGATGCTGTCCCAAGGGTGTTGCAGTGAGTTGGGCTCCGTAGCCCATGCCCTGCCCCACAGCTCTTGTACAAACTGAGCTGCTTTGCCTCTTCCCTGGCCTTTCCAGTCCCCATCAATTAGAGCCTAATCACTTCCTTGAAAAAGCTTTTAAGTGCAAGCAAGCTGATTCGAGATGATGAAATTGCCTTCTAATTGATTATCCCTGCAGTTTAACAGCTGCTTCCCTTGCTTGCTTATTTTTTTTTTTAATATTTTTTTTTTCCCCTTTCATTTCCTCAAAATCAAAACCTGCCAGCAGTGTGCCCAGCTCACCTCCAGCCAGGACCTGGTGTGGAGCTGACAAATGTTTGTGGCAGTGCTGGAGGGACTGTCCCCCAAGTGCCTGGTGGGGAGCAGGGCTGATGCTGGAGGGGAAGAGCCACATTCCCTGAGGAATCTGAAGAAGCAGAGGAGATGCTGCAGTTTTCAGCCCTCCCTGTGACGGCCTCCAGAAGCTGTGGTGTGGTTGGGGGGAGGAGGAGGAGGAGGAGGAGGAAGGGTCTTGTTTCACCCCAGGGCCACCCCAGCTTAGGTGCTGCAGCCCCTCCCGATAGCATCGGGGTGAGCACAGTGGGTGCTTTGTGGCTGGGGGGGATCTGGTTACCTGGGAGCAGCTCTGCTCCTGGGGAAGATGATGACAAGGTGTGGGGGGCTGGAGAAGGGGGGGAAGTAGGATTTGGAGGGGGGAAAAAAGAATTAAAAAAAAAAAAAGTTTTTGAATTCCTCTGAGATTTTTTTCAAGGTACTTCCTAAGGAAGAGGTCAGTGGGATCCCTGCACACCAAGGCCTTGGTGCATCCATCCATGTTTGCTGATGTCCTTACAGCTGTGGGGGGTTTTCTGTCCACCCCCCAGGACAGATACTCCCTTTTTAGCTGCTGTTACAGGTCCTACCCTGTTCTCAGCAAGGCTGATGGTGAGTCTTCTGCAAATGACTCCACATTACTCTTCTGCTCAGACAAGGTTTATGCAGTTGCCTGACTTGTCACCTCCTTGCCAAAGTAATTTTTGGGGCTGCTTTCTAACTACTGCTGAATTTGATAGATTTATAGACCCACAGATACTTTTTTTTTTAATATGTCCAATACCCCTGCTCCATACTCTGGAGCCCCAGGACCTGTGGCTGCCCACCAAAAGGATCTAGAAAGCCATGAGAGATGAGGGTTCCCAGAAGCTGGGCTGACATTGAGTCCTTCTGGCCATCAGGTTTCTTTACGTGAGGCTTTTGCAGCTGAGCTGGGACCCAGGAGATGCTGGAGCTGATGAGGAGATGCATTCCTGCTACTTCCCCCTCTCTAGGGTGACCTGGCCAAAATGGGTCAGGGAGATGCTGTTATCTCTTGGCAGGGTCATTAGAGAAAGTTCTTTACTCTTCAGGCTTAAATATCTTGCTCTCTGCCCCTCTTTGACAGGCAGCTCTGGGGAACAGGAAGCTTCTGGAGGCTCTTGCTGAGTTTTTAAGTGTGTGAGGTTCTTTCTGTGCAGATGGCACCCTAATGACTGTGTTTCTGTGGGGTTTTCCTGCTGTAGGGGATGCTTTGGTGTGGGAGCAGCACCCTTTAGCTAGAAAACAACAAGGTTGGGATGTCCATGGGAAGTAGAGCAGGGAAATACAGGGGATGGTTATGAAACTTTGCCATCTGCTCCAAAAGCAGCTGACTGCAGGAATGTTCAGAGCCATGCCAGCACACACAGACCTGTTCCTGGGATGTGTTTGCAGCCCTGCTGGTGTGGGAACCCACCAGACGTGGCAGCTCAGTTGCTGGTCCCTAATAAAAGCTCCTGTGCACCTGGAAGCCTCACCTTGCTCTTGGGAAGCAATGGAAAGCTGCCCTTCAGTCCCAGGCAGGTTCCAGTCCTGCTATTCTGAGCTGTGGTACTGGTGGTAACTGGTGTGTCAGTGTCCCAGCAGAGACCTCCTGAGCTGCTTTTCCTGGCAGGGTGCACCTGGTTGTCCTGTCTGTTAACATCTGGGGGTTGGAGGACACAAAACACCCCTCTTGACACACCACCTGCTCCATGCAGCCCTGACTGAGGGCTCTGTGATAACCAGCTGATAAAAAACCCCTCCTGGAAACAGGGGACTCGGGCAAACTTCCCTGGCAGGGTGAGGGAAGGGATCCAGTTTCAGTGCTAATGGGTTTCCCAAGGATTTGCAGATGTGAATTATTTGCATTCTTGACTCTGAGGTGAGCACAGGTGCAGGGGAGGATCCCTATGAGCATCCCCCAGGGCTGCCCCCCACCTCCCAGGGCTGCACAGAGCACCCATTGTGCATGGGCTGCCTGGGCACCAGGTGCCCCTGGGATGGCCCCGTGGGTGCTCAGGGTGTTGCTTGGTGCCTCTCTGGGTGCTGGTGCTTTCTAAAGGTGTGTCCAGCTTCTTTTCTCCTGCAAGAGAGGAGCTGCTTGCAGAGTCCAGTCCTGAGCTGGCCCTTGGGCTAGTGGTCAGATGTCCAACAGCCTTTGCCTCAAACCACCCTCCTTGCTCTTGCTCGGCTTCAACTCCAGGATTATTTAACACACTTCAGCTTTTTATAAAGTTTCTGTCAAGAGGGATTAGCAGCAGGCTGACAGATTGCTATTACAGCCCCAGTGAACTTTTAATACCTGCCAGTAAGTTCTGTGAGCCCCTTAAATCCTCCTGTGGGTGCCTGAGCTGGGGAGCAAAAGCTGCTGCTGCTGTGCCTGGTGCTCAGGGGTACCCCCACCTCTCTCTGAGCTGTCAGCAGGAAGAAATGACCCCCAGGGGTTTCTGACATTGTGTTCCCCAAGGTCTCAGGTCAGACTCCTCAATGTGAATTACATCTCCTCTTGTCATAAGGTGAGGTGGGCTCCAGGTCCCCCAGCAGGACGTGGACAGCAGCAGCAGCATCTCTGCTCCTGCATCTCCAGGGGAAGGTGCTGGGGTGTCAGCAGGAGCCAGGGTGGTTTGGGGGGACCCTCAGGCGCTGGGATCAGAGCACTGCTTAGGAGGGATAAGGTGGGCTTGGTTTGCTCTAAAGGAATCATGGTCTGAAGTCCATGCATCCTAAGGAAGGATCAGCCCGCTGGTGGGGCTGGAGTAAATGTAATTTTTTGGGGTTTTTGTCATTTTTTTTCTTCCTTAATGCTGAATTTTACATTTTTCTATTTGACTTTTGATCCACCTTTTCTGACTGCTGACACCAAAACTGGAACAACACCAGTGCTGAGCTCTGAGCCAAGGAACAGCCATCCCAGGCCTGTGTGGTGAAGGGGTTGGTGCAGGCAGTGGGTGTCAGGGTAACTCTGTGGTGGTGCAACACAAAACAGCTTCTGGCTGGGATCCCTGAGCCCCTGGGGTAGCTGCCCTCCTCAGCATCTGCAAAGCACACCTCCCACAGCCTTTTTTCCCTTCTCTGCCTCCTAAATCCCTTTCTTCTGGAGCCATGGTTTGTGCAAGACAATATTTGCCACGTTTTTCAGATGAGGAAGAAACCTTGGAAACTGCCAGACTCCCTAAACTCAAATCAGATAAGTCACACAGAACTTAATGGAGGGTGCAGGAGTTTTTTGTTTTTTTTTTTTTTTTTTTGCATGCTCAGGACAAAAACTGGAAGTGGCTTTTGGCCAGGGTCCTTCTCCCAGGCTGCATCTGAATCCCTACTTCTCCTTAGGTTGTTCCTCCTGGGATGCACATTCCCCCAGCAGGCATCCTGCATCCAGAGCCTGGTTAGCCTTTTGAAATGCCATCTTTCTCCTCTGCAGTGTTGGACAAGTTTGTGTAGCTTGGCAGGGGTACAGTTGTTCAACAAGAGGCTGCAGCTGAGCAAGATGTCTCATCTTGGCATGGCCAAGGCATTGGGGATGGATGTTTTGGCCTCCTGCCTGCAGGATGTGCCTCCAGGCACCCAGTGGTGGATGGCTGAGGTGGTTCAAGGACTGGGTTTACAGTTGTGCTAGAAACCTGAGACAAAACAGGACCTCTGCTTGGGGCTGTGGGTGTGTGTCTGGCAGGGGCTGGGACATGGAGGTCCCTGGAATTTTGATAACTCTTCTCCCAACAGGGTTATCACACAGAGGAACAGGATGCCTGGGGCAGGGCATCCCCATTCTTGGAGATGTGGTGTGGGGTATTGCTGGACTTGGTGCAGTTAGGTTAATGATTAGAAAAGCCCTTCAAGATCATCAAGTCCAACCAGACTGATTCCATAGCAAAGGTCTGGTGGATGCAGGTGCAAGGGGGGAACCCCCTCTTTGTCAATGGAAAAGGATTTGGGGTGCTGTGGGGGCAGGACAGGCCCAGATTTGTTGCTTCTTGTAGAGAGCTTGAGCATGGGAGGGGACAAGAGTGAGGTCTAGGCTTCCTGGTGGCTGTCCTAGCCCTGCTGGGACTGGGTGAGCTGGGGCAGCTGCTCCTGGAACATCTCTGATTATTATTTTTTTTTAATTGCCCTGCAAAAAGCGTTTTGGAAAGCTGGGCTGTGATCCCTCCTGTAGCAAAAATCCAAACCCAGAAGGGAGAAAGGAGGGAGGGGAGTGTGAGAAAGGGGGGGGCCTTTGAAGTGAGCTGCCCAAATGGAACGGGTGACATCAGAGAGATGGCAGATAGCTGGCAGAACAAGGCTGCCTTTGAGCCCACCTCAGGCCTGCCCACTGCACACTTTACACCCCACCTCCTGGAGCTGGAGATGAAAGATGCCCCAGGCAGCCTGCCTGACCCCATTGCCTCTGCTATCTCCACTTGATTGCACAGGGTTTTGCTCCAGACAATTCTTCACTGTCTGGGCTGCACAGGTGAATCTCCTGGCTGGGCTGGCGAGCAGGGATGCCGTGCATAGCAGGGCTGCTTTGGGGGGGGCTCTCACCTGGGACACACACACAGGCATTGCTCAGGACAGGTATTGTTCAACAGCAGGGCACAGAGGGGGGTGGAGAGGGAAGGATAGGGCAGGGGGGAAAAAAGGGGGTTGTGGAGTCAGGGAGTACCAGGGATGGATGCCCAGAGGGTGGGATACAGTCAGGGAGCATCCTTGGGCAGCAGGTTGGTGAGGGCAGCAGAGTGGGGTGGATGCTTCCAGGAGGGTTCAGGGCCTAAAAATAATCTGCCTGCCTGTTTTTACTGGGTTTAACCTGCTATAGCACTCCAGTTTCCTCACTTGGGGCTCTTGCTTTCTGGAAGGCGTGGTGGAGTCTGTGCTTCCCGTGCATCTCTGTACTTGGAGGAAAATACATCTTTGAGAAGCTGTTCTGTCTTTTTTTTGTGCAAAGAATGAGATGGGGAAAATAGCTGCAAAGCCACCACCAACACCCAGCACCATGTCCAGAGGGCAATGGGCTTTTGAGAAACTAGATGGGGACTTGGGAAAGGAGATGGTGGGGGTGATGTGCTGGGGGCTGTCCTAACCAGTGACCAGTGCTGGGCTTGTGGAAAGAAAGGTTGGAGAAATGAAGGTCATGAAGACTGAGTGTGGGAAAGCTGGAGCAGCAGATGTCAGGGTTGCCTGCAGAGGAGATGTGGCTGGGAGCTGTGAGGACCTGAGCTGTTTCTCTGCCCCCAGTTTCTGTGGAGCTGGGATGCAGGCTGCTGGGACAGCATCTTACATTCTGCAGCCTCTCACTGGGTATCACGGGGCTCTGGGGTTCTCTGCCCTGGAGAAAAATCAGGCCAGGTCCCAAACTGGAGGCACTGAAACCCCAAGCAGGGCTAAACCAGACTCCTTTGGAGAACAGAGGATTTCTGAGTCTTCCATCAGTCCAGCTGGGACCTGTGCATCCACTGATTGCTCCTCACTGCTCTCCCATCCCCAGGGACCCATCCCTGCCCTTCCAGTTGGACTGGAATGCTCTGGGCAGAGAGATATCCTGCCAGCAAAGGGTACTGGTTCAGTGGGGGGGCTATGACAGCAGGAAGAGGTTAGGGAGCTGGTCACCATCAACCCTGGTGAGATTAGGATGGATAAAGATTCTTAGAGCCAGATTTTAGGAGATCCCCAGCCAGGGAAGGTCAAGTTTGTGTGCTCTGTGAATAAACAGGCTCAGAAAAGTATGGGGTGGTGGTCAGGTAGTTCAGAAGGAAGATGTTCCCCCCCCAACCTTCTCAGGGGGTCTTCTCTGAGCAAATGCAGTCAGCGTGGCAGCTCCTGGATCCATCTGAGTGGGGCAGACTTCAAACCCCTGAAGGGCATTTGAACAGTTGAGCTCCCATATGAAGATCTGAGCACCCTTTTGACCTTTACTGGAAAGATCAGAGCCAAGTTTTCCCTTGCACTCAGTGGCTTGTAAAGGCTGAATGCCCTAAAATCAATGTTGCTGGTGGGAACATGAAAATTAATTGTGTCAATCTATCACTCATCCTGCTCTATTACATTCAGTGATTAGAACTTGGCCTCAAGTACAGGAACAAAGTGTCTTCTGTGACAAGTGACTGCTGCACAGGAGATGGCAGTGCATGACTTAAAGTGGCCAAAAGCAGAGAACAAAAAAGTTTAGGTCCAGCACTGCTGGGTGGGTTTTGGTTTTTTTTTGTAGCCCACTGCAATGCTTTCTTGGCTTTGGGCTATTGAGGTCAGTGTGATATCTTGGGAACAGGGGATGGAATCCCACAATGAATCCTTCATTGCAAAGGAATTCAAGTCCTCAGGATACCTTCTGTCCCTGCTGATGGGCAATGAGTAACTTAAAAGCTTGCTTATGAAGGACTTGGAAATGGTGAAGTTAGGAAAGTAGCAGGAAAACAGAAGAGGATTACATGGAGAAGGTGTTTTTTCTGTTGTGAACTGCATCTCCAGCTGTGAGCTCACCCTATCCAAGTGTGCCTCAGGAAGCAAATGGAGGTGGTGCCCTCTCTGCCTTGCTGGGATGCTCAGCTTGTAGCTGTGTCTCACCCCAGGTTATTGCTGAGCTCTTGGTACCCTCAGATCTCCTGGACCTGGTGTGCTGAGCTGCTTGGGGATGGCAGAGGGACGACAGCTCCCTCCATCCTGTGCCACCTCCTCCCTGGGAGGGAGGTCACCTTCCCACTGCAGCCCCCCTGAGTCTTAAGGTGCATTAATGATGGAGGTTCCTGAGGGTGCTGGGCACCCATACAGCTGTGTGGCTCCATATCTGAGGTTTTTTAATCTGCCAAGTAGGGAGGAGAATGTTTGGTTTTTTCTCTGGTTCCTACTCCTTTGGGGTAGGGCTGTCCCTCAGAGGGAGGAATCATTGCAGCTGAGTTTCTTCAGCTCTGTGTGGGGACAGGGCCTGGATTAGGAGCAATTCCTGTGTCCCAGGGGAGTTAATCTGGGGGTGGAAATTTGGAAGGGGATCCCAAAGGGGAGAAATGGCAACCAGAGCAGGCTCTGGGGGCCTCCTGCCCCTCACCCTGGTGTGAGGCAGGGTGGGATCTGCTTGATGTCTTCCAAAGGGACCAAAGCTGGGATATTCTCCTGGATCTGCCATTTGGGAGCTTCCCTAAGCCTTTTTCAGTGTTCCTTGCCTTCTTGTAGCAGGGAACAAAACCAAGGAGTGATGATCCTCTCCCTGCTGAGGAGGATGAGCTGCAGGGTAGGGCAGCCCTGCCCTGGGCTTCTTCCCTGTGGCTTTTTTGGGAGGGGAGGAGTCCAGAAAGGTTTTTCTGCCTCTTCAGCAGGGTCTGGCTGAGGGGGGGGAAGGACCATGGGATTCTCCAGCCTCCTGGTGCCCTTTTGCCATGAGGATGGGGCTGCAGCTGTCCCTCCCCAAGGGACCTCTCTGCTTTGGGGGTGGTCGCAGCAGCTTGGTACCCACCTCTCCCTTTCCTCTCTCTCTCTCTCTCTTTTTCTCTCTCCTTCATTAAGGCACTGATCCCTTCCCAATAACAAGGGGGCTTCTGTTCTACAAAACCTGCCAATTAGTCATTCTGGCTGGGTATAACCATGGCACTTGAACAGCTGAGGGGCCGGCAGGCAGTCCTGCCCCTTCTCCTGGTGTTGCCAGGCTTGCCATTAACACAATGTGACAACTAATCTCTCTATAGCATCTGACTGAGCAATTTTAATTAATAGCTCTGTACGTCTGCACCCCCCCCCCCAGCCCCTCTGCCTCGCACAGGTACCGCGTGCCTTCAAAGCATCACGGCCAGGGTAGGGAAAAAGGAGAAAAAAAAAAAAAAAAAAAGCCTTTTTCTGCCCAAATCGGTGCAGAACGCTGGTGGTTTAGGGCTCTCTGCCTGGGAAGGAGCCAGGGCTTGCTGCCCCCTCCCCTCTGTGGGGCTGAGGACTCCAATAAAGGTGGTGGCTGGGAGGTGGAGGTGTTTCTGCAGCTCTGCTGGGGACAGCCCTGAGGTGGCCCCTGGGAGGTGAGGGGCTGTGCTGGATCCAGGGATGGATGTGGGGGAATTGGAGGGCACCAAGAGGGCATTTGTGCTGCTCTGCCCTAAAAGGCCCCCTGGCTCTATTTAAGTGCATGACAACAACAACAAAATTACCTTACTTCTAGGGGCAGGTTCTCCCCTGAGGTGAAGAGCCATGGCTTGGCAGGTGGCTGCTGTTTGGGGCAGCTGTGGTTTTAGTATGGAGAGGTCCCAGTTTGTTTTAGGACAACTGGGAGGTTTGTTTTAGGACAACATGGTGAGTGTGAGTGATGTAGGCAAATGTTGGCTAGAGGAGGCCCCACTTTGGGCCACCTCTCTCAGCAGAGGCACCACGGGGCTTGCTGGGAAGGATGCAGAGGCATCACAAGGTGCTGGGAAGGATGCAGAAGGCTGGAGAAGCTCTGCTGGGCTTGGCAGGACCAGCACACGGATCCTCCATGGAGAAGGTGTCATGGTTAGAAAGAGAACTGGGCATTTCTAGGAAGGATTGGCAGAAAAATCTGGCCACAGGAGAAGGGGGGAAGGCTGGCAGAGTGTAATGGTGTGGAAGAGTCCTCCACATCCTTAATTCAGGGTTTTGGTGCTCCTGCTCCAGGTGGTGCTGAGCAGCAGAGACCAAAGATGGCATTGGGGTGGCTGAATATCCTGAGCATGAAGAAATTTCTCAGGCTTTGGTCACTTGGATAAGAGGAACACACGGGATCATCTCTGCCCATGGTGATGTGGCTTTGTCACCACGCTCCTGCAGAGCAGCAGGACAAGGCTTCAGCAGCAGTGAGGAAGCCCCAAGGGAGGGTTTAGGCTTGGACAGAACATCCATGGTCTCTGTGGGTCCTCAGGGTGCATGGGGCTGGGTGTCAGCCTGGCAGAACCTCTGCAGTGGGTCACATCCCTGTGTTGGGAGCCTGGACCCTGGAGCCTGGACCTTGTAGGAAAGGGTCTGAGCAGAACCTGCCACAACTGGTGATGCTGGTGCCAGGTTTGGCCTGCTGGAGATGCTGAAGCTATTTGATTCTTAGATAATTACTGGGGGGTTGGGGGGCCCTGGGGGGTGTTGCTCTTGGTACTGCAATACTGTGGAATAACATCTCTGGTTGGGAATGTCCACCCTGGCTGGAAGTGTGGCTCAATGTGGACTGATGCAGGGGCTTGTTCTTTGTTTTGTTGCTGTGGGAAGTCCAGGTTTCTGTCCTCAGGAGAGGTTTCTCTTCCCTGGAAGGCTAGGAGTTGTGTGGGAGCCCCTTTCCCAGAGAAGGGATCAAGGAGGAAATAATCACTGGCCTCTCACATCCCATTCCCTCTGCTTGGGCTCATCTTCCCTGGTGTGGGCTCATGTTCTTCTTGGTCCCTCTTCTGCCTTTTGGGGGGTGGCCTGGGCCATGTCACAGACCTCAGGCTGCTGCAAGAGGATGTCCCTGCCTTTCTCTGGCAGGGGGAACTCATCCTGCATGTGCTATGGTTTGGGACAGCACCAGGTGACTCCCTCAGCACCTGGGGCACCCAAAGCACCAGAGCTGCCTCACTTTGGGATGTCCCCATGTCCTGGGGCATGGCTCTGACTGAACCATGAATGCTGTTGCATTGCCCCTGGTCCTTGGGGACATGGTTTAGTGGTGAACTCCCAGTGTTGGGGTGGATGATCTTGAAGGTCTCTTCCACCCAAAGTCATCCTTTGACTGCACAGAGCTTCCAGGGATGCAGCGGAGTCTCCTTGGCCAGGCAGCTGAGTCTGCAAGGAGGGGAAAGTGATGTGCCCTGGAGAGAGCATCCCTGCCCCACTGCTGAGCCCAAGGATGGGCTGGGGAGGGGTGGAGAGGCTGGTGGTCCCCTGGCCAGTGGGGTCAGGCTGCTGCAGGCCCTGCCCCATCTGCCTTGGAGGCATCACAGTGGGGGGCTAATGAGGAGCAAGGTGAGAGGCAGGAGATGGGCTGACAACTTCCTGGCTCTGCAAGCTGCCAGTGGAGCCCGGGCAGCAGAAGGATGGCATCTGCCCCCTCCCCAGCATCTCCAGCCTCATCATGAGGTTATTACTGCCGTGCTGCTTGACGGCCAGCACCAGCATCCCTCTTCCTCCTCCTCCCCATTCCCACTTGTGGCTATGGGATTCGGAGCCTGGGGAGGAAGGGACTGCCTTGCTCTGGTCCTTGGGTTTGGCCCAGGGCCCTGGTAGGAGGGAGGGGTGGGTTTGACCTTGCCTGTGGAGGAGACGCTGCTCCCCTGCTCCCTGCTTGTCCATCCCCTTTATTACCTCTTGAAGGCTTCTGGCCCGCTGCAGCCTGGCTTGACAGGGGGAGAAGTCTCTGAGATAATTAACTTCCTGCAAGTTTTGTGAAAATAGACAGAAAGGAGAGGGATGTGAGGAGGTTCTGCAGCAGGGAGGGCTCCTGATGGTGAAGCCAGGCCAGGGAACAGCAGCTGCTTTGCTTGTGGTGCTTGTGGAAAGCCCAACTTGAGCCTCGACTCAGGAAACTGGAAATGATGCTTAACCAGGGGTGTTCCCACTCCCAGTCTGCTGGAAGAAGGATGGAATAGCATGGGGTCTGCCCAGGAGTGGCATCTGCACAGTGAGAATGAACACAGGACTTGTCCCAGCAGCTCCTTAATAATTTCTCAAGTATAAAAAGCCTGGTGTCACCTGGATGCCAGGTACCAGCATGGTGTGTGCCACCGTCCCTCTCCTGCAGAGCACCAGCTAAAAGGCTCCAAATGCTTTCCATGGCCTCACCCCACCCAGCAGCAGCTGCAGAGAGCTTTGCTGAGCCACTCACCCCCAGCAGGTCATTAACGTGTGTATTAATCACTGCTGCAGCAGGGGGAACCAGCCTGGGACCAAACTCCTCTGACATCCCAGGATCTGCTGTGGGATGGTGGCTGCACACCTGGTGACACACAGGTGCCACCACTTGCTGTCCCTGTCCCCCACAGACCCACTTCAGGCACCCGTGGAGCACCCTAGCAGGAGCTGCCTGTGGTCAGGGTGCTGAGCCAGGGCCCTTCTGGTGGATTATTTATGGTTTGGGGTTGTTTTTTTCTTTCCTCTCGGAGCAGCTGGCGTGGATGTCGCAGCAGATTAGGTCGGGGAAGGAGGTGAGTGGGAAAGTGGTGACACCTCACTCGGGGCTCCCTGCTGGGCAGGGGCAGATGTGGAGGTCACACATGTTCCCTGCCACCACCCTGCTAATTAATCACCTCCTCCGTGGGGCCACGGTGCCACCCTGCCCCACGCCAGGGGTGCTGAGGGGTGTTTGTTGTGTGCTGCCCCTTGGGGACACCTCACCCCATCCTGGCCTGGGAGGACAGGGTGTGACAGGCTGGAAAAACAGGGAACTTTGTGCTTGTCCCTTGCACAGCCATCACTGCACACTGACTGGGTGGGATCCCTCCCTGTCTGCAGCATCCTGGGGGAAACTGGGTACCCCAAGAGCCTGGGGGACAAGGGGACACTTGGGCTGCGTATTTGGGGGGATGATGGAACACGGTGCTTGCAGCTGGGGGGGTTTCAGGCAGATGACAAAGGGGATTTCCTTCCCCTCCAGCAAGATCTGCAACTTCTGAGTCCTACAGAGTGCTGACCTTTTTATTTTTGCAAGAAAAAAGGTGATAAAAATGGGTGTTTTCCTTCTTTCTCTGACAAGTGTGGCAGAAGCCAGGCATCACTCCTCTGTTTTTGCCCACCAAAGGGCACACATGCACACAGACCCCTTCTTCCCAATTTCCCTGCTAGGCAACAGGAAAAAAAAATATATAATTCCCCAATGAAGAGCATCACAGTTTTGCAGAAACCTGATTTGGTTTGCTGGTAAAGTCTCCCTGAATTTCCTATCCCTGTTCCCCCAGCCAGAAGCACAAAGCCTGGGGGGGGTCTTGTCCCCACCAGCCCCCTTGGTGACAGTGGCAGGGGGTAGGAGGAGCCCCTCTTCCTCTGTTTGGGGTTTTGCACCTAGTTAGACAACTCGGTTTTGCAGCAAACCTTGGTGTTGTCCTGGCTGTGGGGACACAGGAGGAGGATGCAGCAAATCCCCTGCGGGGGCTGCTCCGGACCCGCATCCCAAGGCTTCCCCTGGGTTGTCACCAGAAGATGGAGCAGGGGGGATCGGGACCTCTCTGGGGCTGCCCTGGCTTCTCTGTGCAGGCAGAAGCCTCCATCTCGTGGCCGAGCCCCGAACGACAGAAGGGCTGCGGGACAGGGATGGGGCCGTGGCCTCTCGTCACCCACCCACGGCTCTTTGCCTCACCACAGCTTCACCTTCCCCCCCTCTGCAAATTCGTCGAGTCCTCCCCATTGACCTGTTTTTTCTTTCTTTTTTCTTTCATCTTTTTTTTCCTTTTTTTTTTTTTTTTTTTTTCCTTCTTTTCCTCCTCCCTCCTTCTTTTCCTCCTTTCTTTATTTTTTAGGTTATTTTTTTCTTGACTGCATCATTCAAAAGTCGTTTTCCTCCTATTTTTTTATTTCCAAATCTGGGCTCAAGACAACCCAGGGGGCTGTGGGGTGAAACTGGGCAATGCATCCCTGCTCTTGGGCTGTGCTGTCCCTCCCCTGGAGGAACGAGGAGAGTGGGGGGAACCTCCACCACCCCAAAGCAAAACTCCTCCCTGGGGCATCAGGAATGGGGCTGTGCCAGGCCAGGATTTGCCTCTCAGCTTGAGCAGCCAGGGCTTCTGCTTGCTCCTCCCTGAAATGTGAATGCAGGCAGGGGGGGGGGATGCCAGTCCTGGTTAGCCCAGGCTGAGGCAAGCTGTGTGCCTCAGTTTCCCTATTTCACATGACTTTTCCTTCTCTTCCAGCCTAGCCCCTACTCCAATCCCTTTCATTAATACAGCACCCAGTGGGGTTTGCACCTGAAGTCCTCAGCTCGTGTACCTGGCTGCTCTGCTTTTATATTTTAGTTTATTTTTTGCAAAGCAGGGTGGCAGCTTCTAGAGAGCAGCTTCATCCTGATGTGGTCACCTGCACTCTGGGGCTTTCCTGAGGGGCTCTCAGGAGGGCTCATGCCAAGCAGGAGCATCTGCCCAACCACACTTGCTGGGGGTGGAACTAGTGATGCTGCCCACTTCCAGCTCTCCCTGTGATGGATTTTGAGTGGGTTGCCTCCAGGTTTGGCAAAGCTGGATATGCAGAGGACACCAGCGTGGCCCTGAGGAGCCTGGGAGGACCTCAGCACTTGCCTTCTGCCTTCCTCCTCCTTTTTTAAGCTGGATACATGGAATGGGGAGGGGTAACCCAGGTCTGGTGGAGCTCTCAGGGAGAAGCAGCATCTCCTGGTTCTCACTTTCCCCATCTGTTATCCCTGGCTCAGGTATGGCACGTCTGCCCGGGTGCTTCCAGGGTGTCATTTCATTTAAACAATTCCCAGCTGCAGCTCCTTGGTTTTACCCACTGTCAGCTGGAGGTGGCTGCCTGAGACAGCATTTGGCTGGGAAGTCCCTTTTGCACAGACCAAGGACAAAGCTTGACAAAAAATCCAAGAGACAAACCAGCAGTGCAGAGCCAAGCCTGCCAGCCAGGGCTGGGGGACTCTGCACCCATCACTTCCAGCAGGAGTGTCCTGGGAGCTTGGGAATCAACCCCCCAGACACTGGGGACCACGGGGTGACACACAAGGGACCAGGCACCACGTTGCATGAGGAAACCTCCCTGGTGCATCCCCGTGGTCCATACCCTGGTCCAGGGTGGGGGGTCCCACCCCTGCCTCCCCAGTGCTGCTGCAGGGCTCAGGCCAGCAGAACCTGCCCCATGGGGCTTCCCCTTCTGCATCTCCCCAGGCAAACATTGGGTGCAAGCTGAAGGCATTTCTCTCCCTCTTTTTTTTCTTTTTCCTTAGTTTCTTCCTTTTCACAAATGAATGCTTAATTTCATCACCAGGGCAGGATTTTTCTCCCCTTTCAGAAATTCCACAGGGAATTTCAAGAAAGACAAAAAACATTTGCAGCACGCCCTGGGACAGAGAGTTGGGTTGTGAGCAGCTTTCTCATCTGGTGCAGCCTTTGCTCCCTGCCCTTTGGGATAAAAGTCCCAGCAGAAGTGGCAAAAACTCATAAATTCTTTGGAACAATTTAGTTCCTTCTGGAAAAAATCTGGTTGCTCCCTGAAATGGGACTGAGAGCTGGGTGTGACTTTGGGTAAAGAAAGTTTCTGCAAATGTCTGTCTCTTAATGAATATTAATACCTCCAGCTTTTTATCTCTGCTTTAAATAAAAGGAATCCAGCCATGGCAGAGTTCCCACCCTATTAAGAAACTCATGAAAGCAGAGTGATGGATGCTTTGGGAGATGGCTCTCATTAATGTCTAATCCTCCCCATCAGCCCCAACAGTTTTCAGGGACTTCTGGAACCAGGGGGAAATGGCATTGCTGCCTCCCCTTAGGTCTGAGCAAGGGGGCAAAGAGCAGGGTGGAAAAAAAACACCCCACTTTCTGGTTTGAGTGCTGCTCTTTCCATCTGCCCTCCCCAGGCCTGTAGCAAGAGGGCTCTCCCAGACAGAACTCCAAGGCCAGAGCTTGCAGGAGGTGCAGGAAAAGTTCTGGTTTTGTTATGGGAGGTTGCCAGGGTGTGAAAAAAGGCTGTGTTGGTCCCACTGCTGGGTGTGGGGCTGGGGAGCTGAGGAGCAGGGCTCAGGGCAGAGCTGCTGCCTCTTGTTGCTGCTTTCTTGCTGGGGAGGGCAGTCTGGCTGGAAATCAGCAACTCCTGTCTCCTTGGGAATAAGTAAGTCACTTTTCTGTCTTTATTTTTTTTTTTTTTTTAATAAAATAAAATCACTTTAGCCCTTGTGGCAGCAAAGGAGTGTGAGTGGAGAATGCAGTAGGCTTTGAGGCTCCAAGGGAGCAATGAGTTGGTTTGGTCTCCAACCAGAAAAATCCAGCAGAAAGTGCCCTTTGCTAGCAGGGGAAAGCTGCTTGTGCTCGTTTCTGGTGCTTTTGGGGTTTGGTTTGTTGGTTTGGTTTTGATTTTGTTTTTTTTTTTTGGTCAGATCTTTGCAGCCATGCACTTCTGCAGCCAGTGCTTCTTGCAGAGGCTGTAAGGATGGTTCCCCCACTCAGCACAGATGTCCTGCTCCAAAGCCACGTTGCAATGCTAACTGAGAATGTGTCTCATGGCTGGTGATGGCACAGCATCCTCCAGGATGAAAAGTGCCCTCCTGGTGAGGTGACACCTCCAGGAACTGGGTCACCAGTGCAGTGTATTGGGAAAAATGGATCTGTGACCCTGCTTGTGGGCTTGCAGAAGCCCCAAGATGCTGGGGAGCCTGGGGGGACAGTTCTTTGGTCCTCAAGGTCTTGAATAATGTGGAGCTCCTGCACCCAGCCTGGTGACATGAAATAAGCAGCTCCTCATCTTCCCAACCTTGGAACAGGATGCCCATGGAAGCTGTGGCTGCCCCATCCCTGGCAGTGTCTCAGCCCACGTTGGATGGGGTTGGAGCACCCTGGGCTGTGGGAGGTGTCCCTGCCCATGCAGGGGTTGGGAATGGATGAGCTTTAAGGTCCCTTCCAACCCAACCCATTCCATGATTCCTAGAAGAGAGGGGCTGCTGGAAACCAGGACACTTGACAGGCTCGGTGACAGGGATCTATCTTTAGCTTGATGGGGATGGGTTTAAGTGTTTTGCACACCTAAGGACTGACATGAGGAAGGTGTCTGCAAAGCCAACCAAGCCCTGGATGTGTCTTTAAAGCCCCCGGGGACTCAACCGAGCCCTGGCTGTGCCTCTGGTCGCGGCTGCTTCCGTCGGCTTTCCACTAGAGGTAGCTGGAGCCACGCACAACCCGGCAACAAGCCTGGGATTTCCACAGCCCCAGCCCGAAATGGGCACGGAAAGCAGCGATCAGCACTCCCTGAAAGGCACCGACCCCGGGCTGGGGCTGCTCCTCTGCCCCACAGCTCTCCCGTCCCGTCCCGTCCCTGGGAGCAGCGGAGGCTGTGGCAGCGCTTCCTGGCTGCAAACCCCGTGGTTTGGGGGCTTTTTGAAAGCAGAGAGAAAAAAAAAATAATAAAAAAAATTAGTATAAAGATCCCAGCTGCTGCTGCTGGAATTCATCACCCAGCTTCTCAGCTTTGGAGCCCCATGTCTGAGATGCTGGAGAAGAGTAAAGTGCTTTTAGCTGCTGGTGCTGCAGAGGAGGAATAGGAGACAAGTTTGGTGTTTTAAGGTGACTTTTTGCCTTTTTATTATTTTTTCCCCCCTTTTTTGCCCCTCAAAGCATGCTGGGGATGTATTTTGCCAGCTGCAGTTTATGGAGGGCAGAGGAATTACAAGCTGGGGGGGCCAGAGGGACCCTCTGGGCTGAAGGGCTCCCAGGGTGCAAATGTTATTTGGTTTTGCTTTTTGGCAGAGGAAGGAGTATATTGCATAGAGCAGCTATTCCTGGAGAGTCACAATAACCTTGCAAAGCGAGGAGGGAAAGAAGGTCAGAAGGAGTGAGGATTATCTGCCTTCCCTGCTCCCAGAGGGATTTTAGCCTTGACTTTTAATAACAGCCAGGAAAGAGGCAGACTTCATGCTTACCCAGAGGAAAAGCCCTAATAGCATAGAGAATCAACTAGGAAAAAAAGAAAACCAATACACCAGACCTTTTTTATCTTGCTTTGCCAATCCCATGGAGGTTGCTGTGCTGGGAACTGCAGCTCCCACCCACCCAGAGTCTGTGCTGGGGTTCTGCACTGCCATGGGGATGCTCGTGCCACCACTCTGGCTGTGGGCTGCTGATGGGGTGTTTTGCCTGGAAAAGTCACTGGCACAGCTCTGTGCAACACAAGGGATGGAAGGAGAGGCCCTGAGCTCCATGGCCTTGTTGCCACACTGCCCAGGCCTGAGGTTAGCAAGTGTGTCTCAAAACAAGTGAGGTTTCCTGGAGCTGGGGGTGTTGGGGAACAATAAATGGGTACAGTGGGGCTGAGGTGGCTCTTCAGATGTGTCCCAACATGCAGTGTGCCACATCAAGAAGGGCTCCTTGTCTCTTCTTTGTGCCACTTGAGGTACAGCTGCAGTTCCTCAGCAGTGTTGTCCTCTTTGGTTGGGTCTTCCAGCCCCCAAGGGTCAGTCTCAGCCAGTCTGGCCAAGCCAAGCAGTCACCTTGGTGCTTCCTTGGTCCATCAGATGGTCAAGTAGAGAGAAACCTTTCTGAAGGTGGAGGGGGGCTGTCACCTTCTTGTGTTTTAGTCCAGCCAGCACTGGAAGATTGGTCTCAAAAGCATCCTTGACTTACCTAGAGGGTTTGCCAAGGGCTCCCAGGCAGAGTTCAGGGGCAGTGGAGGAGTTGGCCGGGCTGCAGGACGAGGACGGGCACGCACCAGCGAGCTTTGACGGATGGGGACTGTTAATATTGAACATATAATTATGCTGGCCAGGAGTCCTTCTGCAGCAATGCACGTGGAGGGCATCAATATTAAGGCGAGTTACTAAATGTATCTCAAAGGTGAACTGAAAGGCATTTTGGAGGTCCAGAGCTGAGCTTCAGGACTCTGCTGTGCCGCAGCAGGACTTGAGAAGGGTCTTGCTGGCAACACAACACAGCAGAGAGCTGTGGCCTGAGCCTCCTGATGGGTCTCTGGGATTGAGAGTTAAAGGAGGAGACAGGCACAGCCACCCCGTGCTGCCCAGCTCAGCCTTTCCAAAATCAGCACTCAGCCCTTCATGATGTCAGGGGGATGCTAGTGCAAGTTCTTCTCACCTAAGCCCTCAGTTCCCAGGGCTGAGGGCTTTAAAAGGCACTTTGGGTGCTACAGGGTGAAGCTGGGAAATTGGGCTGGGGGCCCTTAACTCCCTAGTGGGACCCTTTTTTATAGATATATTCATGGAGGAAAAGAAATAATTTCTCTCTATCAAAAATGAATGAAAACTTGAAAAATCTCTACCAGGTTTATTTATTGCCTTGTCTATTAAAATAGCCACATGTCTACCCAAGTGTGGGGGCTGTACTCTATCTTACCTTTTCTATGAGGCACTGAAAATATTTATTTTTTTTTTTTTCCCAGGGAAAAGGTATTACTGATTTCTCACAAGGGGGTAAAATGTGCTGGAGGACCCTGAGGGCACAACTTGTTATCTCACCAGCCGGGCAGCCCAACCTTCCTCCTGCCACCCCTGTCCTCAGCAGCAGCTGCCAACCCCTCTGACAACCCATCCACATCCCCATCCCTGCCTGTGATCCCAATCCAGGGGTTTCCCAACTTCCAAACCAGGAGCCATCAACTGCTGGTGAGTGCCACTTGGGTTAAGAATGGCAGAGATGCTCTGGGATGCCTGGGGACACGAGCTGCACCAAACCTCTCAGGGGATTGCTGGCCTGGTTTTTGATGGAAAAAAATAAATCCCAAACCAAATACAACACCCTGTATGGGAATTGCCATACCCAGAACCCCCAGGATTCTGTGCCCAGGGCTCCCCTTTCCCCACCTCCCTACAAGCAGGCAGGGACAGCCTGGTGAGGAAGTCTATTTGATTTACTGGCCAGGCAACTCTATTTAAAAGTTATCCATAATACTGCAAACAGTGTTTGCCAGGCTTGAGTATTATTCATGGTCTTTTCCACATCCAGTAAGTGCCAGTACTGCTGGAGCTGCGAGGGCCCTGTGGATCCCCAGGGAGCTGATACCTTTTCCCTACCATCCTGCAGTATTTTTCCATGCTGTGAATCAAGTCAGGGATGGCTTTGGCCATGCCCCTGGCTCGGTGCTGTCAGGGCCACCCAGCAAGTGGGGCTCTGCAGGGCTGGAGCAAAGCCAGGGTCCCACTGGTGGAGACTTTATTCTTTGGGAAACAGCAGGAGGGGAGCAAAAAGCTGTCACTTATTAGTATTTTTTATAAGCACATCAGCCCAGGGCTGGCAAAGGTCCTGGCTCGGTGGGACGGGCAGTGCTTTCTCCTGCCATGGGTGTTTTCCTGTGGGAGCCCCACACTGGTCCCATGAGCTCCCACTCCCTGCCACAGCTTGGAAAAAAGCTTTATTTATACTCGTTTAGCTGCTTGCCTTCTCCCTAAATGAAATCATTAACCTTCTCGCTTAATGAAGAGGAGAACCAGGGGGAGGTGGGGGGGGGTGCCAGCAGACCCCCTCCCGGGCTGCTCTGCTGAGTCCCTCGACTGGCTGAAAATGATTGGGAATTTGGCCACCGGGAGATAGAAACAAAAAAAAAAAAATAGAAAAAAAAAAAAGAAAAAAAAAGGAAACAACCCCCTGAACAACTGTGTCCTGGTTGGGGGGCTGCTGGGGCCGGTTCCCCGTGCCCCCGGGGCTGTGGTAGGGCTGACGCTGGCGTTTCATCTTGGCAGAGAAGTCATCAGCTCTGACCACGGGGAGGGCTTTGCCCGCCAGGTCCCACTTTGCTCCCCTATATTTAGCCCATTATGAATATGGAAGAGTGTTGAAAATGATTCGCCCAGACATCCCTCTGTCCAGCTGAATAACGTCAAAGGAGGGAGCGGGGACGGGAGCTGCTTGCCCTGAGAGGGGCCCTGGCCTCCTGCCTGCCAGAGCGGGGTCCCTGAAGCCACGTGGAGGGGGGGAGGGATAAGTCACACCCATGGCTCGAGGGACCCCTGTCTTGGGTGGGTTTTTTGGGTGTTTCAGGTGGGATGCTGGCTTGGGATCCCTCTCCCCCCTCCTCCGCGTGCCGAGCGGGCGCCCAGGGTCTCAGCTGGCTTTGGAAGGGGCTGTGGAGGGGATGCTGCCTGGTGCCCAGCTGTGTGCTGTGCCCTCCAAGGACACGTCCCCATCCTTCCCTCCACACACCCCCTGGCCAGCTGGGCACAGCCAGGAACTGCTGATGTTTGCCCCTTCCCATCAAGCTCCTGCATCTTTGGCAGTGGGGAAGGGGGATGCTGTGCTCCTGGTTGGATTTTCCCATGTCCTGGCATCCCTGTTTGGCTGAACTCAGGCTGCAGCATCAAACACTGATGGTGCTGAAGGTCCCAGGAATGCAACCCAAGAGCAGGTGGCTGCTCCTCTGCTGCACTTTGCTGTGCTTCAAACACCTTTTCCCAAGGCAGGTGGCTCACCCACCTTTTGAGAGTCCAAACCTGCCCCAAAAGGATGGGAGCATCCTCCTGGGGTATGGACACCCCTCCGTGGGTGTCTGCTCCTTTCCACCCATTATTTTCCTCCCCTTTGCAAGGAGCATCACTCCATCCTGCAGGCCAGGCACTGGGCTTGGAGGGGGGAGGAGAGGATTCAGGGGGCAAACCCCCTCTCAGAAGGGTCCCTACCCCCCCAGCTGGGTTAGGTTGGGGTTTGAAGAGCACTTTGCACACAAAAAAATTAGTGTTGCTTTTGGGCATGGTGGAAAAGAGAAAACAGCTTTATTCAAGCTGTTAATGAAATGTCATTTGCAATTCCCTTCCACGGCCATCACGTGGGGGCTGCTCAGCACCCCCCGGGTTGCACTGGGGTGACACGGGGGGGAGGGGGTGTTGTGGGTGGGTGTTACTCGGGGAGAGGTTTTGGGGAGTGGGGAAAAAATGCACAAATCCACTGAAATGCTCCCAATTCCATCCCCAGAGCTTGGGGGTTGTGTTTCTCTGGGTGCTATGGGCAGGGGAGGTGGCTGAGTCTCCCCTCCCATCTCAGGAGACAAGAAGGGGGTTCAGCAGAGCCCCACAGAGCTTGTCTGTGCCCCAGAAATATCCCTGCATTTTGTTTCTGCATCTCCCACGTTGCATGTGCTCAGCTAGCACAGTTCCCCTGCTTTTCCCCCCCTGACCCCTCCAAGGCTCAACAAGACAGTTCAGACCTTCTTGTCCATCCTCCCCCTGCCTGCCTTCCCCCTCTCCTGTCCTCCAGCCCTTCCCAGTTTCCAAGTGCTCCTCCTGAGCAGGTTTAACTCATCTTTCTGTCAGTGGGGTACTTTATGGAAACTAATTAACGTTCCTCTCGGCAGCTAATTGCATCCCAAACCCCACCACCCTCGGCCTCCCTGCTCCTAAAATAACCACGGCACACGAGGAGGAAAGCTCTCACTCAAGCCCACCGGGATGGGATGCTTCCCAAGGGATGCTCCTGAAAAATCTGTCACCAGGGATGTGTCACCTGCTGCTGGTGCTGGACCTGCCTCCTGAGCCCTGAGCCCACCCTACAGATCCTCCTGCTGGATGCCTCGACTGGAGAGAGGTGGGGAAATGGCATTTTGGGTGGGGAGTGGGGCTTGGGAAGGGGGTGCAGATGTGTGGCCAAAGAGGCTCTGGCATGCAGTGACTCGTTTGACTTTAATTGCTCCCTGAAGTCCCCGGCTGCTGGCGGCACCGCGGCGGAGATGTCACAGCAGAGTCATGCGTGAAGAGCTGATGGTCAAGGGTGACACCACCACCAAAACATCCTCAGGGGGAGCTGTCAGCAGCCAGGGGATCAGAGGGCAGGGACAGAGGGTCCTACCCCGCTGCCAAGGGCTGGGGCTGCTGCTGGAGATGCAGGTGCCCAGCATGGGGGTGGTGGGAAAACTTCCTGGAGCTTTGAGGCTGGAAAAATCCTCCTGGCACATCAGGGATGGGGCAGGTAGTGCCTGAGCTGAGGGTGCTGGTCCCTCCCAGAACCCCTGGAAAACAAGATTATCTTTGGCTTTGTGCTGGCAAGGGTTGGGAGGGCTCAGGCTGATGGAGATGGAGCAGGGTCAGTTGGTTTCTGCTGTCCCTGTGCTACAGGGAGGTGACCCAGGTGTGGTAAACCAGGACATGAAAGAGGATTTTGGGCACACAGCTCCTGTGACAGCTACAGGGACACCAGTCTGTCCCTTTGGGCATCTGTGCCCTCCTGCACACACCAAAGGTTGAAGGGAAGACCTGGATGAGCCTTTGTGGCCAGGAATGCCAATGGCAGCTGGGGTGCATTGCAAGGGGGTGATCAGCAGGTCAGGAGAGGTTCTCCTCCCTCTCTACTCTGCCCTGGTGAGGCCACATCTGGAATATTGTGTCCAGTTCTGGGCCCCTCAGTTCCAGAAGGACAGGGAACTGCTGTGCAGTTCCAGCCCAGCACAGTGCAGGGAACAGCCCAGCACAGAGCCACCAAGATGCTGAAGGGAGGATGGAGCCAGGATCTTCTCTGTGATGTCCCATGACAGGACAAGGGGTGATGGGTACAAGCTGAGGCACAGGAGGTTCCTCATAAACACAAGGAAAAACTTTTTCAGGGTGAGGGAGCCCTGGCCCAGGCTGCCCAGGGGGTTTGTGGAGTCTCCTTCTCTGGAGCCATCCAAATCCCCCCTGGATGTGTTCTGTGGGACTGCTGGAGGTGACCCTGCTCTGCCAGGGGGGTTGGAGCACTCCATGATCTCTTGAGGTCCCTTCCAACCCCTGACTTTCTGTGATGAGCCCCCATCTCATGGTGCAGTGTGGTGGGGACAGGTCCCAGCACACACCACAAGCAGCACAAGGTGCCTTTTCCTGATGCTCTCCTCCCCAGGGCCACAGCAAGGCACAGTTTGCATTTGGCTTTTGTGCTCCTGTTCCCAGCTGCTTTCCACCATGGCAGCTGCAGCATCTCTCCCCATCTCTGCCCCTCTCCAGTGGGATGGGGCAGCATCAGCAGGAATGGCTTGGAGAAAGCATCAGAGCAGCATCCCTGGCTGCAGTTATCCCAGGGAAGTGGTCACAGCCCCAAGCCTGAGCTGAAAGAGGGTTTGGATGATGCTCTCAGGCACATGGTGTGATCCTGAGAGTGCCCTACACAAGGACAGGAGTTGGACTGGGTGACCCTGATGGATCCCTTCCAACTGAGCAGATTCTGTGGTTCTGTGATCCTGCCTGGAAGTGCAGCAAGGGAGGAAGAGTTCTTGCTGCAGTCACAGCCCAGCTCCTGCCTCCCGACAAAAGGCAGCGACTGCACAGCCAGGAGAGAGCCCCAGGACAGGGACAGCCCTGGTGACCTTCAGAGGACAGGCAGCAGACAGGACAGAGCCCTGATTGCCCCAGACAGGTACGCCCATGGGCACCCCTCCACCTGGCCCTGCACAGCCACAACCTTCCCGGGATGCTCCCCACCAGCTTTCAGCCTCCATCAGCTTCAAAACCTCCTCCTCAGCCCCTGGCTTGGGTGTTTGTGGTTTTGTTGTGGTTTTTTTGTTTTTTTCCCCCCTTCCAGCACACATTAGGCTTTCAGGTTTCTGAGAGGAGGAGGAGGTGATGCTGTTGTCAGCCCTTAGCTGCTGTGAGATGCCAGAGACTGGTTGTGATGGGGGAGTCTGGATCCAGCCCTGCAAAGCAGCATCCTCCAGCCCATCCCTGGCAGCCCGGGTTTAGCCAGGAACCTGCTCATGATAAGTGGGGATCACTGTGAGCAACCAGAGCCCAGAGGCTGCTGCAGCTCTCCCATAAAGCTATTAAAACTCCACCTCATTAGCAATCATTCAAAGGCTCATGCCTGCAGGCAGGATAGGTTTTGTTTGGTTTTATTTTTTTATTTTATTTTATTTTATTTTATTTTATTTTACTTTTTATTTGTTTTAATTTTATTTCAATCTTTTTTTTTTTTTTCTTTTTTTTCCTTCATTTTAATTTTCCAGCCTCCTACACCCACCATGCCCAAAGGAAGGGCAGCATCACCCCATCCACCCCATCCTCAAGGCACCATCAGACCCAGGGAAAGCCACCCCACCACCACCACCCTTCCCCACCCGGCAGGAGGGGACTAAAAGGCATCCAAGGCACCATAAAATATTTCACTACAACGCAGAATTACTCCAGAGACTGATGGGCTGGCTTGTGAGACCCACTCCCCTTTATGGAGGTCGTAAGTTATCAACTCCCAGTGAACTGGAGGCAAACACAACCCGTGCCTTTATAGGAAAACTTCCTGCCATATATTAAACCCTCCAGCAAACGGACGGGGGCTTTACTGCCAGCCATAACTTTGATGCCTCCCAAGCCCTGGGTTGCTCTGGAAGGATTACTGATAACTTGAGGGGGGCATCTCACCAGCCCCGGGGCTTTGCATCCCCTGGTGGGAGATGCTGGCTGGGGGGATGGATTGGGATGGGACAGCTTTACCAAAATAAACTGGGGAAGGCTTTGCAGGGGGTTAGGACATGGGGCAGGGAGCTTGCCTCAGGCACAGCACCATCACCATCATCATCATCATCATCATCATCATCATCACCATCACCAAGCTGCTGGGTTCTGCTCACTGAAATCCTTTGCAGCTTGTGCCATGGGCATCTGTGGGGCCCAGGGCAAACCCTAGGTTTCCCCCTCCCCTCCACCCCTTCTTGGACTAAAATATTACAGTGGGAAATGCTAAATGTGCAGCACCCTGACCCTCAGGGAGTGCTTCAGACCAGGGATGAACCTTCTTGCCCAAATGGGAAGAAATAGAGGAAAAAAAAAATCTGGTAAGTGAGGGGCAGGGGGGAGAATTGTGAGGACTCTTTAGGGTTGGAAAGGACCTCAAGAGATGGAGTCCAACCCCCTGCCAGGGCAGGAACACAGGAACACATCCAGGTGGGGTTTGGATATCTCCAGAGAAGGAGACTCCACAACCTCTCTGGGCAGCCTGGGCTCCCTCACCCTCAGGGGGAAGAAGTTTCTCCTCGTGTTGGGGTGGAATTTCCCATGTTCTGGCTTTTAAACCCCTTATTCCTTGTCCTTTACTGGGCACGACTGAAAAGAGATTGGCTTCATCCTCTTGCCTCCCACCCCTCAGATATTTACAGACATCCATAAGGTCCCTCTCAGCCTTCTCAGGGATAAACAGCCCCACTTCTCTCAGTCTTTTCTCAGAGCAGAGATGCTCAAGTCCTTTGTTCATCCCCATAGCTCTCCCTTGGACTCTCTCCAGTCGATCCCTGTCTCTTTTGAACTGGAGAGCCCAGAACTGGATCCAGTATTCCAGGTAACACCAGGGCAGAGTAGAAAGGGAACAGAACCTCCCTGGATCTGCTGGCCACCCCAGGACACCATTGGCCCCCCTGCCCACAAAGGCACATTATTGATCCGTGGGGCATTTACTGTCCCCTGGGACTCCATGGAGCTGCTTCCCAGCAGGATGTCCCCTAAGAAGGTTGGGCAGCACCAGCAGAAGGAAATGGTGGAGGAGTGGAGAGGGGAAAGGTGGTGAAAGGAAGGAAACCACAGCCAGGCCAGTTTGGCCCCAGGTTGGTTTGCTTTCCTTACATCCCCCAAGCAGCCCGTGAGGATGCTGCAACACCTCAGCTCTTCCACCCACCCCAAAACACTCAGGCAGGTTGTCCCTTTCCCACCTTAAAATTACCTTTTTTTTTTTTTTTTTTTTTTTTGCAGAGAGGGGCAAAGACTCAAGCTGGGAGGGGTGTGGGAGGATGCTCAGACCCCCCTGGCACCTAAAGGATGCCAGGACCCCCCCTCCCAGCATCACCTGCCTCTTTTTTTCTTTTTTGGGGGGTGGGAAGGGTGGGCAAAGTTCTCCTCAGGGCCCGGTGAGACTTGACATTTCTCTGTTTGGAGCCAGGATGAGCATTTATTAGAATTAAACAGCTGGGAGCAAGATGATATTTAAACTGGTATTAGAAGAGCACCGTTGGAGGGAGATAATTCCTGGGGCAGCCGGGGGGCTCCTCGGGGCTCCTGCTGGAGACTGATACAGTTAATTTGCAGCTTGAGCTGGAGGCTGGCCCATGCTGATACTGCTGTGTTATTTAGAAGAGAAAGGTCAGGCTGGAGATTGAATAATCATTGACAAGAAATCCATGGGGGGAACACGGGGTGGCGGCTCCAGCATCCCGGGAAGGGCTGCTGCTGATGCTTGCTCTGGGCTCTGGTCCCTGTGGGGTGGGTGGCAGAGGGTTTTGTGGTGGGGATCCTGTCCTGATCCACCTGGGAGCCAGGGAACAATCCCCCCCCTCTTCATCCAACACCTTTGGATGCAGGTATTTCCTTCAAGGATATGGCAGAGCAAGCCATAGGGTATGGCAGAGCTCACCTGGTTTTCACCCTGTGCTCAGACTCTTTTTAAATTGCAGCTTGTTTTTAAAGTGAAAATTGTGTTTTTCCTCGGTGAGATTTTAATTTTTATTATTATTATTTTTTTTTTTTAAATTTGGTTGGGGTTGTTGTTAACAAAACCCCCAAAGGAAACCAGAAGAAACCACCAAGCCCTTCCTCTGCTCCTCAGATCTGCCCCATCCCCAGGTCTGAGCAAGAAAAAAAAGAAACAACATTCTTGCTTTTCTGGAAAACTGCAATAAAAAGCAGCAACCAAGCAATGAAAGGTTGAGAAGACCTTTTTTCTTTTTTTTTTTCTTTTTTAGCATGTACAAATCCGTGTGTTCAGGAGCATCTGCCTCCCCCTGCTTGGGGAAACTGAGGCACAGGGGAGATCACATCCCTCCAGCTCCCAAGCTCAGAGCCCCAGGAGCAGGAGCAAGCATCAAACCCCAAACCCTTCCTGCCTCCCAGGGCATCTTGCTCTCTGGGGTTTTTTTCCTCCCAAGAAATACGCCAGGTTTAGTTAAAGTGGGTTTTTTTGTGGTTTTTTTTTTTTTTTTGCAACAAAAGAAACTATTTATTTGGAATATGCATTACCAGTACAAATCAGGAAACTGTAAAACCTACACCTTGTTAGTATCGTCATAGAACATAAAAGTCTCAATTGGGATCAGAAAGACAAGAGGCCTTTTTTTTTTTTTTTTTTCTTTACAGAAGCAGAAAAGCTTAAAGTTTCAAAACCAGGTCGGAACAGAGAGACTCTTTTTTTTCTTTTTTTTTTAGGGTTTTTCTTTTTTTTTCCTTTTTTTTTTTTAATATTTGGAATCCATTAGAAAGAGGAAAAAAAAAAAAAAAAAGGATGGGGGAAAAAAATAGAAAAGAAAAAGTAACTCAGCAGACAGCTTCAACTGGATCATCTTTACAAGGGACAGAAAGGGCTTTGCAGGAACAAAAAAAGCAAACTGACAAAACCAACCCCCCAGGCAACGTCTGATTTACATCATCTGAAGAATAATAATAATAATAATAATAATAATGATAAAAAATAAAGGTGTATGAAACCAAAAGGACTCCAGGAAACCCTGGGATTACAAGTAACACCCCAAACCCTAAACCATTCAGTGATGTGAAAAGCCCAGGTTATTTTTTTTTTGTATTTTTGGGGGAAGGAGGGAGGCTTTTTAAGAGCACAACTAAAGTGATGCCAGGTGACACCTCCCTCAGCTCCTCCTGGGACCCCCACCCTGCAGCCACAGATTGCAGGATGAACCCGGGGGCTTTGGGGCCATTTCCACCCATGGCTCAGGGGCTGCCACCTCCTGTCCCTTGTCCCTCATCCTTCCCAATGCCCCCTCTGCAGGCTGGGAGACCCCATGGCCAACAAGATGGTCAAAATAGCATTGAAATCACCTACAATTTTTTTTTTTTTTGGGTGGGATTCCCATCTTTTCATCACCCCCGTGCAGCTCAGCATCGCTCCCAGGCGCAGCAACCCACGGGGGGCTCAGCATCCCAAACCCCAAATCCCTTGGGATTATGTCCCTCTCTCAAGATAAAATCCACGCCCAGCTCAGAGCAGACACCCAAGGATCTTCTAGGGCTGGGGGGGGTGAAAACAGGTGGGGAGAGAGGAGAGAATCAAACCCCAACACCCCCCCCCTTGCTCCTCCTCCAAAGCCACCACCATCACTTTTCACATCACTTGGGTCACAGCTCCAAAGCACAGGGGAAGAGGCAAAGCATCACCTTGGACAGGTAGAAAGAAATTCAGCATCAAAGCCCCCCCCCCCCCACCCTCCCACCCCAAATAATGACCAAAAAAAAAAAAAAAAAAAATTAAGTAAAAAAAAATTAAAAATCAATGTAATTTCTGGGTTTCAGCATTAAGAACCCTAAGGTGTTAGCCTGTACCTATTAATGCTCACTATTCCAACCTTTTTTTTTTCTTTTTTTCTTTTTAAAGTTTTACAAAAATGAATTACCATCACTTTTCAACATAGTGTAAGAAGAAATGAGTGTGCACAACTCTACACTTTTCTAGCATTCTTGAACTAATTCACAAATGCAAGAAAATGGGGGAGGGGGGGGGGGGGGGAAGGAAAAAAAAAAACCCCCAAAACCAAAACCAACCCAAAACCATGGGAAAAACAAAGAAACAAGGAAAAAAAAAAAAAAGATGAATGTAGGTAGTTTGATGTTAGAAACTATACAGGAATGAAGCATTTGTTGCCACAGAAAGAGCAGGGTGGGACCTTCCCCCTGCTCAGTTTTAAGAGGGTCATTTTTTAGTCTTTTATTATAAACACTATTAAATTCCGACTGCCTTTTTGGTTTGTTTTTTGTTTTTTTTTTTTTTTTCTTTTCTCCTTTATCTGAATATACAAGAACATTCATTATCAAATGTTCATTATCATCAATACTACAAAGAACGAGACACAAATCGCAAGAAACAATGGAAAATGTTAATAAAGCTGAAAGAATCGTCGAGTTTTTTTTTTGTGTGTGGTTTTTTTTTTGTTTTTATTTTTTTTTTTTAAGTTTCTGCAGGGTTTTTTTTTTGTTTGTTTTTTTTTTGTGTGGTTTTTTTTGTGGTTTTTTTCTTTTTGTTTTGCTTTTTTGGTATCGAAGTCAGGTTTTTTTCTGGGCAGAATAATAATAATAATATATATATAAAAAAAAAAAAATTAAAGAAGAAGAAGAAGAAAGAAACCCACAACACTCTAGGTTGGAAGGAGGGAAAGGGGAGGAGAAACCAAACCCCCCCCTATTAAAAAATAACCAAGCAAATTAAAGAAAGCAAGCGAGCAGCTACTTCAAGGCAAACCAGAGGGGCCAACCAGGG
This sequence comes from Calypte anna, assembly GCF_003957555.1. Taxonomy (NCBI): domain Eukaryota; kingdom Metazoa; phylum Chordata; class Aves; order Apodiformes; family Trochilidae; genus Calypte; species Calypte anna. Next base: position 1,079,432 of record NC_044254.1, on the reverse strand, counting down.
AACCCAAGGGGTGAGTTGCAGAAGTACCATGGAGGAGCCAGCACCTCCCCAGGCAGAGCCCGAGCCAGGGGCTGCAGGGTGGTTCCCAAGAGGTACCGTGGCATTCCCATGGGAATGGCAGTGATGCCACCCCAGGGAACAGCCCTGACCCGGGCTGCATCCCCCCCGGATGCTCAGCCAGAAGGTTTTTAGGGAAACTCAGCTGGAAATGGTTAAAAGGCTGCACTGGGAAGGGGGAAGAGGAGGAGAGCAGGAAGGTGCAAGGATGGGGGAAATGGGCAGCACCTCCTGAGCATCCCTGCAGGGAACCAACCTTCCTGTTCCTCTGAAGGTGTTCTGGGGTGGGAGACAGCCCAGACCTGACATTTCACATCAATTTCCACTGCAGGGCACGGATGCAAGAGGAGGAGCCAGGAGTGTCTCCCACTGGAGAGCTAAGGAGGAAGGAAGGAGCAGCTCCTGCTGGGTCGTGTCCACCTTTCCCGTCTCACTCTGATCCCACCGTCTGAGAAGCAGGAAAATCCACGGGGGCTTTGGCATTTGAGGGAGGTCAGAAATTTCAGAGTGCGTGTTTCGGAGCCTTCTGAGCTTTCCCTGCACACAGAAGAAGGTTTCAGCTCCACTGCAGACGAGTCACACTGCTGGCCCCAAGCTGCAAGGTGACAGCATGCCGGAGCCACGGGCACATCCTTTTTTTTTTTTTTTTTTTTTTTTTTCCAGCAAAAGGGTGGAATTCTTTCTGGCAGAGCTTTAATTAACAGTTCCTGCTTAACGCTGCTCTGAGCTGGCAGTTCCCATCTGGAGAAGGCTGGCACCAGTGTAGGCAGGGAGGACATGGGACATGGAAGAGCACGAGATGTGGCCAAGAGGCATCAGGATCCATCAGGAGGTGCCAGACATGCTGCACCCACACGGCTCCCTGTGACACCCAGGGTCTTGCTGTGAGCTGGCTCAGCATCCCTCTGCCTGCTGGAGGAGCCAGTGGCCAGGGCAAACTGGTGCCTCCACACCTCATTCTTCACCTGAAAGCTGTGTCCTCCCAGTGCCAGCTGCCCGAAGGGGTGCTCCGTCAGGAATGAAGCCTTCCTCACCACCCATCACTTCTTGTCCAAAAAAAAAGAGGACCAGAGTGCCCATGAGTGCTCCTATGACTTGGGATGCTGCTCCAGGGATAAAACCAGCAGTGCCAGCTGAAGGACATCCCCAGGCAGAGCAGCCACCATCTCGCAGAGCCTTCACTCTCAAGCAAACTGAGAACCACCACCAAAGAGCACCCGGAGCACTCTCCCCACTGCCTCCAGCCCCGGGGATCCCACTGCCTGTCCCTCACTGCCTGCCTGCTGGGGCTTTGGGTGCCACCAACCTCTGTGGATCCCTCCTGCCCTTCCCATAGAGCAGCACAGTCCTGAAACAGGAGCCAACTCCCCGTGACATTCTCTTTGTCAGGAAAAACCCCAACACAAACCCACCACCAGCCACCCGAGGTGCTGTGAGTGACCCGATGAGGTCCAACCCATCCCCTGGGTCCTGCCTGACCCCCTGAAGCACCACAGGGGTGCTCTGGGCCCATTTCTTGTCCACCTGTGGCTTCATTTCCCTCCCTCCTCTCCACCCCCTCCTCCATGGGGCAGGGAGGACAAGGGGAGTGCCACAGCCACCCCAGCTCTGGAGCAGGGCAGGGACCAGGCAGTCGTGGGGTTTTCCAGTGCTGGGAATGAGCTGGTACCTTCTGGAAGTGAAGGGGAGTGTGCCAAGGGGGCTGCACCCACCCACCCACCCCATCACTGGTGGTGCCCGAGGGGACAGCCCAGCGGGTGCAGGGTTGGGGACAAGGAGGCAGAGGGGCTGTGGTGGCCCCATTCCCCAGGGAGAGGTAGTGTGAGAGGTGGGGGGAAAGGGGGGGGCTGCCTGCCAGCAAAGGAGAGAGAGGGGACACTGAGGTACATGGTGGCTCCTCAGAAAGATGCCGTGCACTGCTCTGGGGTTGTTGTTTTGTGTGGCGGGCTGTTGCTTTGTTGTTTCTGTGGGTTGCTGTGGTTTTTTTTTTTTGCTTTTCTTCCTTAAAAATCCTTCTACCTGGTGACACATCCTTCGGTGGGGAGGGGGCGAGGGGAAGGGAGTTGTGGTGTTGTGGTGGGGAAGGGTGGGGAGGGGAGGAGGAGGAGGAGGAGGAGGAGGAGGAGGGGAAAAGAGCGGCTTCTACCCAGAAAAGAAAGGGAAGAGAGTATAAAGAAGTGTCCAGATTGGCTGAAAAAAGCATCCCGACGAAGAGAAGAGAAGAGAAGGAGTCTTCTTGTGTGTGCTGATTGGGTTCACCTCCAGTCTGACTGCTGCGGTGGTAGGAGAGGCCCCCTCCCCCCCTGCCCCCGCCGGGGCCGGCTCAGCCAGGGATGCAATTTGCTGGGAGATCAGTTGGAGGTATCAGAGTGAACACTGCCAGGGCCTTCTGTGGGGGAGGTCACCGACGACGGGGTAGTAGCGTCTTGCCAACCTCCATTAGCCTGTGGGGAGGGGGACACGGAGGGGTCAGTCACCCAAAGGCACGCCGAGCCCTCCCCGAGACACCCACCCACCCAACCACCCACCCCAGAGCTTCTCCCCAGGCAGGGACAGGGTAAGAGGTAAAGGTGCCACCCTCCACCCCCTTTCTGGGTGTCTCATCCTGTTGTAAATCACTGGGCTCCATCAGTGGGATAATTCTGCTGCAAATGTGGGTTTTCATACATTGCAAGAGCTCATGGAAAGCCTGGTCCTTTAGAAAACATGGATTTCTCCAGAAACCCTGAGCTCTGGTTGTCTGGATTCGTTTGGGTTTTATTGTTTGCTTTTTTTTTCACCCTCAACTAGAACTCTTCCCCATATAGAGGAAGGAAAACAGCCAGCACCTCACCCCAGAAACCCCATCTTGGGATGTTACGTCAACCAAACAGGCAACGGGTCCCTAGGATGGGCTGAAGAGTGCCATGTCCCCCAGCATCACTCCATGTCCCATCACCAGGCCCACACGAAGCCATCAGCACCAATGGAGAACTCCAGCTGTGGAGAACCCACGTTGCCCAAACACCTCTCCTGCCCCCGTGAAGAAGGCTGTGTGCAGGGATTTGGCAAGACCCTTCAGTAAAACCACAAATCAATTTCTGCTGCCCCAGGCTGGTCCTCCACATTCCCTGTCCCCCATCCTCCAGTGACTCCAAGGCCAGACCACAAAGCGAGGTGCCACCACAGTATCCTCTCTGAGGGTTCATACAGCAAAGCAGAGGGGGCAGACTTGCTTTTTCTCCTAAAAACAGCCACAGAGCCAAATTCTCCAGCTTCTCCAGAGCAGAGCTCCAGAGGCAGGAGCTGGCAGTGTGCAGAACCTGCTCCTCGGTGCCTGCCATCCCCTTCAGAGAGGAGCAGATGTCCCACCCAACCTCCTCTGCTTGCTCTGACATTGATTCAGTGCTGGGCTAATTAATCCTTCCCAACTCCTGCACAACCTGCACTTGGTACCTCTGGACATGCCCAGGCTGCCTGTCCCACTGCCTCCAGCACAGGGCATCCATCACTGCCCCCCCTGACTGCCAGGACTCTGCAGAACCCCCTCCCAAAGAGGAGTGAGGGCAGGAAAAACCCCTTTGGCCAAGCAATTGTTTGGAAATTGCCTGTGGGCTGTCCCTGCTGCCAGAGGGAGGAAAGATGGGAGCAAAGCAGCTGTGGGAAGCCTCATTTCGAGGGGTGAAACCACCCTCGCAGCAGGACAGGCACAAAGCAGGAAAGACAGAGGTGTGCAAACACCCAGCACGCAGTGTGTGAACATGTACCCTTGGGAAGGGCTTCAGGAAATGGTGAGGAAGACAAGAATCACCACCTGAGCTTGCCAACCCCTGCTCCGTGCCACCTTGGGTGCAAGGATGCAACCAGACCACACACAAACAGCAGCAACCCCTCCACCTACGGGGACCTCCCCGTGCCCACCACCCCCAGCAGCTTCCATCTGCAGCCAGGCCACGACCCCCCCATCCCCGAGCTCCCCGAGATGCAACATCCACCCTCTGAGATGTCTTGGATGGCTGCAAGAAGCAGCAATTACTGCAGATTATCAGCCCGACAATGACAGGCCACGTAAAGAGAGACACAGAGCCAACTCCACCGCCCCGAGACTGGCATATTCAAGTACACTTAGGACATTAATAGCAATTTACGTGCCATCAGTGAGAGAGAGCCACAATAGCTGTGCTGGCAGCCTCTTATTACCAAGCCTGTTATTTGTTGGAGTTACAAGCTATAATCACAACAGAAACTTTCAAAACCCTTATCTTCCGTGACGCACCAAATCTATTTCAGAGCAGTAATTGCTATGTCACCAGAGAGTTTGCTTCTTAATGCACTCAGATGCCATTTAGTGTTTGCAGGGTCATTACGGGGAGCAGGAGGGGGGAGCACGGAGGGGGCTGCGTGGAGCAGGGCTCCGTCCCTGGCGTGCTCCACTATTTTTAGAGAGGCTTTGGCATGCCAGCCACGCTGGGAAGGAGTGAGAGGGAAAGCATCTTGCAGATCTGTGGCTCCTTGACATTTAGCATCCCCCTCAGATTGCTGGGGGGATACTCCAGATGGGGAATCGATGACCTTCATGTGACCCAGGAGCCTGTGCTGCCCATCACCACCTCGGATGCATCTGGTGGGAAGACAAGCACTGGAAAGGAAGCCCCAAAGTTGGCTGTGGTTTGGTCATCTTGATGCCATCCTTTGGTATGGACAAGCTCTTCATGAGGAGGCTGGATCCCCCCCCAGGCAGAGGGCATGCAGGCATCATCCCTACTCATCCCTCCTTTTCCTGGAGCTCACCCCATTACTGCAGGATGCATCTCATCACAGCCTGCTGGCCCTGCCTCAAAGCAAGGAGATAAATCCCTTGGGATCTCCCTCAAAGACAAAAGAGGCTTCTGAGGAGGCTTCTGAGCCTCACAAACCCTCTGAGGAGCCCCTGCACAGAGCTGTGACTTCTTCAGGAGGGGCAAAAGCCAAAGACAGCAATGGTTTCCAGGATGTTGATACCAAAAACTTTGCACTCTGCTGAACTTTAAAAATAGCCCCTTATTTTAGACTTTGAAATGATCTATAAATTTGAATACAGAGATTTTAGCAGGGTTTTTTTTCTTTCAAATGACTATAGCTCATTCATGAAGGGATGGATTTACAGGGACAGAGCAATGGAAGGAAGGACAATATTTTGGGTTGGGACCCTCCAGAGGATTATGGCACTAAAGATCCAGTATCTACTGGAACCCACCAGAACTTGGACATCTAAAACCTCCCCAAGCCTCAGGGACCTCCAGCTGGGTATACACATGGACCCCCACAAACACAAACTGTCTAAAGGAACCAAACACTTCAGAGAATAATCCCAGAACCTGCTGAGTTGGACGGGACCCAGCAGGATCATCAAATCCAACTCCTGTCCCTGTGTAGGGCACCCCAAGAACACTCCTCACTTGACAGTGCAAAAGCTTGTTGGAAGGGCTGGATCAGGCTCCAAACACCCCGTCTTTTCAGGGGGTGTGAGTCGGGGGGTCCCTCCTTGCTCTTAGGTCACTCCTGTCTCTACCATCTCTCCAACACCCCCAAGAGCCTCCCCTTCCTGTGCCAGGACCTGTGGAGGAGGAGGTGGCTGCTCCTGCTCTTCCTCAGCTGTCACCTTGGGTCACAGAGATGGCAACAGCTGGGACATTGCCCATCATCCTGCTAACCATGCAGAACCAGCCCCATCCCTTCTCACCCTGTGCTGAGCGGGGAGGCAGGGAAGGCTTTGGGTGGATTCCTGTTCTCAGCTGCCACGACGTGGGCGCGTTTAAAAATTCATCCTCCACCAAGGAAGGCAAAACCCCGAGCGTTGTCTCCCCTGCCAAGGTTTGCAGTGGTGGAGCTGGGCAACCTGCTGTTGCCTTCCCAGCCCTGACGGGCTCCAGGGATGACTTAACCTCAGCACGGTGCAGACATCTTTGTGACAGGGCTCCTGCCTGGGTTTCGGCTCATCTCCTCCCAGCAGCTCAGGGGGATGCTGGGGTGACGTGGGGACGGCAGCTTTCTGTGTCACTACCAGCTTTCCTCCACGTCCCACTGCCCTTCCTTGGCATGAACGGGTGCAGGGGAGAGGTGGGGAAGCCCCACCTGCTAGGAGACAGCCATCCTGCCTGCACTGAGCAGCTCCCCAGGACCCTGCCCACAGCCAACACTTCCCAGAGGGCACCCACACATCAGGGTGGACTAACCGGAGGATAGCAAAGGACCTGGCTGGATGGGAAGACACTGAGTGGCAATAAAAGCTACAAGCAGGAGCATGCTGCCTAGAATACAGCTGCAGCAACATACCTGGGGACAGAGAGACAACACAGAAGATGCTTCCTAAGCTTTCTGCTCAGCTCTAGACTCCCTGCCTTGCTCCCCACGCCTGACAGGTTTATGGGGAAACAACCCCCAAACCCAGGTGGTCACTTTGGCCACTTGCCACCCTGCCCCTCTCTGAAGAGCACCCATTTCGGGCCAATTTGGGCTCCTGTCCTCCCTGAAAACCCATCTGAGGAGCCACCATCTGCCCCTCCGTGGGAAGCACAGGGGAGACCTCTGCACCCTGCAGCTCTCAGTGCACCAGATCCCAGTGCTGCTCATGAGAACACTGGTTCTCCCATCACCACAGCCTGAACTACCAGCCCAGCCTTCCTTGTCTTATTCAGCTTCTGAGTTTCCATTACCTATTTCTTCTCCTCTTCCTCATTCCCCCTCATGATCCCCAGCAGCAATCCTCCCCCTGTACCCCGCCAAATTTTGGCTTAACCCAGCCCAGTGTTATTTTCCGAGCCAACTGCAACCACAATCAGCTCAGCCTCTTTCCTTGGGGGTATTTTAATTTATACAAAAGTATCATCTCTTATCATGATCAGCCTGCAATTCATTTACTCTCCGAGTATTAAAAAGCCAGAGAGGGAATACATTCAGCTCACAGAGAAATTAATGCGGAACGATGGGCTCTTTCATGTGGCATTTCCAAGCCCCGTTTTTGCAAGGGCCTTATGTAATGAGACATAATTATCTGCACATGTTCAATTACATTACTTCACAAATCCTCCCTGCCTCTGCCTCCTGACGTCAACCCGCCCGCTAAGCCCCAGCACCCGCAGGAGAGGGGAGCCCAGCACCCCCCGTCCCGCTGCACCCCTCTCCCTCTGCTGCTGGTGGCCACTTGCATGCTGATGGTGACACGCAAGGTGACAAACAGCACAAGCCTTGGCCAAGAGAGTGATGGGACTGGACGATGCGTCACGCTTGGGACCACCGTCCCACCCATCCCACCACCTGAGACCGCTTCACCTCCACCTTCTGCCTCCTCGAGGGGGATGGGGACAGGCTGCCACATCCAGGGCCATCCGTCCCCTCCTCCCTGCCACCCTGGACACCACCGCCACACCACCCACTCGGCGCTCGCAGCCTCCTTTTCCAGGCTGCCCTCTTCTCCCAGCTTGCTGTCACCACCGCTGAGATGGCGGACGATTGATCTGAGAAATGCGGTTGGATTGCTGTCCCGAATCTACACTGGGTTCTCCTTGTGTGTGTCTGATCGATTTCCCCCCGTCTGACACAGCTTGTCGCTACCAATTTTCATGCTAGTCAGAACCCGCCAGCGCACCCAAGAACAAGGAGAAGATGCTCTGGAGACCTCCCTCCCCCTCGCCTCACCCCCCGGTAGGGTTGGGCGAGGTTCCCTTGGCTTGGCGCCGGTCGCCTTTGTTGCGTTGCGGCGCTTTGGGGTTTGTTTGTTGTGTTTTTTTTCCCCCCCCTCCTTTTCTTTGCTCCTCTCTTTGCCCCCCTCCTTCCTTGCTGCCTCCAACCCCTTCGGGATGCGGGGCAGGGACGGGTTATTTTTAGGTGGCTGCTCCGGGATGGTGCCGTTGGCCAACACCTCTGGAGCGGGGCGTCGGCGGTGCCGTTCCCCGGCGCGGTGACGGGAGGTGTCACCTGTTTAGCAGCTCCTCTGGGCCCAGCGTGTGTGGCCGCAGGTGCTGGGGGGATGCTGATGGGCTCTGACAGTCCGAGACGCCAGCTGCCTGCACACAGCCTGCCCCGTCGCCACTTTTTTTGTGGGCAAAGCTCTGCCTTTGGCGTGACCGATACAGAAGCAATAAACTAGGTGACCGTAAAAGGAAAGACAAGTCCTACTAAGTGGCATTCCGAGCCCTATGGCTTTGAAATAATTGGTAGTGAGAGAAGAAAAATGAAAAAAAAAAAAGGAAAATAACATAAAACAAGAACCCGAGCCTATTTTTTGTTTGTTTTTTTCCTTACACTGATGCCCTGCGGACTATACATCTGACTTGCTGCGAGTCCATCACTGTATCCTCCTGTCTGGCTGATAACATGGCGAAGGGTATCCACCTAAACAGACCAACAACAACAGAAAACACAGATTAGAGTGAATGAAAGGTTAACGGGCAAAGCTGCTTTGTTTCATTTTGGTAAGATAAAACCAAACCAACAGTAGTAATAATAGCATTAATAGAAATAAAGGTATATATGCTTAAAGAGGGGTAAAAGGGAATCGCAGCGGGTCTTATGGCGAGACAAGCCAGAAGACCTCTCCTTCCTCCCTTGCCACCCCCCTGCCTGCCCTGTCACACGCTCCTTGGGTCTCAAGTCCTTTGGCAAAAAGAGGGAAGAGGGGGGACAGCATGGCAAGCGTGGGGTGGGACCTCCTGGAGCGCCCTGCTGCAGCTGGCTCCACCACTGTGCCCAAGGACCCACAGTCCTACCCTGACCTCCTGAACCCTTCAGCCCCAAGCTCACAGCAGTGGAAGGAGATCCTCAAGGACAGCATCTTCATGATGGAGGGCCCAGGAAGGGAACATACCTACCACAGCAAGGGCACGGGCAGCTCTCTCCCTCCACTCCCCCCTTGCCCAGCCCCATTGGTGATGAGCGCAGGCAGCACCTCTGCTCGCCCAGGGACACAAAGGTTTGCTCTGTGTCCAGCACTGCCAGGACAGCAACCTCGGCTTTAGAGAGCTCTCCTTGCCCAATGTGTCAGAGTGGCTGTCATCTCCCAACACAGAACAGAGCCTTAGGCACCAGAGAATGGACTCGTGGCACATCTGGACAGCGGATGGGAGGTGGGAGAGCTGAGTGAGTTTCTGGCTATTTTAAGTTCTTTCTTTTTTTTTTCCCCCAAAGCACGGGCTAATGTTTCAGTAACGCTGCTCCAAGCTCCCTCGCTGTGTCTTCCTGGTGTGTACATGGGTGGTGTGAGTGCCTCTGCTTTGGGGAGGTGGCGAGATGGGGAGGGGTGGCTTTTAATTTAAAAAAAATAAGATAAATCTGGTTGTGTGTATGAGCGCTTCTTGCCTTTCAGTAGACACCTGGTTTGGCACCAAAGGAGTAAGTGGAAGCCTTGTGAAACGAGACACCAGTCCAAACATCTGGCCCCTTCCCTTGGAAGAATAGAGCAAACAGAACCTAACCCTCAGCTGCTTTCGTTTGAGTTCATGCCTGTTCTCCTAAACCTCCTCTCGTCCTAGTACGACTGACAAGCCAGAGCCAAATGCATTCACAAAGTGTGGGCAAGTCTCCTCAAGACCATGGTTGTTGGTTTGGTTGGGTGTTTGGTTTTGGTTTCTTTTGGATTGATTTTTTTTGTTTGTTTGTTTTTTTATTTTTGGTGGTTGCCGCTGTTGCTTTTTTTGGTTGGTTGGTTGGTTTTTTTTTCAGTTTGGTTTGCCTTTTTAAAGTGTTGGTTGTTTCGTTTGTGCTGGTTGAGATTTGCTCTTTTGGGACGGGAGGGAGAAGTGCCAATACAACCAAAGGCTCCTCCAACACTAATGCATTCACTGGCAGTACATCGGATGGGTCCCTACCTGTGACTGCACGTTGGCTCCAACCTGGGCCCCTTGGTAAGAATCCCCATTGAGAGACTGCACGCTCATGAACAAATCTCCAGAGTTTGACATGTTAAAAGAACTGGAAGAACCTGGAAAGGAAAGAGTGAGGCACCTGAATCACAGAAAGGAAAAAGATCCACCCCATGACTCTCAGCCAAGAGGAAGGAACAACATGCAAAGCAACCACAAAAACATAACACAGTCAGGTTAGTAGTATGAAGAACAGAGCAAGCAAAAAAAAAAAAAAAAAAGCACTCTTGAGGTTATTCAAAGCCACATGTTGTTACAGCTCAATGCCAAGAACATTCTTCAGCAGCTCCTCAGCTGGAGGAAGGAAGGATTCTTCATGCTCTCCATCAAGACAAACAAAAGGCAGATTGGAAGGCTCAGTCAGACATCAGACAGCCCTTTCCCTTCATTGCAGGGTATCAAAATCCTTCAGGCAGCTTTGAAAATCTCAGTTGTTGAAAGTGTCCACTGTGCTGGAGACCAGGATTACCCAACAACCGAGCAAGAGCAGAAGCTGTGACCCACACCACGGGGGTTCCTGAGAAGGTCAGGGCAGGGTGGGTGGGTGAGCAGGGGGTGAGCACATCCAGACACCATCCAGTCCCAGGGCTGGAGCTCTGCTGAGCCACGGGGAGCTCTGCAAGGGAGTGGTGTGTGGGGTTTGCCTTTGGGACATGAGGAACCCAGCCCTGGTGGGAAGTGCCAGCAGCAAAAGGCTCACAAAAACGTGAAGGTACCTGGGTTAGACTCCCAGTACCCATCACACTGGGAAGTGTCTTTCATTGGGATGGGCTATGAGAAGGGTGACACAGCCCACCTGGGCCAGCTGCACCAGGAGGACCAGCTCTGTAAGTAAATTCCCCACTGCATGCACCAGTCACCAATGTTACACTGAAAAATGGTAACGGGCAAGACAACTGGGATCAGGAAAAAAAAAAAAAAAGATAAATTAAAAGGAAAAAAAAAACCCAAAACAATCCTGACTGCAGAAACAAGGCCTTCTGCTTCCAGCTTCAAGATATCTGAGTACCTCCTCAACTACTGAATGGGAGAAACAAACCCATCACACGACTGGAAGGTGAGGGAGGAGGTAAGGGGGTTAAAAAATAAATAAAAAGGTTTTATGGGATTATTTCAGAACTTGTCGTGCAGATCAGCATGTTAAGTGTGAGACAGCTGAACGTGCAAGGTTTGGTTATAAACGTGACGTTAGCCTTGGAAAGGAGAGACTTCAGGGGCCCAGGTCAGCTACACTTTCAGCTCCAACCCCAAATACACTCTTGTCATCTCCACTTCAGACTTTGAGGACTGGCAACCACAGTCCTGGTGGAGTTGCCCAACTATGGCTCATGCATACGCTCTGAGGAAAGGCCTGGCAATTCCTCTTCCCTTTGCTGCAGAGGGAAGAAACACTCTGGACAGACCCCAGCTTTGCCCTGGAGCTGGACCAAGGAGCATCCTCTGAAGCAAGCCACCCCAAGAAAGATGACGGAGCTGGTGGGAGGTCTATGCTGGAGACTTCACGTTCACTAAACTCTCTGTAGCTCTCTGGCTCTTTTGTCAGGTGCTGGCAATCCTCAGAATTAAAGGAGAGCAGAAACATCACTGCTAATACAATGCCCAAGACAACTGAGAGCCTCATCTTGAGCCTTGGATCAGAACCCTCCCACCAGTGCCTGGAAAGAGCAGAGCCAGGAATAGTTCATTGCTCACTGCCAACCCTGCCCAGCCTTGTTCCAGAGAGCAATCCCACAGTCCTGGGAAAAAATAACCTGGAGTAGTCAGCAGGCAGCTGTAACCATCACCTCCTCAGCTGAAAGAGGGCTCCTGGCACTGCCTGACCTCTACAGGTTACTTGCTATTTTAAAGGCAGAAAAACCTAAGGAAATGAGCTGGTGGACTGAGCAGAGCCCACCCTGACACTGCTCATCTTCATGATGGGCACTTCTCACATACCCAAAGGTGCTTCCCACTGGGTTTCCTCAAGGGTGGATTTGCCCCCTGGCATAAAAGGACAGGGCAGCAACACAGCTTCAAACCCCTGCAGTGGCTGAGAACCAAAGGACTTTGCAGCTACTGCTCACAAGAAGCACAGAATATTCTCCTGTTCTTTTAAGGCGAGCAGGAACCTTTGAAATCACACAAATAATGAGTGGCAGAGCTCAGAAGAGGACTTGGGAATCCCTGAGCCCTTGGCAGGACATCACTTTCTCTGCCCCTAGCAGAGAAACATTTCACCCCACCTTCCCCTAAAAAAGAAAATTATAACAACGATAACAAATAAAAATGCCATCATCTTAACTGGTGTTTTATTAAAACTTAACAAACCTGGTGATAAACCTGAGACTGTGAGGGAGGAAGTCAAAATAAACCAACAGCCACAAAGTTTGCTTCAGAAAGCATGCAGACATCATGAGGAGCACTGGAGATGTCACAAGATACACACTGCTATTGGCACAGGGTGTTTTTACAGTCTGTGTGCATATCTACGTGGTAAATGTGTCTTGTAGCTGCAGTGGATGCAAAGATAAATATGCACATCCCAATGGCCTTGCATGTCCAATGGATCTGTTTGTATCAGAAATATAACTGCAGAGAGCCCTCTGTGCTGCCTCTGCTGCTTCAGTGTTCTGCTGCCTTCCTACGGATGACCCAAAAGCCTCAGATGGCCAAAATCTGGATGGCCAAAAAGTCTCAGAGATGTGGCTGAAGGGACTGATAAACTGGGGTGAAGAGAAGGGTAGGAACCTGAAGAGTCCTGGAAGTTAAGACTCTGGTATCCAGGGACAAGATCCAGGAATGGAAGTGAAATCCTTTCAACATCACCCATCCAACCTGTCCCTCTGAAAGGCTCCACTGTGAGCACACCAAAGGTTTTCAGTTGTTGTAATTTGAGCTGGGGCTCCTCAAGAACTGAGAGGGAACACCTGAGCCAGTGAATCCAGGAGGGAAGGGCTCTTGTCCTGCCATGGAAGTCCCTTGATGTCATTTTGTGTAGACAAACGAACCAAACCAAACAAACCAAACAAAACACAAAACAAACCCAGAAAAAACCCCAACACTTTCCAAGAACTGTAGCAATGTGAAACAGTGGTTAATCTTCAGCTAATCTTATCAACCTCAAGACACATCACTGCTATTCCTTTGTGATGAGTTTCTACCAAGGCAACAGCACCTTTACAAAGAGGGGTGGAAAAGCTGGAACAAGCTTTGGGGCTGAGATCTTGCTCCTGGGGGAAAGTGTACATCAGAACAGTGCCTGCAAAGATAGCTTTTCCAGCCCTGGCTTTACTGCTGAGTAAAATCAACTTCTGCTTTGCCTCCAGTTAAAAATCCTCACAAATTTGACTGCTGATTTTTTCTTGTACCTCTTATAGAATCATATAGAATCATAGAATTGGCTGAGTTGGAAGGGACCTCTTCTCCAGCTCTTCAGGATGCTTCTTCTCCAGCATCTCTAATAACTTCCCTAACGCTTTCATAGTCTCCACTTCCACCTCAAATTTTCCAGGACCTCTAACAAGGGTTAGAGGGTTTGCTCTAAAGCATCTGATAACTCAAATGGCACCTCTGAACAGCTTCTCTGATGAAGCAGGGTCCTCTCCAGTGCTGCACTCTGGAGCAGTGATTGCCACAAATGGAGAAAGGCAGTGAAGATACAACAGTCAGGCTTGTGCCTCATGAAATACCTTTCCAGACAGCACAATCCCCTCCATCAGTAGCTTAGCAAGATGCTTTTTACAAAAGGGTGAACAGGAAAAAAACAAAACAAAACAAAACCAAGAAACCAAACCAGCTCAGGATGATTTTGGCTGCTCTGCATGGAAGGTTTCACTGGATGTCATCACCTGTGCGTGGCCCTTGAGGGCTCTGGTTGGCAAAAAGGGTCTGTCCACATAAAACAGCTTTCATTTGCCATGTGGTTTTTGTGCTGAGATTGTCCAGGCAATCAAAGTGAGGATGGGGAGTTGTTAGCCCAAACGAGCCAGACTTCTCAGCTTATTTGAACATCTGGCTGATAAAGCCCAAGTGCGTGTATTCAGGATGAAAAGGTGTTTGACATTCAGGCCTGGGTGACTGAGGATGGGGACCCTGCTCTGAACGTGCCAGATGGCTAGACAGATGCAAGCCTTGCCCTTGTCAATGTGTGGCCAATCTCTTTGACTGACTGGAGCCATTCACCAATCTCCAGTAACGTGGGCATCAGTGCAGGGAACAGATGGGTCTGTGTAGCCACAGCAGAAATGAATTTAGCTCCTGTACCAGGTTCCAGTTCCACCTCCTCTTCCAACACCACGGCCCTCCAGGGACTACATTTCTGGTCACTTCTTTCTCATGACCTGTCCTCTGCCTACTCTCTTTCTCTCCACATGCCCTACAATGTATTTAAACCAGAAAGCCCTAAAAATTCCCTTCAACTCCAACTTTTTTTTTTTTTTTCCAGGCTCCTTCCTCACCAAACTCTCAGCCAATGATTTCCTGGAAACAGGAAAAAGCCCACGGTATAAAAGAAGAGGAATCATCTTAGCTCATCACCTCTTCATCCACTTCGAAGTTCCTCCCAGGGCAATTCAGAGTATCTGGATGGCTCCTGGCCCTAGGAAACATCCCCCTAACCTTTCATAAAGAGCTGTTTCAGACCTGCTGTGTGCCTTCTTGCTGTTAGCCCCCCCCAGGACACCCTGAAGCAGGGGAAGTCACCCAATTTCTGGTGTCCTCAGGACATCCTTTGCCCCACAGTCTGACAATGCAGGGTTCCATCCACACCTCTCTAGCTGGGGACATCTCAGCCTGGGATGCCACTGTTGCAGATAAAATCCTGAGGTCCTTCCAGCTATCTTCTGGATAGGAAGATATCCTTGGAGGAAAGGACTACAGGGACATCCAAACCCACTGCCTCTGCAAGCTGACCCAGAGACTGCAGTGGTGCTGACCATGGGGCTTCCCCTCTGCTCTGCTCCCTTGCAGCGTGCAGGGAGGGTGGGGGGATCTGGGTCAGGGCAGAAACATTTTGTTTCTAGCAGAAGGATCTCGATGACCCCCAACCTCACATTTAGATGCTGTGCTTTAGCTCTGCTGCCACAAGAGGGGTGTGAGAAGAGCTCAGTGTTTCTGGGGTGCAGACAAGTGAGTTAGGAAGAAGACCCAGGAGCTCAAGCCTTATGTGCTAATAACAAGACTGTTTGTCCTTCCTGGAAAGCATAGTGTTATCCAGGGATGAGCTTGGCTGTTTACTGCAGGTAGCAGGCAATTCATCTTTGAAACAGCCAAGTTACTGCCTGTGGGGAAGGCACAGAACCAGCCTCACACCAGAGCACGCTTTAAACTGGGCTGGCACTGGGGAAATGCCTATCCCAGGACATGTGGGCCAGATCCAAACCCTTGTAGGCAACTTGAAACTCCTCCCTTGCCACTCCAGACCTTTGGATCCAAGTCCCATTGAAGAAAGGGGACAAGAAGGAATGCTGGGGCTCTCTGGGTCCACTGACAGCATCACAGGCAGCAGGTCCCTCCCTCAGCACAGACAACTCTGCTTCCTAACCCCCAGCCTGTTCTCCAGGGGCATTTTAGCACCTAGGGGCTCTACCTGAACAGGTGTTCTGAGGGAGCTGTTTGGGAAGGATGACGTTTTTTAAAACTGGAAAAGAAAAAAAATCCCAAAATACAAGACTCAAACAAAAGTCCTCCAAACCATCTGTCCTGAAGAACACTCTGAGCACCTCATCTGATCCTCCAGATCTGGGGGTGCTTCTGGGGTGCAGCTCCCCTGCTCCCTGTCCCAGGCAGGGCTGCACTCACTACAGAAGCTTGTCCTGATGGCCACCACCATTTCCATGCTGAGCCACTGGTGGGCTACTTAACATCCAGCTTCTCCTCCTGCCCACCATCCCCTTTTCTCCCCCACCATTTTTGCTCTCTTAATAGCACACCTGACAGCAGCATCACACCTGACAGCAGCATCACACCTGACAGCAGCATCACACCTGACAGCAGCATCACACCCTAGTGAAACACTGGCACATCCCCACTCTCCCTCCCACCCCTAAAAAGAAAACAGGCACACACAGACATGTCCATGGATAATGTTCACTTTTTTCCCTGCTTTTACACAAATCCCAGCTTTCCATCCTTCATGCCATGTGGGAGTGGAGCACAACCAGCTGTGGGTTTTGGGCTGGCTGTACCACACCTGAACTAAAACATCTTCCTTAAAGCAGAGAAGTTGAAATCTGGGCAAAGTGCTCTGTGCCTTTGACCCTCAAAACAAACAGATGGAAATAATGAGCAGGAAACGAGGAAAGGGAACCCAGGGATTGCCCTGGATCGGGCTGACATAAAGGAAAAGTCAACTTCACAATGGGCACACTGGTGGAGGTGATCCAGACACTGTCATGTGAGCAACCAAAGGTAACCACAACAGAAAGGAAACCAAAGGATAAGAATTTACCCCAGACAACCAAAATGGCATGAATTAGGACATCCCAGAAATGCTGGGTTATTGGGGCCACTCGTGCCTCCAGCCCCAGAGAAACAGAACCATTATGCAAGGACTTTTTTTCAATATTTTTTTTCCTCCCTCCCACCCCCAGGTGTAAGCAATTCCAGCAATCTTTTCCCAGATCATTTTTCAAGTTTTGTGTTTACCAACCCTGTATATAAGCCCCAACATGGCAGCATCAGTCACAAGTTTAGATCACATCACTTTTCCAAGAAAAAAAGAAACAGGGAAGGGGAAAAGAAAAAAAAAAAAAGGAGAAAAGAGAGGGGAAAACAAATACAAAGAAAACTAAAGTACCCCCCCAAAACAACCTCAAAACCAAACCCATCTCTTTTTTTTATTTTTAAACACCACAAAGGTGAGCCAACCAAAATCATCAGATAAAAATAGAATTAACTGAAAGGAGAAAACAAGAGACAGATTAGAGGGGGGGGGAAGAACCAACAAAAAACCCCAAAACCAAACACTAATGACCCAAAATAAAATAAAAACAAAAACTAACCAGCTGAATTGGGAGTTGAGGGTGAGTTAGCCTGGCTTCCATGGGCTGACACATTGGTAGCCGTGACAGCCGTTTTGGCAGCATAAATATTGGCTTCCTCTTGAAATTTACCTATGTTCTTCTTGTACCGGATTCTCTTATTTCCAAACCAGTTTGATACCTGGAGTGAGTTGGAAGAGAAGACAAAGACATTAATGTTTCAGTCCTGGTGAGTGGGGCTGGGTGAGGAAGGTGGATTAGTGCATGTTCTTTCCCCCCGGATCCTCCCCATTTTCCCAGCCATGGAAGGAAGCTCCTTCTACCCACACACGTCACATCAAGCCCAGGAAAAGTGGTGGGACCCCCCTTGGGGCTCCTGTGGATGCTTCTGGTTCCTCTCTGGATGGGATGTCCACTAAGGGGATGCTCCACAGAAGCCATCAGACCTACCCAACAAAAATGTCAGACGGGTTAAAAAACCCTGAGAAAGTCAAATGACTGAAATTGCACAACCTGGAAATGTGTCATTTTGGAACTTTTCATTTTCCTCCTCCTCCAGTCCCTTTGACAGGGACAGATGCCCCAGATGCCCCTTCTCCTCCCTTTGGAGAAGCCAGGGATGGCTTTCAGGGCTAACACCTGATGAATTTATTTCTGACAAAGTTGCCTTGATGTGACCAAAGCTTTTGAGCCACCTGAGTAGTAGCAGTGCAAGAGGCCAGAACTGGGTGTTCTCCATCCAGCTGAACTCAGCTTTGTGAGGTTTAACATACAGCAGGACCTCCAGGGGAAGGCTGGAGAGGCAGGAAGGGGTCATCCTAAGACCTATTTTCGGTTCCAGGGAAGAAGCAAGTCCTTTGGCAAGGGGGAGGAAATGCTTCCACCCTGTCTGCCATCTCCAAGCACCTAGAAGTGTGCTGAATGAGGGCAGTGGACTTTTTTTTTTTTCCCCCAAAGAATAAAGAAACAGGGTTCTTTGGTGGGGTGGCTGAAAATGATGCACCAGATCTGAAGGCAGAATGAAATGGTGCAGCTCTGCTCACACCAGTCCTGGGGAAAGGTGTTTCCCTGTCTCTGCATCAGCACAGTGCAGGAACCTCAGGAAGTCCCAGGGAGAGGAACAAGCAGGTGATCTGAGCAGGCTGTCAGGGTAATATCCTTGGATCAATAGTATGAAGACTCAAAGGAAACATTGCTGGGACAACATGCCAGGTGTCTGGAAAAATACCCCAAAGTTTGCATGTCAGAGGTTCAGCAAGGTGAAAAGAAACTCCAAAGTCTGTGAAATCTGGCTGTGATACCCAGGAAGAGCTGCTTCACCCAGGACCCACTGAGAACTCAGTGTTCACAGACCCCCACTCAGTGCCCAGCTGATCATCAGCCTCTTCACTTGGGAGTCTCTTCACTGTGTCATGGCAAATAATTTCAGAGAAGACATGGGAAATGTTCAGCCTAGAGAAAAAAAGGAAAGAAGAGACTCCCAGGAGGCAAAAGGCAGTAACTCAGATCAGCATCCTGGGTGGCACCAGGAACAGGCACTGTTTGCAAGGAGCTCCCATTCTACTTCTTGGTCCAGTTTTCTCATTCATGACAATGTACTCCTTCAGGATCTTCCCACTTGGCTATCCTTCTACAATAGGATTCATGTGCTGGAGCCAGTGGGCAAACTCTGAGGGCCACAGGACAAGAAGCCAGGAAAAATGGCCACCACAATCCAGCTTCAACTTAAAAGGTGTGAAGTCAAGAACCTGCCTATCCTGGTCAGCTCTTGAGTTCAGATGAACTCTGCTCATTACTTGCACAAGGTGATGCTGTCTCATGTTCCCAAGTAGCCCCAGCAAAAGCTGAGACCTGGCTGTGTGTTTGCTTCTGCCTTCTTTGGTTGGAGAAGGGAAGGAGATCCTGGAGACAGGGATGATGCAGCCTGGCCAAAAAATATCCTAAGCACAGCATTTCTCCTGGGCATTTTCTTTGTGCGAGGGAGAAGCTGTAAGTGTGAACAGATGAATTAAAAGTGAGAGGGGAAGCATCAGGACTGCTGTAGTTTTACCTAACAATATGTGCTGTCTCTCATAGGTAACTCTGGGCAGAATCAAACACTTGGATCCTTCAGCCCAGGGGATGCCACTGGAGTGGCTCAGCGGGTGTTCAGCACAGTGATGACACCTTCCCTTGGCTGCTGCTGCTCCTGCTGAAGGCAGACATGCTCTCACAAGGATACCAGATGCTGCTGCTGTCTTCAGTTTGCTCAAGCAATCAGCAGGCATGTGCCTGGGAAGTGGCCCAAGATGGGGAACACAAAGGGAGTTTAGAGGAAGTGCTATGCTCATATGAGGACAAGGATACCAGAGGCCATACAGATGCTTGCTCCATGCAGCTTGCTCCAGAAAGCAAAAGAAAAAAAGAAGGGCAGGCCTGAGCAATGTAGGGTTGAACACTTCCAAGGACTGAGTGCAATCCTCACAAATCCCAGCAGATCCCAGGTCAAAGCTACAGACTCCAGGAATTACGTGTCTGCCCTGAATGTATGGAAATAATTCAACTTGTCTTTATTGAGCACCTTTCTGTGAGGGGTAAGCAAGTCAGGGAGATGTCATGGCCTGCAGCACGAAAGTAATGACAGAGAGAAATGACCCTGAGGAAGCCCACCCTCCTGGAGCAGCACCTATAACCATTAGCTCACCTGAACCAAACCCTGCCCACCAGGACCTTGTCCTTCCTACCTTATTGAGCAAAATCTGCACAACTCTTCTTATTGCCTTCAAATCCCTTGGCTTGCAGAATGGACTTTCAGCTCAAATGAGTCCTTCTTGCAAGCCAGCTCAGTGCTGGTTCCCTGAGGAGAAGACTTTGCCTTTCTGGGTCAAGCCACATCCTTTCTGTGTCGTTAACACCTTGGCTGCACACACAGCCATCAGTCCCTGAAGTGTTCATCCCTTTCAAACCCTCTCCCAAACCCTCTTTTTCCAACTCTGGCTTCACTCTGCAGGTCTGCTGTCTGCTCTCCCATCCCCTCATTTAGTACTGAAATGTTCCACAGGGGGACAGGACTGACTGGACTGATGTCTGGAACCTGGCTAAGGTTTAGCAGCTGCATTTTCTGTGTTCCTGGGGCCTCTCACCTGTGAGACTGTGATGCCACATTTCTTGGCTAGCTCTTCTTTGGCTTCCTCACTGGGGTAAGGGTTGCTGAGATGGGAATAGAAATACTCATTCAGGATTTCCGTGGCCTGCTTGTTGAAGTTTCGTCTCTTCCGCCTTAGCACGAAGAAAGGGGGAAAAACAGAAGGAAAAACAGAAGGGAATCAGTGCCAGGAAACCAGAAACTGGAATGTCATTTTAGGTACTCTGACTTTCTCCATTTCCCTCCCTCCTTCCCATGTTCCTGGGAGCACAGAGTATCATAGAGTCATAGCCAGGAAGCTTCTCATCTGTGCCTTGCTGCTGACTTCTCTCTCAGCATCTTCCAAAATAATTTAAGTCTCCTTCCCAAATTATCACCCTGGCTCACAGACAAGTCTTAAAGCCAAAGCATCACTGCTGCTCTGCAAAGCTCCACGCTGAGAAAGCAGTGGCAGACACAGGCTTGAAGTTTGATGTATTTGCAGCTGGTTACTATCTGCCTGCTACCTCCTCCCTTACCCCCTGGGAGGAGCTGCCTCTCCTCTCCTCCCCATCCCAAAACCCAAGCCACAGCTTGCATGCAGCCAGCTGGGGGAGTGAAATAATTCTGCAGCAAACTGGAAATCTGGGACAATGGAAACTGAAGGAAAAAAACAGGAACCTAGAGGGGACAGGACAGGCTGGAGCAGCTGAAAAGCTCCCCAGCTGAAGAGCAAATCTTCACCACGGAGGTTTGCTGGAATATGCCACAGAATCTTCTTCTGCTGGAGCAAAACTAACAGGTGGAACTCTGCAGGTACAGCTGGACCCCTCCCTGGCACCGAGCTTGGATGTCTCCAATTACTGCCCACTCCCTGCAGAGCCACAGCTCAGGGGAAGGAAGATAAAACCATCCCTACAGCTCCAAGAAACACTCGCCCTGCAGCCAGGCAGGGATTTCCTCCAGAACCTCAAAACCCCCTGGAACACCACCAAAGAGAAGGGGAGGAGGGAATGCCAGGGACCTCACCGTGCATCCAGAAATCGGGAGCGCAGGATCATGACGGCTTCACAGGTGCTTTGCTTCAGCTGCATCTGGATGGAGCTGAACTTGCGGTGGATGATGCTCACCATCCGCTCGATCTCCTTGGGAGAGATGGGTCTGGTCCGGCTCTGCTCACGCAGCAGGTTCATCACGTGGGTGGTGAATTCGTTGCATGCCTGGGATGGCAAGAAAAGCAAAAGAAACCCCAGGATGGGAAGGTCATTCGGTGGTGTCATGGAGAGCACAAGGGAGGTGCTGGTAGGGAAGGAGAAGCCAGTGGAGGCCTCAGGGGTTGGGGTTTTTTGGCAAAGTGTGATGGTTCTTGGGGGGGAAGTCAGCTTCCCTCATCTGCCAGGCATAAGAGGCTCTGACCAAACATGTTGAGAAAGGCAGGAGACAATTTCTTTGCTCTTGGGGATCATGGGTGGAGCTGGGGCAGGTGAAGCCCTAGGACTCCTGTAAAGAGTGAAAAACTCACAGCCAGTGTTTTTCTGGATGGGACTGGAAGAGCCACAGACCCTGAACTAGGGACCATGAACCTTTTGACCTGCTGTTCTTCCTCCCACCACCCCAGCTGGACACCAGCAGAGCCCCTGTTCCTTCATAGGAGCAGTTTCCAGAGAGACAGGGCACTACTCTGTGCTCTTACCACGTCTGATCAGAGGTAAATAATGATGATTAAAGCCTGAGTGAGTCAGGAGCACTGACAAGTAAGGGTAAGCAGGTAATAATCCCAATTAGTTTGCTGCTGGCACAGCAGTGTCTGGCAGCTGCCATGCTGGGAGGACAGGGCAGTGAGAGGAGGCAGGGTGAGATGGGAGGGAGGGATTTCTGGATGAAAGCCACTGCATTGCCCTCTCCTCCATCCCCATGAGCACCTCGAGGGCACGACAGGATCCTTCAGTTCCCAGAACCAGTCTGGGATCCAAGCACTGAAACCCAGGTTGAGAGCAGCACTCAGACACTGATGGCTGAAAAAGCTGTCGGTGCTCCTGGGACACAGGCAGCTGCTCCGGGGACAGTGATGGGGACACTGGGAAGAAGGAGCTAGCAGGGGAAAATGACCCTGGTTTTGTGGCCTGGCAACATAGGCTTTACTCACTATCTTCCACCTCATCATTCCAAGCTCCTCCAGCAGCTTCTTCCCCTCTAATCATTATCCCCAGGGCTGGTCCAGGAGGTGCCGAATCCCCTCCCACGGCTCAGACCCCAGAGGGAGATGTTCCCAAGGACAACTGAGCCCCTCCAATTGCCCATCACCAGCTGACAGCTCCCACCTCCCGGGGTGAGCTACCCGAGCTCCCAGCCAGCCTCCTCTCTGCTCCCAGACGCCTGAGCAATTCCAGCTCCTCTCCTCTTGGCGTGAAATAAAGAGCATTAAAGACAAAATTGCCGGCGAGCGCTGTCACAGCAGCAGCCAGACACCACGAGAAGCCACGCTGCCCAAACAACCAAGAATGGGACTGGAGAGAGGGGGGGATGGAGGCTGAGAACCCCCCAGCCCTGGTTTTGCAGGGTCACCAGTGGTGACACCAGACGTGTGGCCTGGCACGGCCATTCCCAACCCAGCTCCCTGAGAAACACAGCCCTCTGGGTGGGATGCAAGGAGGAAAAGAGGTGGTGGCCCCTAACACCCCCTGGGGCTGGGGTATTATGTCTCCTGGGTCTGGCTGTGGGGAGCAAGAATGATGCAGAAACAAAACCATAAAGCAACCCAACTCCCCCCAGAAAGGGGAGGAAGGAGCAGAAGGTCCTTCCCTGAAGCCAGTCCCTTGCTGTGTCCTTGGAGAAGGGTCCCTGCTGGCTCTGCCCTTCATGGTGTCTCCTCAAGCTTGGGTGACAGAGGACAAGAGGTTTTCTCTCCCCCTCTTCAGCTGAAAGATGAGCCCTGATGTGCTCTCCAGTCCCACCCATGTGGCAGACCTGAGGCTCTCACCACCCCAGCCCATATCCCCTGCTCTGAGGGACTGAAAGGGTTGAGAAGAGCCAACAAAGCTCACCTCTCCAACCTGCTCCCTGTGCCCTGCCATCCCTCTTCCTCTGATGTCCTGACAAACGCCCTTCATGGTGTCACCATCCTTGGCTTCTCCAACACCAGAGTTCTCCCTGCCCACCCTGACTCCAGCTCCAACCCAGGGGCACCCATCTAAGGTACCTTCACACCACTCCTGGATGCAGGGCTGAAGATGCCAACCAACAACCTCAGCTTGGTCAGTGGGGCAAAATGTCCCCCCAGCCCCACCATACAACCAGTTAGCCACATAAATTGGGAACCAGGCTGACTTGCCCATAGACACCCTGGCAGCTGCTTACAGCCCTGTGGCACCAGCAGAGACAGCATCAAACCAGAGACCTGAAACCCTGCCTGGCCCTGGCAGCAGAGCCTGTCCTGCACCAAGAAGGAGGGATTCTTTCTTGCTTGCACTCCATAAATCACAACCTCAGGGTAGAAACCACATTCATCACAAGGGCAAGCTGCCTGGTGGCAAAGAGAGAGCTGCAAAACATCTGGAAGCATTTGAAAGAAACTGGGTTTGAGCACTGGCCTGAGCAGTTCTTCATGCAATTGTCAGTGTTACCAATAGCTGCATTCATGACCCAAATAGTTTTTCAGAATAATCTTCCTCAAAAAAAAAAAAAAAAAAAAAAAAAAAAAAAGAGCCACTTTTTTGTTTCTTTTTTCTGGAAAAAGAGCTTTTCAAGCAGAAAAAACATTCAAGAAGGATTCTGCTTCAGTCCTTGCTTGGAAAACTGCCTGCACCGCAGCCAGCCCCTTGCAGAGGACTCTCCTGTCGTCAGGCCCTTTTTTTTTTTTTTTTTTGGCAGGATATGAAGAGGAGGAGCAGCAAACACAAATCAAAGGGGCACTCCATGCTGAGCCTCTTCTCCCAGCACACAAACCCAACCCTACACCAGACACGTTTTCACCCCAGCCCCAAGCACCGCTCGGCGCTCACCCTAACAACAGACGTCAGCAGCAGCGACCCGGGCTCTCCCGGCATCCCTGCTCCCACCATCCCACCATTCCCACCACGAAGGAGCCTGTTACCTGCTCGTACTTCTCCAGCTCCGTGTGGTAGATCTGTCGGATCTGGGAGAGCTTGGCTCTGTAGTCGGAATGCTCCACAGAGTTGTCCGAGCCGGCGCCTCCAGAAGCGGCGGCGGCAGCGGCGGCAGCAGCCGAGCCCCCTCCTTTTTCGGGGCCCGCTACCCCCTCAGCCAGGAGCATGTTGTCTAACCTCATCAGCTGGGGGTCCGTGGGCTCCTCTTCCTGGGCTCCCCGGATGCTCAGCACTGCAGGAGACACAAAAGGGAGAGGGGAAGGCTGAGTCGTGCCACGGGGCTTCCATCAGGTGAAGGGATGCTCATCCGAAAGGGGGGTTCATCCCAGGGGATCAGTCCTTATCAAACAGGGCTTGTCCTCCTTTCCCAAGGATACCCCAAAAGGCAGATGTGCTTCAAATGCTTGTCACCAGGGGCATTCCAACTCCCCATTCCCCTTCTGGCTTCCCTCCATCCTTCCCACAGGGAAGAAGTAGGGCAGAAAGAGCTCACTGCAGTGGTAACCCAGAAAACCCTGATTTGTGTTCAAGTACGCAGCAAAACGGGTAGCAACACCCCCCAAAATCCCAGTAAATGTACCCGTTCTTGCTGCCAGAAGTGACAGAGACCAGAAACCAATTCAAGCACAGGATGGGAAGTCAGGAATCCAGCCCACTTGAGGGTCGTCTCATGTCCCCCAAATGTCATTTATGGGCTGATCCTGTACTGCATGCGTTGCCCCAGCTGGCAGAGGAAGAAGGACAGAGGCCAGGGCTGACTGTGCCTCAGTTTCCCCATCTTTAAATACAGATAGAGAAGGCTTGTAAAGCCATGTTTTTAGTCACAAGCAAAAAAAAAAGACGCACAGAGAATGATTTATTCTTTGGAAAACAACTTTTTTTTTTTTTTTTTAGAATCTGGTCGTTTCAGTGAAGTCTAAACCATGGTAAGAAAAGGGGAGACAATAAATCAATCCTCCCAGAGTGACTTGCCAAGGAGAGAATTTTCCTCCCCTCTTTGTGCTCCCCGCCTCAATTATTGCTTCAAGTAAAAGTCATCCCTCTGCAAGGGCTTTCCTGGAAAAACCAGATGGGAGCATCCTGACTGCTCTACTCTGGCTTGGCCAAGGGGCACTTCTCACAGAAGAACAGGGGTGCCCTTCATGCCCTCTGTCTGCTCCCAGAAACATCACCCAAGACAAAGGTGTGTGCGTCTGCAAATTACACAAAATTAATCCTGAGTGATCAAAAAAGGCATTTCCTAAGAGAAAGGGACTGCATTTTCCCAGCTCATCTGCCACAGGAGCTCAAAGCACTTTGGAAACACAGCCACATCCCGGGCTGGGTAACGCGTGGGTGTTGATAAAGCTTGCACCCAAGATTAATTTGACACCCCCAACACCACCACATGAGCTCCTGGCTTTCCCTGTCGTTGGAAAAAAAATAAAAATAGTCCCAAATCAGTTTGCAGTAAGAAGTAAAACCAGAGCAGCTAAAATACCCCACAGAGTATGTTCACTCTGAAAGAAGTTAGAAATGGATATAGTTATTATCAGAGTAAAACTGAAGCAAAAGACCCTGCTGAGAGGTTTGGCCAACACTAAGAAGAGCTTTTTTCCAAAGCCTCCAGCTCTACTGAATTCATTATTTTCAGGACTTTAGCACTTATTGGCACTTTTGTGATTAAAACGTTTGCTCTAACAAACGTGGGGAGGTCAGGGGGAAAGAAAAAAATTCAAGAAATCCAGCAAGAATACATTTGCCAGTAAGATTAGGTAACAAAAAATAACTCTGTGCTAAGGAGGATCATTTCTATATGGAGGGATGAGGGCATGGTGCCAAAGCTGGAGCCGGGTGCCAGTTGCCAAGCCCCAAGGTAGCCAAAATCCTTCAAAAAGAGAAGAGGGAAGTGAGGAGATAACAGGCTGTGGGCGAGAGAGAAACTTGCTATGGAAAAGAAAAAATTATAACAAGTTCCCATTCTTCTGGTTAAAAAAAAAACAAAAAAATCACTACATTAAAGCACATCAAAAGCCCAAACACAAACAGAAAGCTACACAGTTAAAAAAAAAAAAAATAAAAATTAAACAACCCCAACAAATAAACGACTCAAAAGCAGAGCTGCCAAAAGAGGTGCATCTGAATTTCAAAAGGGAAATATTTTTAGATTAAAAATCTCAGGAATCATTGACCTGACAGGTAGGCACAAGTGATTAATTAGTTGATGCTTAGAAAGCTGCTTCCCGAGGAAAAGTCCTGGGTAACCCCTGAGCTCTGTCAGCCTGCCAAAGGCTGGGGGGTGCATCCCCAGCATCCCATGGATGGACTGGGGTCCCCACAGTCCCAGCTGGGGACCCAGCTGGGGACCACACAGAGATGGCCTGGGCTCGGCCACCTGCTCAGCAGAACACTGGGGAGTAAATAAATGGAAAGGGCAATGTGTCTGAGCAGAACTGATGCTGCCTATTTATCCCTGGAAGGCTGCGCTCAGCCGGGGAGAAGACAAAATGATTATTTAAAAGCTCCTTTTTTTTTTTTTTTTTTAATCTTCCTGGTGCTGTCTGCAGCTCCTGCCAGGATGCTGGGCTGCTCAGCAGCTCCAGCTCTCCAAAATTCTCCCCCTGATGGGATCCAGCTCCTCCGACTGGGGGGCTGGGGGTGAGTACCCGACCCACAGATGGGTCTGGGCAGCCCATCCCAAAAGGTCTCCCCTCTCAGCAGGCTGCTGGCTTTCCCACCCAACCACACTGAAATAAATTCAGCAGAATGAGCCCTGGCAGCCCAGCAGCAAGCTGGAGCTAAGGGGGCTCTGGGTCCAGTCCCACCCAAGCATCCTGGCATCCCCAGGACCTGCCATTTGCTGCTCCTGATTTAAGAGAAAAAGGAGGGGAGGGGGTGTGAGGGAAAAGAAGAACAAAAAGAAAGATAGCGACTGGCAGCCGGGGAAGAAGGAAAATTCATGCAAGACTTTCTGTCCTTGGCTGCTTTCCTGCTGGCTTGGAAGCCCCTGGAGCCGCTGCAAATGCCACTAGAGGGGGCTCGGCCCTTGCAAAGGTCCCCTGCTGCCTCAGAGTCCAAGTTTAAATATATATAAAGTGTATATATATATATATATATATATGCATTCATGCAAATATCCATATGGATGTATTTTAAAGAACAAAGCCAAGCCCTGTGCCTTGTCCCCTAAGTGCCCATGGAGGGGAAGTGAGGAGCTTGGCTTGAGGCCATGGCAGGGTCACCATCAGCCATGCCAGCAGCTGGGGACTGCCAAGCCACCACTCGGGTCATGGACACCAGCAGGGTCATGGAGAAGCCATTCCAGCAGCTGGGAAATGGCTCCCAGCTCACATGCTCACTCCTTCTCCCTCCTGAGCAGGGAATCACAGCCAAGGGATGCAGAGGACAAAGTCTGAGTCCTGGCCTGGCTCGGTGACTTGTCCTGGTGCAGGACACAGGGGAGCAGTGGCAGTACTGGGGCTGGAGAACCAGGCAAGGAGACAAAGCTGAAGGTGGCTCCCCAGCTCCTTGCTGCCCTGTGATTCAGGGATGCAGGCTGGAAACTACATCAAGTCATCAAAGCTTATGGATGCTCCAAGATGTTCCCTGCCATTCCTGGCATCTCCAAGGAGTGGAGTGCAAGCAGAACCACCAGCCCACAACATCAGATGGGCAGCCAGAACCACCCCCATCTGTGTCCCCAACCCATGGGACCTGTGCCTGATTTCCCTGTGTGATGGGGTGGCTGGGAAGCCAGGGAACAGAAAAACAGCCCTTGACACAGGGCTGGCACATGCCTGCAACATGAACTGCACCCTGGGGATGGTCTGGGGACGTGGAAATACCAAAAAAATCAGTGCAGGTGTCACCTGGTTCCTCACACCACCATCCCCTCCCTTATTCACTCTGTTTTCCTAGTAACTTTTTCACAAAGGGACCTGAGGAGCCAGATCAGGGCAGGGAGCTGAGCACACACCCACCTCTCTTCTCCACCAAGGCCACCCCAAAACACTTCAGCTTAGCAGCCCTTTCCTTTCCATCCCTTCCAGCAGCACAGGACAACACCACAAAGGCAATCAGTGGGGTCAGCTCCAGTTCCTGACACCAGGAGCTGGTCCTGGCAGCTGGACTGAAGTTCCAACAAACCCACCCCAAAAGGAATCTTGCTGCCCTCCTCCCACCCCAGCTGGGCTGCTTCTGCCTGGCTTTTCCTGGGGTTCTTTCTGCCCATTCCCCACTTGCTGAATTGCTTTTCCAAGGGGAAATTTTAAAGGAGAAGGAGATTTCAAGGAAATGATTGCAACTTATCGAAAATAATGTGCTACTTAGCACTGGAGACAAGCATCCTGGCAGGCAGAGCTGGGAAGCCGTGCCGGAGCAGATGGGAGTAATTAGGTTGTGATTTTCAGAAGGGTTTTCTTCCCCTGCCACCACTGTGCCTAAGATGTACTGGCAGGGGGGACAATCCACCCAACAAGAGAGTTGGAAAAGAGATGGACAATTCCTCTGCCACAGCTGCTGGGCTGTGTGCTGCCTTTCAGGGTAACCTTCCCATGAGGAAACCAGAGATGCCCAGAGCATCCCAGCTGGAGGAGCACTGCTGGCTGTCCTCACACACAGCCCCAAGTGAGCAGAGATGCCTCCTGCCCTCCCAAAGCACTCATCTGGAGTGTCCAAAACATGGACACATCACCCATGCACCTAACAAACAAGGTCTTGCCCAAATCCACTCCTGGATTGGTCTGGAGTGTTGTACAACAAGGGCAACGTTGCTCCTCCTTGGGAACCCCAAAACTTCTGCACAGAGCCACAGTCAGGCTTTGTAACACATGCTGAACATCAGGCCCCTTATTGCCTTTTGCCATTTAACCATCACCCACAATATTCAGCTGGAGACCCAGCTTCAGGAGCCACACGAGCTCACCAGTTTCCTTCTAACATCTTGTTACACCTCCAGCTCTAAAACAACAGCCAGCAAGCAGAGGGACAGATGCCCTGCCACCAAATGCCCCTGCTACCCAAGCTGGTAACTGAGCAGTTATTTTAAGCCCACCTCAGTACTCCCTGAAGATGATCAGCACTAAGCCTGGTGACAAGGCATTCCCATCTGCTCACGTTTGGGGACAATTCTGCAGTAAGAGGCTCAGGGCTGCTGCCTGCATCCCCCTCCTACTCACACCTGCACTCACAACCAGCTCAGGAGAGTTGGGGTTGGGTTCCTTGCCTGCCCCATGCTGGCACAGGATGCCCAGGGAAGCTGTGGCTGCCCCATCCCTGGCAGTGTCTCAGCCCAGGTTGGATGGGGCTTGGAGCACCCTGGGCTGTGGGAGGGGTCCCTGCCCATGCAGGAGGTTGGAACTGGATGAGCTTTAAGGTCCTTTCCAACCTTGTTCTATGATTCTATTCCATGATTCTATGATGGCACGGGTTTGATTTGCTCTTCCCAAGCTTCCTTCACGCAGAAAACCCACCAGATACCCTGCATCTACCTAAACTCCTGATTTTTTCCTACACAAGCATATTTGCAGCCTGCTTTCTTCTGCCACAACAAATCCCAGACACAAAGGAAAAAATCCAGTGGGTTGGATCTTCTCTTTAACCACAAAGTCACCTTCAAGAAGTGAAGGATGCTTCACCCCATCCATTCCTGGCTCTGCATGACAGACAGCAATGTAAATGTCTCCTCAGCAAAGCCCATGATGCCCACTTTAAAGAGCTATCAGCAATCTCAGTAACCAAGGTGGAGCACTTCAATGAGAAGTAATCACAGGGAGATGAGATTGAAGCCTGGCTGGATACATTCACCATGTTTACATAAAGCCACAACATTACAACAGCAACACTTACATCCCAGATAAAGGAAAACTGGAATTTCCAGCTACCCTGACACACACCCTCCCAGGAAACAGGACTTAAGGGAAGTCTGGGGTATTTTTTTTTTCCCTCTTACAATTGACATCAAAGTTCCCCTCCTCACACCAACCTTTCCAAAACTTACAACTAGATGAACAGATTTTGCTCAGATTTTCCAAACCAGGCTGCCACGAGATGAGGCATGGAAAATTTCAGTTGGCAAAATGGGTTTTTTTTTTTTTTTGCAGCTACTTATTTATTTATTTCCCAGAAAAAAAAAACAAACCAAAAAACAACCAACCAACCAAACAAAAAAACCCTGTGAAAGTCATTTCTGTCTCAAATTTTCACAGTCTAAAGCCATAAAACAAACCCAAAATCCCAGCAAGGAATACAGAGAGAGGCTTGTGCTCAATACACCAGGCAAAGCCAGCCTGGACCCTCACAACTGCACCTCCCAGCACAGAAGCCTCCATCAGGTCTGTTCTGAAACAATGCACTGAAACCAATTCTGTGAGACATTCTTTCAGAGGTGGAGCTGTGTTCTTTCAGGCTATAAAGCACATTAAATTGAGGTAAGGTACATCCTTTTACAGAGATGGGAACAAGTGACATCAGAGTAATGGTCCAGCCAGAAGCCAATTCCAGTCATGGCCAACAAGCCCTACAGGACCCTCAGGCAACACCCTGACCAACAGCAGGAGCATCAGATGGTTGGGCTCCAGCACCCTCCTACACACCACCACTTTTAGGATCTTGCATTCCAGCCCAAACTCAGCTCCATCAAAAACGTGTCCTGAACCAAAAGCGAAACCTTCTCCTCCCATTTTGTCTGTTTTCCCCTGGCCTCGTTTTTTAAAAATCCAAATTTCCATCAGTTTAGTCTTTCTGGGGTGGAAGCATCCAAATAATTTGCTCAATCCAACCCCTCCCCCTGAAAAAAGGCCTGAATTCCCTTCAAACTGTGATTTTGGGAGAGAGGAGAATTTATCAGATGCAGCTCTCCCTCACTTCAGGAGATGCAGCTTCAACGTGCCACAGAAGCTGCAGAAGAGATGCTCTCATTTCATAGTGCTGGCAAAGAGTCTGCACCACTTCTCTCCTAACCCCATCCCAAATGCCAAATGAGTTGCCATAGCAAGCAAGAATCTGGCAGCAAAATGCTCAAGAGATATGGAAAATTATCACTAACACATTGGGGTGGAAAAAAAAAAAAAAAAAAAAAAGATCATTCCCCACTCCCTGCCCCCAAAGCTGGAAAATTATCTAAAATAGCCATTTCCACAAAAGTGAGTCACAACGTAGCAGTGATTCCTGAGAACCAGATTCCCAAACAAGTGACACTCCCAGGGAAGCTGAATGAGCAGGGATGAGCTCCTCTTCCCAGTCCTTCCCTGCACCCTGCTCCTGCCCACCAGTTTAGCTCAGGGTTAGTAACTGGGCAGGGTATGGAAAACCTTTGGATCCCTTCTCTGCACGCCCAGTTGTGGCCAAACAAAGAATGGCAGCTCAGATTTAAATGTTTTGCATTTTTCTCTTGACAGTCTTGATGCCACAAGCTGGGTCTACTCATGGATGCTTCACTGCAGGCTGGAGCTCAACTTCCATTCCCTTTCATATCTGCAGTTTGAGGGCAGGTAGCACTCAGATCCTCTTGCCCCACCAGCAGATGGCTGAGCAGAGGCAGCTCAGCTGCAGAAAGCAGGCTGGAAAAGTGCATTTGGGATTTTTTCCAACCCTCGATCATGCCATGGGGCAAAAAGAATCAGATTTTTGCTACTGCAACAAGAAGAACCCCAGGTTAACCCCAGGGCTCTCTGCCTTGGTCCCTCTAAGGGCAGCACATGCTGTACCAGGACCTCACCTTCTGCTGGACTTCGGGTGACGAGACCAGAGTCCCTTCTGTGCCAGAAAGACAATAAATTGTCACTGAAGGACAGAGCAAGACATCCTCTCCACCCCAGGAGATGAGATGGCTCAGACCTGGTGTTCCTCATGCCTGGGGCCACGTCCCAGCTCAGACCACAGAGTGGTCACAGGGTCCCTAAGCCCTGCAGGAAACAATCAGCAAACAAAAGATGGGATTGCTCCCAGGACAGGTCCAGCCATAAACCTCCCCATCTCTGAACAGCAGTCGGGCTGGGATCTGCCTCCTGCTCCTGGGCCCTGCTTTGCATATGAATTCTCCTTGCTGAAAAGAAAACGGGGTCCTTTGAATGAGCTGAATCTGCTAATGAGAAGCCGGGGCCTCCAGAGCCCCTCTGAGGACAAGGGTCCCATTCTGACCGCCCCAGGTCAAGCCCTGAAATCTGAGAACAAAGCAAAAGAGGTGGGGTTTTTTTTTATTCCCCCAGAAGGAAGCTGCCTCTCCATCCTGCTCCCCTCTCGGGAAGGTCATTCCTCTGGCCATGCTGAGCCTGTGAACGGCTGCTCCAAGCACAAAGCAGCCAGGGCAAGGGAGCCAGAGGTGAAAAGCCCCAGCCCAAGCTGAAAAGCTGCATTTTAGATGACTTGGTCCTGCCACCCTTCAGAAAAGATGACCCGTGACACTGGCTTGGAGCTCCTAAGATGGTCACGTCCCACTCCAATGGGTTTGCTAAATAATTTGAAGGTGCCACTGCCTGCCACAAGGCTGGGACCAGTGTCACTCTGTCACCAGGTCAATGGCAATATAGATTTCCTAAAGCTCTGGGTCTCAGAGCCAAGTCAGCCCAGGAAATACACTGGATTTCCCCTCCTTTTCTCACCAATCTGTCAGTGCAGACCTGTGACAGAGGGACAGAGCTGTAGCAGTCTCCCAGTGCAGAGCACCCTTGGGCCATGTCCTCTCCTTCCACTGCCAAGGGACCTCCCTACCTCCTGGTTCCTGGAATGCCCTCTGGCCAGAACCACATTTCCTTTTCCAGCAGTGACCTTCTGGTCCAAGGCAAGAGCTCAGCACAGTCCTTGTCACTCCTTTGAAATGGAAGCCAACCTCATTCCTTGCTGCTTGGAAGAAGGTGGCTGCAGAACAGTACAGAATTTTTTTTTCTTTTTGGAACATGCTGACAAGAGGGAGGCAAAACAAAAGGAAGAAGAAACTATAAAGCATTGGTGATTGTCTGAGATCAGTCATGGACCAGGATCTCTGCCTCACGCAGGATGGACACTGCTCTTCCCAGGAAGACAGGAGTCTTCCAGATGCATTAAAAGCCATCCCTCCCCTGTCCACCTCTCCCCCAGCCATGGTCCCAGGTGACTGAAAGCCTTCTCCACAAAAAACTTGAACCAAAAGTAAGTTATATGCCACTGAGGACAGGTCAAATCCAAAGCACAAGAAGCAACCATGACCATAAAGTTTCAGAAGCAAGCTCCAGAAATCCCACCCCATGCAGATGTAGCCACAGTTTGGATGCAACAGATCAACCACTGGACAACTTCAGGCACCCACCATCAGTGGTCATGTGTCCTGGGACAGTATCAGACCCCTTCACAGTGTTAGAGATGTCACCTGGATGACAGGACCAGAGTCTCCCTCAATCCAACACTCATCTCACCCCATGTGTTTTTGAAGTGCCACTCTGCAGGTCTGAATGTTCCTCTGACTCCTTGCAGACTTGCCTTTCACACAAGGTCTTGCTTTCTATGCTACACAAAGATCACACCAGTCCACCTGAACTTTTCCATTTGGAAAAGACAAGAGTCCACCACTCTTCCATTTGCTTGGTTTCCAAGCTTGTCCCACCCACAGCACCACAAAGAGGTCAAGTCTGCCCAAGCCTAGACAGTCCATCAAGCTAAGACACACCATCTGGAACCCAACTTTGCTGGGATTCAACCATCCAGGACTAATAAAGAAGCACATTTTGGGTCAGTTCCTCACACCACTGTGCTGACCTCCTGAGTCCAGCATCAAACCTGCTCCTCAGGCACACCAGACAAAGCCCAGATCTCTGAAAGGAAACAGCCGGTTGGCAGTGTTTTAAGGCCAGAAAACAGTTCTGAATGTTCAGTTCCTTCTTTAAATAGAGGCCCCTTCTGTAAACGATCTGTTTGGACAGGAGGGAGAGTGCTGCAAGAGTCCAGGCGCTCGTGAAATAGGATCAGCTGCCTCAGCTCCCCCTCCATCCAAAACACATCAGGAGGAGGAAGAAACCCCAAAGAGGCAAAGCAGGTTTGGAGGAGAGAGAGCCCCTACACCTCCGAGCTCCTGGAAGGGTCTGAGACACCAGAGAAAACAGGGGAAAATAAGTCAAAAAGATCAATTAGTGGCATTTCTGTTTTTTGCAGAGTCTGTGCGTGTTTAATTATCTTCCCATGCAAGAGAACCTTGATGCAGATATCAGTGCTGAGGGGAAGTGGTGTCAGGGGAGCTGGATCTGCCTTGTGCCCACCACAACCCTGTCTGGGGCTTTCACCACCAAGCCCACTCATCCACACAGCTCAGCAGCACCCTACGGGAAGGGGGGGCTGAGTCCCAGCCCTGTCGTGCACTGGACAGACAGACAGACACAGCCACCCCCTGCCCCTGTGAGAGAGGCCCCTTGCCATAAACAGAGATTTAAAAGGGAGAAGGGAAAAAAAAGAAAAGAAAAGAAAAAAAAACCCTTGCCGACTCCGGCTGTGTCCCAGATCAAAGATCATCTCCAGCGAGGCCATCTGGTCCTTGTAAATGTAGAACCAAATTGAAAGCCCTGCCCTCACCTCCTCTGACTCCCTCAGCAACATAGCTTTTACCAGCCAGGGATGGGGAAGGAGCTGGCAAAAGGCATCTGTATGTAATACAGGGCCCCCGTGCAGCTGGGCTATAGGTTTGCAGCCCCCTCCCTTTTTGTTCATCACGGGGTAAATGTTTTCTCTGGATCTCTGGGGGCCCTGGTATTCCCAGGGAAGATGGGGATGGAGAAGGGTTGCTCTGCATCCCCACTGCTCCTCCCCAGCTGAGGACCAGGTTGTTGTCCCTGTGCTGGTGTACCAAGGGACTGACAGGGAGAGGAAGGTGTCCCCACGATGGCAGCAGTGTCCCCAACATCCCAGAAGCCACACGCAGCACCTTCCTTCCCCGGGTCTCTCCTACCACCGCTCCCCATCCAGGATGCAAAAGAGGATGAAGAGGGAGCATCAAAACAGAGAGAGAGAGGAGGGCTGAGACTGAGCACCTTCAAAAAGGAGATGCAACACATCTGAGGCAGTAAGGGGTTGGGGAAACCTCCTCCCCTGACAACACAAATACCCCAGGCTTGACTTGAAAGGCAAGCGGGATGGGCTGGCTGGAGGAGAAAGCCACACAAGAGACGTTGCAGGCAGAGAGAAGGCAGCTTGAGGAATTCCTACCCATCAAGCTTTATTGTGTTATTCCAACTAAGCAGAGACAAAAAGACAAATCTCAGCTCCCTACTTTCATTTATAATTGAACCCAGTCCAGAAGGATGGAGCAAGTACCATCTGTAATGCAGAGTGCATTAGCAGCCGGCAGAATGAAATATTCAAATTACTGTAGGCTACCTCGCATTTTAATGACAGGGTTACAAAAACCTGACTTGTAAGTGGAGATTGGACTGGAAGAACAGAAAGTTTGTTTTTCCAGCGCACGAATTAACCTAACAAAATGTTACTTTCGGGGGGGGAAAGAAAAAAAAAAAGCATTTGCATAGGTAATTCTGCAACATATCCCAACAGGCTCATGGGGGAAAAAAAAAGAAGTATTATTCCATTTAGCTATCCTAATTGATATATTGTCCAGGGAGATGAAAAATCTTGGGGGGAAAAAAAAAATTAAAAAAAAGGCAAGGCTTTTTCCTTTTGGCTGAAGACACCCACCAGAACTGGGTATGCAGGAACCCCACCAGCAGGTACAGGGATGTGTGGCCACGTGTAGGTGCACCCAGGGGGTGTGTGCCAGTGCAATCCTTACAGGAGCTGTAGCCTTTCACTGCTGTGTCCCATTTGAATATGCAAATGAGCCCCTGATTTCCAGGAGTGTGCCTGGGCATGGATCCCCTGGTTTTGGTATCGTTAATCAGGGCTGCCAAAAAGGCTGACAGGGTAAGCGGCTGTAGCCCCCAGCAGTAGTCAAGATGGAGTGACAGGCTCCATTTAAGATGTCACAGCATATAATAAAGTGTAAAACTATACTTAAAATAAACGAGATAGAAACAATAAACTCGGCTCTGGGCTTGAACTTTCTGGGAGAGGGGCAGGGAGATGCCAAGAGGCACCTGTGGAGGGTGGACATGGGGCTGCTGGAGAGGATGGACCCCCCAAACCCTATCAGGCAGCTGGGAGTGAGGAGGGCTGACCTCCTGCACCCTCTGAGGGACCAAAATTCTCAGCAAACCTATGGTAACAACTCATCTGCATGTGGGACATCTCTGGACCTTCCAGAGGTGGCTGTGGAGGAGGAAGATGAGGAGCCATAACTGGGAGCTGGCAGGGACCATGGGGACACTGAGGCCCCAGTGGGCATGGTGATCAGGGGAAGAGCCCACCAAAGGGTTGAGGTTTGCTTCCAGCAGCTCAGCAGAGAGGAAGAGATTTACCCACTGCAGGTGTCACCTTCCAGGAGCTTGGACAAACCAGTCACAGAATCATCCTGGTTGGAAAGGAGCTCTGAGAGCATCAAGTCCAACCCTTGATCCACTCCTCCCGTGGTTCCCAGCCCATGGCACTCAGTGCCACATCCAGGCTCTTCTTAAAAACCTCCAGGGATGGAGAATCCACCCCCTCCCTGGGCAGCCCATCCCAATGTCTGAGCACCCTCTCTGCAAAGAATTTTTTCTTAGTCCCAGTCTGAATCATGCTTTCCTGCTGGGCACCCAGGGACCATCCCTGGCTGGTCACATTCCCAGGATGTATCTTCCCTTCCATTCCTGTGCAGTAGTGCTGGGGTGGGATGGAGAGAGAGCTGTGTCTTCAGCATCTCCAGCCTGGGCTTGGCCACATGCCCCAGGACCAGGAGCCACAGCAGATGCTGAAGCCCTTCCCTTGCAGAATGAAGATCAGGATCAGGCCTATGCAGGGAGGGACCTCAAGCCCCAAAATCCCAAATTGTTCCCCAAACCACCCCTCCACACCCCAAAAACTCCCGACAGCAGCTCTCCATGCTGACACAAACCAGTCACTCTCTCTCCTGCTAAGCAGTTAAATTAGAGAGTATTCAATTAATAACAGCTGAATATTCTGTCACATTTAGGAAGATGTATGGTAAGACAAGCGAGTTGTGATGTCTGTGACAGAAATGATAAAAGTTCTCCCAACACAGCCTGGCAGATACTTGGCTGGAGGAACCGCTTGCTCTCATGGACTCCAACGTCAGCACAGACACCAGGCCCAGCACTGCCTTCAAAGGAGAGACACTCCAAATTGCACAGGGAAACCTTTGCCAAAATCATTTGCAGGCAGCTCCCTCCTACCCTCCTTCTGGGATCCATCTGAGGCTGCAGGGACAAGACACAGGAGAAGACCTTGCCCAGGAGAGCTCTGAGACAGTGCCCGCCAGCCACCACACGGCAAGCAGCACCCAGCAGAACCCCCCACGTCACTTCAAATGCCATCCTGTGACACTCCCCATCCCACACACACCTCAGGCTGCCTCAGTTTATCCTCCTGCATAAAGGACAGAGATTAGAAACCAAGAAACCCACCCTGGGGGGGACCAGGGCAGTGCTGGTGTGACACCACCACCACCACGGGCCAAGCATCCTCCCTCCAGCAAGCTGCTCCCCACCTGGTTCAGGGATGTGGTGTGGCCAGGGGACACACGGCAGTGGTACCCTCGAGGCCACCTCCTCTTCTTCACGGGGGGGTTTGTTTTTCACTGGTGTTGTTTGCGAACACAGTTTTGTTGCTAAGGAACTACCTTGGTATTGCTCAGAGAGCAAAGACAAAGCAACCGTCAAAATAACACCGTATTTTGACAGTAACCAGATCCTAACCATAAATGATCCATTCTCCCTGCTCTCCTGCACGCTCATTAAGCTGCTCTGAACACCACACTCCTGCAGAGAAACCCACAGCCCACATCTACACACACATGGCACGTGTGGGCCACCAGGGACCAGTGTCCTGTGTGCTGGGGGCTCCCTTGCATCCGTTCATCCCCCAGGCAAAAGCTGAAGGGATCAGACCTGGGAAGAGAAGAGGGCTCCCCAGAGAGGCCCCACAACTCCCTTCAAGGCAGGAAGGTAGCACACGGTCTTTTAAGCAAGAGATACATGAGGAGTAACTGGCAGAAGGTAAGACTACTCCTGCCCATGTCCATAGCTCTATGTGCCAGCCCTGGTTTGGGGAGAAATGTAATTATCTGTTGGCTTAGGGCTTGTTGGGTGGGGAGATGTTTGTCATGGGAGGAGGGTTAAGTCTCAGGGGAGAAAAAGTGGATTTAAAAAAATAAAAGCCATTCTCTGCTCAGTTTCCAAAGCACTCCGTGCCTCCTGCTGCTGTCAGGATGGGGTAACCCTGCTGCAGAGGAAAGATCACCCTGACAGAGGTGTGTGCCTAAGCCAAGTCCCCAGGATGCTGAAAACCAGACTCATCTCTGAGGGCACGAGGACATCTCCACCAAACACCTCTGGCCATTCTTTGCTGGTCCCACTGCAACTGGGAGGACCTGGATGAGCCCCAGAAAGGATGTGAAAAGCAATTCATCTGCCCACCTAAAAAAAAGGTGAGAAAGTGGGAAAAGGCACCTCCAGGGCAGGAGGTGGGAGGCAGGACAGCAAACACGTCCTGGCCATCCTTGGCCACAACCCACCCACAGCAATCACTGGCTCAAGAGCTGCCTGAGAGCACAGCCCCACTGCCAGAGAGGGACAGAATCATAGACCAGAATCATGGAGTAATCTGGGTTGGAAGGGACCACCAAAGGCCATGCTGTCCTGCAGTAGGCAGGGACATCCTCACCAGGTCACTGCTCAGAGCCCAGATGGGTTTTACAGCAACATCTGCAAGGAGGGACCCAGGAGGCTTGGGAGGGCAGCACCCTGCCTTGGGTGCAAATAAGGGAAAAAACTGAAGGCATGGGAAGCAATCCCACAGCATCTGGGTTGTTTGACTCTCTCCCTGGGCCAGCTGGAGCATGGCTCGGGCTGGTCCCTCACTCAATCTTCTGCATGTACCCAAACCCCCAGCCACTGACCACCTCCCAGGGAGCAGCAGTTTGCCATCTGAGCTTTCCCTGCCAGACCCCAGGCTCCACCCCACAGCAGGAGAAAAAGCGAAGGGTGAGAAGAGCTCTGTCGAAACCCAACACCCCCCCAACCACACTTCAACCACGGCAGAACAAAGCCCTTGGAAATCTCTTCTCCCCTTGGGTCCCCCTGACCCACATGAAAGCAGAATTTTTCTGGACTTGTTACACAAGCTGCTCGGAGCCTCCTAGCAGAAGACAAGCTGCAAAGCAGACATCAAAGGGCTTTCAACTCTTAAATAAATGGAGAGCTAAGGCAGCATGGTCCATGGGAGACCTTGGCTGCCTGGGGTTGGACACTGGGGGTTCCAGGGTGAGGAAAGGCAGGGCAAGTTGGGTGGGGGCACCTAGGTTATATTTGTATGGCACATTGCCAGAAGGCACGGGCAGTAATGGGGTGCTTGGTCCTTGTGGGGTCACAGCAAAGCCTTCCCAGGCTTTCATCCAAAGGAAGGAGCAACTTTGGAGCCTGTGCAGGCTGGGGTGGGCAAGCAGTGGGACACTGGTGGTCAAGGTTGTAAAAAGGATGGGCAAGGAGACGCTGAGTCACGCCAGGCAGTGGCAGCCACCATCACAGCTTGGCCAAGCACCAGCTGCAGCTGTCTCATGCCTCAGTTTCCCCAGAGCTGAATGCACCTGTTGCATCTGGAGCTTCTGAGACTGTATTTTCCAGACAGGTCCTTCACCCTTAAAGTGCAACCTTCTAGAGGAAGCCTTGGGCCTGCTTGGGCTGAGTCCCAGCCTGCACCTGTAGCTCCTGATGGACAAGAAACCAATGCTTTGCTGCTTATGGGAGAGATGTTTTTGCTGTCCTCTCCAGAAAAGGGACAGTAGCCCCAAACCACCAGCACCCCAAGACCATCTATCTCCATCCCTGGCCCAGAAAGCAGCAGACTCTCCTGGCTTTCAGTAAGACACCCTGATGTTCAGGGCACTACTTCCATTGGGAAGGACTGGGAAAGATGAAGCCATCCTGCCAGCTCCTCTGGCCCTCACCTGTCCTCCCCTCTGGGGTTTATAGGCCCTTTCCACACAGCCAGTACATGTTCTGCAGAACAACCAACCCATCTCTGCTGAGCACAGAGGTGCTCCCAAAACAGCAAGGCATGAGCAGAGATCCTGTGGTCCTTCCATGGGCAGCAATCCTGCAGGAGTGCTGCCAGGAGGCATTTCCACTGTGCTCTGGAAAAGGACACGGGCATGGGAATCCACATGGGATGCTCCAACATTCAGGAAGATCAGTGCACACAAACCTCACATGAGGGATGCCAACTTTGCTCCTAGAACCCAGTCTGGTCCAGCTCCCAGTATCCCCACTTCTATCCCAGCCTTGGCTCCAGGGCTGTGGGGTCAAGGAGAAGGGGTGAGCAGCATTCCTCTCTGCTCCCAGGGAGGAGAAGAGAGATGAAAGGAAGGATGAGGGTGGGATGGCCAAGCACGGGATGTGAGGGGAAGGTGTCAATTAAAGCAATGAGGCCCTCCACATCCCTGTGCCTGACAGCAGAGCTGAGCAGAGCTGACAGCTGGAGCACTGGCTGCCTTCCCCTGATCCCTACCGGAGTGCACTCCCTGCCCAGCACCCCCGGCTCCAGACCAGCAAGGCCAGGACACAGGGACACCGTGTGGGGTGGTGTCCCTTCCCCTACCCCCAGAGACCCTCCTGATAACAGGAATTATCAGGATTAGGGGCTCCAGCAGCCTGGAGGAGGATGGCAGCGAAGGGGTTGTGGCCGGGTGGGAAGGCAGAGGAGAGGCACGGGATGGGGATGAAATAACCACTGAAATAACTAATGAGTGCTGCCAGGTCTCAGCTCCCAGGCTGTTGGCACCAGCTGGGTGCTGGGACACTGGGAAGGTGTCAATCCAGCAGCCACTGGCTGGCAAGCCACCTCCTGGGCAGCCAGGCTGAGTATTTGCTCTCCCTGGGGAACTGCATCCCGGGAGGAGCCCCTGCTTCACCCCCTGCCTGCCCTCCCCGCAGGCTCAATCCGATTAGTGCTGATACACATCTCCTCCCGGGCTCCCAAACACTGCTCTTCCCAGCTGAAGGATTCGCAGGGACACGGCAAACTTGTCCTGATTGCGGCGTTAATGGCCGTGTGGCCCGTGTCATCACCGAGATGGCCCGAGGGGGAGAGCTGATGGGTCTCTGAAGTCATCAGGACTACCCCACCTCATCTTCCTCCCCTTATTAAAACCATTCATCCTGGGAGCTAAATGAATATGTTTCATCTTCAAATGCTGAGACACAACAGCAAGCAGGCAGAGATCTAATAGAACAATACCCATCTAATCACGCCGATTTTTCTCTCCCCATCCTGCCTGCAGATTGCTCACACGGCCAGGAGACAGAGCCAGGGCTGCAGGCAAGGGGTGAGGAAGGGGCATGGGATGCTCCTGGCTTTCTGCCCCTGCCCCCACACCCTCTGCAGCTTTGGAAGAAGCCCCAGGACTTTTAAAACCAATAAACCTGATAGATACTGAGCCTAACAAGTCTAAGGGAAGCAGGGCAGGCCCTCTGCCACCAGCAGAGCCCTGCATCCCATGGGAATATCACACATTGTACAGCATCCATGAATCCTTTTGGTGCTCCTGCCCACCCCAGGTTTACCCCTTCCCTTGGGCACAGGGTTGATGCTGCCCTTGTTTGCTAAACCATCTTTCCACACATGTGGTGCTGGGGGAAACCTAACAATTTTGTGCCTCTTGCTTCTCAAGGGTCTCCAGCAAGGGACCCGTGCCTGGGGACAGGGTGGGGGAGGACAGGATGAGTGGGTGTGTTGAGAAGGGCTGGGGAAGGTGGATCATCCATTGCATCCTTCAAAAGCCTGCTGGAGACACTGGTGATTCCCCTTCCTAACCAGGGTTTGCACAGCAAATCCCCACTCCATCTAATTATTAACAATAATAACTGGTGGCTGGCTCACTGGATGCCATCTGGAGCCCCACCACACGTGCCCACCGTCCCGGGGAGGGCTGGAAAGGGGGTGACCCTGTGGGGTGAGGGCAGGGGTTGGGGTCAGCTGGGCAGTGGGTACCAGCTCAGGATCACCCCGAGGACCCTGCGAGCCCACCCAGGCTGCTGTGCTTGTGTTTGCTGCTGTGGCAGGCTTCATAAGGCTCCGCTCTTTGACTGGCGTTGAGTTTATGTGAAAGTAATTAACAGTAATTAATCCTTAATTACAGTAATTAGCCAAGTCGCAGTAAATTAAACCACATCTGGAGCAGATGAGGGTTTCTGAACGGGAGGCTAGTGGAGGCGACAATCAGAAAGATGCTGAATTCATCTGACAGCATCTGATTAAGGCTACCTGTTGCAAGCAGCTCATTTGCATCATGTTTTTGTTTGCACTTGGCAGTAACCCTTTCAGCCAGGTTCCCTGACCCCACCTTTGCTCCCCCTGCCCTCCTCCATCTCCCCATCTGCCCCCACAAGAGCTCCGTGGAGCTGCGAGCAGGAGGCAGCAGCTCCAACCCAAGAGCCAAGGGTCTCCAGGCCATCCCCAGCCTATCCCAGCCTGGTGGGGATGAGCCAGCACAGGGCCATGGATTTGCCGGGCTCCCTCTCATCCTCTGGACAGCAGGAGCTGCTCAGAGGGTGGTGTATATATATATAAAAAAACCAAATAAAAAACCACCCACAGCACCAGCAGGCACCAGGCAGGGGATGACTGAGCAGGATGGAGTGGTGGAGGCAGCCAGCTTCACTCTTTGGCTACCCCACATCCCGCCTCCTAACAGCTACAACAATAATAATAATAATAATAATAATAAAAGATCTGGACTCCAAAGGGGAGCACATTAGCAGAAAGGGGCAGGTTATGATTAATACCATTCAGCATTTACTCAGCGCTGTGCAACCTCGGAGGTCTTTGCTGATGTTTAGCCACACTCACAGGGAGGGGGAAATCCTTCCCTTTCTCCCTACAATGGAGAAACCACAAGACTGAGAGGTGAAACAGGGTAGGAGAGGCTCAGCCCTGGCTTGTCAGGTTTGACTGCTGGAAGAGCCAGCTCAGGGAGCAAACTGCACCACCCTGACTCAGTTTCATGGCTTCATCCCAGGGGGCCAGGCTGCACAGTTGGCTTTGAGCTATTAGAAAAGTACTGAGAAAGATTTACACAGATACCTGAGGCTCAAACTGCCCCACTCACCAGCACCCCAAACCCTGGGACAAGGAATTGCCATGGAGATGCCAGTGGGATTTCAAGAGCAGAACTGCAACCATGATGGTCCAAAAGCAACAGCCCCGTTTCAGTAGGCATTGTGAAAGCTTCAGGGATTAATTGCATGCAATTAATGCACAGGAAGGTCCTGTGCATCTTGCCTTATCATCATACAG
This sequence comes from Calypte anna, assembly GCF_003957555.1. NCBI lineage: Eukaryota > Metazoa > Chordata > Aves > Apodiformes > Trochilidae > Calypte > Calypte anna. Next base: position 1,035,988 of record NC_044254.1, on the reverse strand, counting down.
TAAGAGGGGATCAGTTTGGTGTCTGCATGTGCCCACCAAGGTGGGAATGGATTTTGCAACTTAAAAGAGTGAGGAGAGGTCCTGATTCACACCCCGAAAACGAATTTACATTGTCCTTTTCAGTGCAATTTTGCCTTCAATCAATAGTTTTCTAAATAGATATTCCATCAGCTTTGTACTTGAGATCCTTCACAGCTATGGCATTTACAGCAAATCACATTATCTTGCTGCAGCCAGATTTTTAGCTTAAGAAAAAAAAAATGAAATTCATATGAATAAAAGATTCTCTCACAAATGCCTTTGAGAAACACCCCCCCCCCCTCCTGAATTCACAATGCCAACATTCTGCTTTGCACAAAAACAACATAAATTGGAAAGCTGTAACCAAATAGGCAAAGCCTGCTCCAAGTCAGGCAAAACAAGAGCAGGACACCACTCTGCTGCAGAAGCAGCAATGACCTCAGATGGTTTAATGGTGGAGACAGGAGAGCCTGGTTCTCTTCCACAGCTATCAGCCAACAAATACCTCCATAGGTGCTAAAGATTTGGCCTTTAAAGCTGCAAAATACTGAGAGGCTCAGCTTGGGTGAATAACCAAGTTTTCAGTGCAGGGGCACTCAGACATCCCAAACCCAGGCAGGTGTTTCACTTCAGCTCCTGTTATCTTTCCTCCCATCCCGTTTGGCTCACTTGGCATCTCTGCACACACAAGGAAGCTCCTTCTCCATGCATTGAGATGCTCATGAGAAATGGCTCCCAAGCCAACAACTCCCAGCTGTCCCACCATAGGTTGGGATGTGGTGAGATCCCTCTGCTCAGAAGTGATGTCACCTCTTCTGCTCCCCTGTCTCACTGCTCCTCCTAATGCTGTCAGAGACTTTCAGGAATATGAGGACTCAGTGCCTCCTACAAGATGGATCAGGAATGCTGCCATCAGGTCCAACCAGACCCAAAAGCTCCCTAGACCTCCCGTGTTGCTCAGCCCATCCTGCTTGCTGCTGGTACCTCTCCAACTTCCAAGCCTCCATCCCTCACGGCTTTTACTGATGTGGCTGAGAACACACATCCCTGCTCTTTGCTCCAAAATTACTGAGAAACCACCAAGGGAAACATCCCTTGTGGGGTGACTGTTAACCACATCAAAAGCCAACCCTCTGCTGCTCTCAGAGCCCAGCCAGCACCTTGGGACTTGTTGCTGCAGAGGTCCTTCAGAGAGCAACCCAGTGGTCGCTACATTTTCCAGTAGTTTTGCACCAAGTCATGTGAAAAAAATACAACTGCAGAAAACCAAACGATGCAGTGACAGGGAGAGACACATCCTGCTTCTCCTCTCCAGGAACCAGTCCCAGCAACGGGGCCAGCTGGGCTTCCCCAGCCACCAAACATCATCGGGTTGGGGCCAAATGTGAACGTGGAAGTTCTGATAAGAAAAAGTGTGTGTGAAGGAGGCAGTTCCCAAATAAAACCAAGCTGTCAAGAACCCAGCATGCACTCATGTTTTATGGACGTGTGTGCTCCCCTTTTCAGGCCGAAGACTCGGGTCCCTTCCTCATCTGCACAGTTCGAATTAATTATACACTTTAATTTCATGAATTATTAATTTGATTCTGACTCGGCAGCTTACGATTATCCAGCGCTACAGACTATGCAATTCCAGCTTCATTAAAACATCACCAGCTGCCTGAGAGACAGACATTAAATAGCAGAGAGTAATAATAAAATTAAGCTCCCTGTGCATAGCAACAGAGTCTTTCCCAGCCGCACGCGGCGAGGGCCCAACTGGTAAATAGGGCCCTTCCAGGATCTTTATTCCCTCTCTGTGGCTGATCCCATCCCACTCCTTTGATGGGAGGATGCTGCTCCCAGGACACAGAGCAGCAGAGGACCAGAGGTCTGCAAGAGCATCTCTGGGGTGGGGGGCACAGCCAGAAGATGAGGAGAGCCCCGTCCCCTCTCCCAAAGCCCTGCTGGGTGCCTGCAGCCAGGATGGGGAAGGCTCCGGGGCTAACATCACCTCCAAAATAAATAAAGCTGGAGAGCTGCCTCCCAGCACCTCCCTGGCAAAACAATTTATAGTGGGAAAATGTCGGAATTTAGACATTCCATTTAGCTGCTTCAGAAATCTAAGGACCCCAAACCTTGTGGGATTTGAGAAATCGATGGAATTAATTAAGGGAGATGTCCAGCAGTCTCCGCTAAGTAATCAGCAGGTACAGTAGACCTGAAATTCTATAAAGAAAAATGGGAAGGGATGACATTGAAGGAGGCAGTGGGGATTAAAAAATGAGCATCCGAGTGGTAAAGGCGCACACCCATTGATCGCTGCATTACGGATTAAGGCTTCAACGAGCAGCCAGAAGATTCTGTAGCAGAAAATGGTTACAGAGGATGAGCATGAGCAGAGTGGATATATATAACCTCTGACAGCCAGGAACAACCGAGGAGGAGGACAGCTCTGCAGAGAACCCCAGAGCAAGAAAGTTTTGGGGAGGGGGAGGAAAGGGAAGTGGGGGAAGCTTGGTGGGAGCCATTTTGTGGAAGGGAGGAAGGAGAGGTGTCCCCTGCCCACCTTGGGGACAGGGAGGAGGCACCCAGAGCCAGCATCAGACGGGGGGGACACGGAGGTGGGCAGCAAGGTGGGCAATGGGCACTTGATCAGCAAAGGGTTAATGCTTGGCTGTAAGGCAGAGCCCAAGCAAACACATAGGTGGGGATCAGACCTGCTTGTGCTGCCTGTCCCAGGGCTCTGTGACCACCCTTCACCTCTCTGCCCTGCCCCAGGCTCTGAGGGACACCACTGCCTTTAAATCCTCTGCTCCTCAGTGGTCCCATGTTTTGGTTTCCCACTCATCCTGCCTCCCGTGGGATGACTTCATCCCAGCTCAGGAAGGCACCATTGCCACCTGGCCCATGGGTACATGGCAGCAGCTTCCCAAGGGTGCTCTGCTCACCCCTAAAAGCCAGGATGGAGCCTCATGGCATGGGCAGTTCTGTGTTCAGGTCACCACCGAGTGCCATCCACCCTAGGAAAGCAAAACTGCAGCACGAGCCTGAGGATGCACAGGAGGGAGTTACAGCAAGATCACCCAGGAGGTGCCATCCTGAAGCCCCTCACCCAGCACCCACAAGTGCCAACACCATTTGGGACCATTCCCATCCAGAGATCCCTCCCCAGCATCACCCAGAGCACTGCATGGCACCTGGTTCAGACAAGACTTCAGCAAGGGGGTGAAGAACTCATTTCTCTGAGCTTACAACAGATCCTGGCTGTGAACCTGAGAGCTGCATCCACTGCCTTGCACAAAGAGAGGTGGAAACCCTTGGGAAGCAGCATCCGACCTGGCCATCCCAGCTGCCCCAGAAGAAGGCAGCAAAACTGGATTGGGATTGCTGGAATGTTTCAGCAAGAAATCTCAAAAAAAAAACCAAACCAAGCCCCAAGCCCCCAGAGCCACATCAGGATGCAGCCCTGGGCACCCAGTGGCTTCAGGAGGTGATTACAAGCCAGCAAAGCCCATTTCCAGCAGAGGGTTGTCTGCAGCTCTGAGGGTGCCTGGCAGGGTCCAGCAGCCCCTGTGCCTCAACCCTGCTGCTCCCACCACCACCACTGCCCCCCCCACAGAAGTATCTCCATCTTTCAACTCTTTAAAAATATCTTTCAAAAGTCTGGTGGGAACCAAAAAGCATGGCTGGTGGTCACGGGCAGTCTGAGCCAAACCCAGGGAGAAGATCCTGTCTGGGGAAGGATCTGCAAAAACATTTTCCGTGGGGCACCTGGGTCCCCCCTGATGTGTGGCTTTGGGAGACAGAGCAGGACACCAAGTGAACCTTGTCCCTTTCATCACCCAGGAAAACACAGTGTCACCTTCTCCAGTGCTGCTGAGGGACACAAAAACCCCAGGCTCTGTGTCAGGCAAGCCACAGGAACCCAGGGACAGGACGGGCAGTTGCCTGTTCAAGCTGAGGAGAGATGCTCCTGCATGCAGAATGCTGAGCACTGTGTCCCCAGACCCAGCAAGACAAGACACCAGCATAAAGAGGTCATAACCTCATGAGAAAGAGGGGTCTAGCAGATACAGCAGCATAACCACAGCTCATCCTTCCTCCCCAGCAAGGTTTCCTCTGGGTCCAGGCTGGACTTTGGAAGCTCTCTCTGCCCCCACATCTCTGCACATCCATCCCTGGACCAACACCCCCCAGCTCCAGCCCCAGGTCCCCTCAAGCCATCTCCAGCCTGTCCCCACACGGGAGCTGCCGATCCCACAACCCGACACCAACTCCATAACCCCACGGGTGCCCATTGACACGCGGGGAGGTGTCTGTTTTACAGCCCACGTGTCGAGGAGCCCCGAGCAAAGGCTGCAGCAGATGCAGAGCATTCAGAGGATTCACCCCCCCGGCTGCCTTTCCACGGGAGGCAGGGAGCAGCCCCGGCCCCAGCCGCCCTTTGGCATCCAGCGCCGGGAGCTCCCGGGGCGGCCACGCTCCCCGCCACAAACATCCTCCCTGGGAGCAGGACGCCTTCTCCCACGGGGCAAACATTCAGCGGGACAACTGGAAACGTTCAACTTGATTATAATGCTTTAAGAAAAGGTCACGGTGAAATTTTTCAGCGCTTTACCTTGAGCTCTGTTTGTTCTCGGCCGGGATGAGATGGGAAGAGTCAGCTCGCCCTGGCTCCTGGCATCCGCCTGCCTCTGATTGCATTTCACGGCCCGGCAGCAGGGCTGCTGAGCTGCAGCCAACCCCCCACAGCCCTGGGGACCAGGAGATGTCACCGGGGATGAGATGGCAGGGGGCACGTGCTGGACCCCCACACCGCAGCTGGGACACGGCCGGACCACGGTGTCACCCAGGAGTGACCAACCCCGAGGAGATCGTGCCCTGTGCCTGCACCTCTGCTGTCAGAACAGGCCAAAGACACCCCCAAAAAGCATGGAAAAGCAGCCAGCAGTTCCTAGACAGCATCTCCCTCGGAGTCAGTGATGTTTTCCAGCATGAATGCCATTTGGCTTCACCTTGTCGGGCCTCACAGGGCGCTGTGGCCAAAACCACACTGCAGAAGTAGCTCAGTGCAGGACTGGAGCATCACTCAAGCACTGCTCAGACAGTGCATGACCCTCAGCCACCACCAGCACCTTTTCCCTGCTCCTGGAGCAGAAGGGAGCAGCCAGCACGGAGGGCTGGTATGGCTTCTGCCAGCTCTAGGAGCAGGACTCAGCCCTCGCTGAGCAAGAAGCTCAGGAGCCTCCTGGCTCCCCCAGTGCCATAGTTTGGGCACGAGGAACTAAAGAACGAGGGTGTTCAGGTTCTGAGAGGGGCTGCACCACAAGAAGATTGCTTTAGAACTTATTAACAAACCACCTTACCCTACCAGCTGAGGTGCACAAGGACAACCCCACCAGGTCCATCACTGGGGCAGCAGGCAGCAAGTGCTCCCCAAAAGACAAGAGCACAGGAGAGGAGCAGCCAAGCAGCTCTCCTCCTCTTCTGCACGTTGGAGAGGGAGCAGCTCTGACCCGCAGCAAAGAGCTTTTTGCTTTGGGTTGGGGGAGAGGAAAAGCAAGGTCAGTTTTGTTTGTGGCCAACTGAAGGATGCTGTGCCCCCAGCAATATCCTTGGCTGCAATAATTAAATCTGTCGTCCTACAATTTGCTGCTAGGGGAGGTCTCAAAAGGTCTCCAAGCAGAGCCAGGACACGAGCCCTTGTGGAGATGGAGCCATCTACCCCTGCTGGGGTCTGGGCTGCCAGACCCAGGTGAGTGAAAGGAGGAGAAGTCACCAGGAACTGCCTTCAGCTGGAACAGCTCCCCAGAAAAGGGCAGGCAGAAGGATTTGGGGGAAGATTTTAAATAACCAGTTCCATCTGGGAGGGGCTCAGCATCCTTCCCCAGAGGCGGCTGCAGGAGCCAGCCTGAAAAGTCCTCCCCAAAGGTGGATTGGTGCAAAACCCTGCTGCAGCACCAACAATTGTTTCCTCACCCCTTGACGATGCAAATGGAGCACGGGATCAGTAGGACACTCCTCCAGGAGCCAGGATACAGCTGCTGGGTCCTCTTGGCAGCATCCTGCCACCAAAAGGCAACCTCAGCAAAGGCAACACCTGCTTCAAAGCCAGGGAGGGCAGACCCAAAGTCTCCTCTTGTCACTGGGGCCGTGGCAGAGCCAGGAGGCAGCCAGACCCTCGTCCCCACAGCCTTAGCTCTGGTTTTTGCAGAGCACACAGACACACCTGCCCGCAGAGCCGGGGATGCTGTATTCCCACCACCCCGGCAGCACCGCTCACAACAACTCCCAGCTGCTGCCAAAAGGTATTTTTAGCTGCATTATTTATTTGAACACCTGCCTGAGACTTCAAGGCAGAGTACGGAGCCTGAGCTGCGGAGAGAGGAAGGGAGGAAGGGAGGGAGGAGCAGCACTTGGGAGAGCTGGACCATTTCCACTGGAAGATTCGAGAGCAGAGACATTGGTGTGGTGGAGCATGAGTCAGGCAATGCCAAGGGAGAGAATGGCACAGTTGGGATCACATACCTGCATCCCAAAGCACTAGGAGCACAACTGGGATCAGATACCTGCACCCTAAAGCACCAGGAGCACACTGGGATCACATACCTGCACCACAAAGCACCAGGAGCACATTGGGATCAGATACCTGCACCCCAAAGCACTAGGAGCACAACTGGGATCACATACCTGCACCACAAGGCACCAGGAACACATTGGGATCAGATACCTGCACCCCAAAGCACTAGGAGCACAACTGGGATCACATACCTGCATCCCAAAGCACCAGGAGCACAACTGGGATCACATACCTGCACTACAAAGCACCAGGAGCACAACTGGGATCACATACCTGCACCCCAAACAGCACCAGGTTCACCCAGCTGCTGTGAACAGCCGAGTCCCAGTACATACTGGGAAGATGCTGGAGCCACCCTCATGGAGAGGCTGTCTTCAGGGAAATTGGGCTCCCTAGCTATGCAACTGCAGGTGATTTCAAGATATTCTGGCAAAACGTGGTGTCTGCAGCTGGAACACGCCAGGTTTCACTGCCACAGATCATCTCCTCCACAAAACCCCATTTTGGAATCACGTAATCCAACTCCATCCCCAAACCAGCCCATTGCCATGTTTCAGAGAGCCAGCCCCAGCAAAGAAGAGGATGAAGAGAGCAGAAAGCAAGGGAAGGACTGACAGACAATGTGAGGAAGGACTGACAGACTTCACTCTTCCTCCCAAAGATGGACATGCCCAGATGTACCTGAGGGGTTTGGGAGGGGATGGGGTAACTGAGGGACACAAGGGAAGTGGCACAACCCCCCTGCCTGATTTTTGCACGCCTTGCTTGCCACCTCATTGGAACAAAACCTGCCACCTCCCTCCCCTTCTGCTAAAATAATCCTCTCTTCTCTGAAATCAGCCAGGAAAAAAAAAAAAAAAAAGAAGAAAAAAGAAAAGAGCATCTAAAAATAAAGGCCAGGGCAGAGTATGTGCCTCTTGGTTGGGCTCCTGTGCTCACAGATCTGCTTATTTTGGCCTATCTCTCCCCAGTGATAAGGCAGCTAACAGCCCGTTATCAGCCAGTCGGTGAAAATGTGCTCCAGGCTGATTAGGGCTCAGTCTTTGCCAAGGTTATAAACAGCCGTTATCGTGCTCCCAAACAGAATAATCCGGACAGTATCAGCTCAGAAACATATGGGCCACACAGCGCAGATAGCCGCTGACGGACACTTCATTTTAATTGTAACGAGTGCTTAGCAGCAGCCTCCAGACAACAGACACAACTGCCCAATTGGCACCGGGTTCCCATCTCCTCCTCCATCCCTCTTCCCTCCTGCTCCCTCCCGGTTCTCTCCTCTCCCCTCATCCCTGCGATACCAGGAGAGCCCAGCCCCGGGGAGGGAGTTGCTCCCGCAGCATCCTCCTCTTCATCTCTGCTGATGGGGAAGGGGCACTCGGTAACGGTGCCACCAGTGTGGCCGTGTCACACCCGCTGTGCCACCAGCAGGAGGGTTGGATGTGGCCTCTGCACTGGTGGGGAGACACCTGTGCCCACCTCCTGGCAAGGGATGGAGGCAGAGCGATGCATCCCCCCCTCCCCTCCATGCAGCATCCCAGCAGCTCCTCACTGCCTCCCCCTGTGCCAGCTCGGCAGCAGGGAGGGTGAGGGAGGAGGGGCAGCAAACACTCATTTCACATTCTCCCAGTGTCCCTTCTGTGTCATGCTTCCCCCCCTCCCTTCCCTTCTCCCCCTCCCTCCTCCCAAAAGGGGTGGTTTAGCTCAGAGAGTCTTAAACACATTTGCATTCCCAAGACGAGCTCAGGAATAAATTCATCTCAGTGCAGGGGGCTTTTTTTTTTTTTTTTTTTTTGCTTTTTTCTTCTCTCCCCATCCTCCTCCTTTTTCCTCCTTTCTCTCCGAACCCAAAACAAATTCTGTGAGAGCCCCTTGCAATCTCAGCACTGTAGTGCTGCTCTGGGAAGGATCACAAGGGATCCAAGAGCTTTCCTTTCTTTCTGACTCAGAGCATGCAGCACTGCTGCTTGGTTTTCTTATTAACAATACACAGGGATAATGCCCTTAGCCCCATTAGCCATGCTAACCTTCTTCCCACTTTCTTCTTCAGCCAGCCCCAGCTCCCAGAAACCAGACTTGAGCCCAACCCCTCCCTGCAGGGGAAAAGCAGGAGAAAAAAAAGAGGAGCCTCCAAAAAAAACCCAACAGCTCAACATCAACATGGGGAGGGCAAGCTAAAAAACCTTAGGAAGACCCAGGACTGAGCTTCAAGTCATGGATGCTTTCTCAGATAATCTGTATTCCTATCTCGATGCCAGCAGAGCTGTGATCAGAATATCCAAGGTCTCATAAAAGATTCAGGGCTTATTGACTTCCTTGCCTTCACTGCTGGTTTGTGGTGCTCCTACCTGCTCCCACTCAGCCTCCAAAGGACCTGTCAACATTTGCAAGTTGCCATCACAGATGCCAAAGTTGAAGACATCTTCTTCTGTGGCCGGGCTGGACCAGCAGAGTGGTGGAGGAAGGCTCTCCTCCCCACCTGGAAGATCTATTCCCAGCCCCCAGCCCTGGTGAGAGATGCTTCAGACACACTCTGCCCCTGTGGACATCCCCCCCTCAAGGAACAAACCCCTCTACGATGTCCCCATGTCCATCCTGACAGCTCCAGCCACCACGGTGGGCAGGCAGTGCTGCAGATTTATTTT